>NC_139348.1:126405651-126423151 GCF_055883805.1 Amblyomma maculatum | reverse complement strand
TTCGCTGTTCGTGCGCATCCGTTTGCTCTGCCACTTTGCCTCATGCCAGCACCGTTGTTATGAAAACTCAATCGGTATTATGAGTGACAGTTTGATTTATCAGCAAAGTGTGCGCGATGCGGACACAGACCTGTACGAAACAAAACTTTGGTACCTACCCGTGTGCAGTCGATATGCGCAACTGCACGGTAAGTGTCGGCCTGTGCCCAAGCATATATAGATATGTGCGACATTCATGAATTACTTGTCCTACGGACGAGCTTCGTCACAAGAAACCAATCGCAAGCCTACTGACCATTTGAAGAATGCAACTACGTTACAAGCGGCTGGGTTAAGAGCCGCGGTTGAAGCAGACGAACTCGCTCTTTGTGTAATTACGTGCGTGCCGTCCAACGTTTATACCAACTAAACCGCTGAGTTTTTGTAGCTGATATTCTGCATAGAAATGGCATTTGGTAGTCAGTATCTTTTATACAAAACTTGTTTGGTGTACTTGCCTCAATCGATCAGAAGAAGTCGGATGTTTCCATCGTCTGTGGCGGTAAGGAAGCAAAAGAAACCGCTGCCACAGGCCACAGCGATGACACCGGTGGCGCCACCTCGTTGCCTAGCGGGCTCGGAATAACTTTTTGCAACAAAACTCTTGAAATACAGCGCAGTTTTGGCCAAACTGAACTTGATTTGTTATTAGAGATAAATAAGTTTGTAAAGTTCTTCAAACCTTCTGCAAAACAACTCTGCCCGCCTACGCTCCTTCGCCAAATCTGCATGCGGTCTGCTTTGATTAGCAGACGACACAGACGATGCGAACTTCTGATCGAATGAGCCAAGTACGACAAACACAAAGTTTAGCGAGCCCTCGTTGAAGGATTTTATTGCAGCAAAACACGGCGAGAAGGTGTTGGCGGCGCGCTGCATGCATGCGCATGACTGGAAGCGATACCGCGCTGCTCTTTTACCGGGAATGTGTCGTCCGAGTGCGTGAAGAACAGTCGTGCACGGATAGTGACAAGAGCTGGCTGCTGGGGCACATCCGGAAGATTCCAGTCCAGCGCATTTTGACATGCATTTCTCATATTCCATGATACTTATTGTGCGGTTGAGCCGTGCCAGCCATACGTGACGTCGCATCTCGGTGAGGTGTCTAGTTCGAGTGGAGTTGTTCGTGTGTACTTCCGGAACCTCAAAATGCCGAGGTCGTTCGCGCAGCTCTTCAGCTTCCTTTGTTTACACTGTGCACGCGCCTATTACAGTCTACGATAGTTCAATAAACAACATATTGCTGCGGATGCCACTGATTGTAGAACCGCACGACAGCACTTGATACGTACGTTCGCCCTGTTCGTTCCGTGGACACAAAAATGGCCGACTGCGCCTCAATTACCCACAATGCACCGCGCACAGCGCGTCAGTGAATACCCCCTATAGGCCGGGATTCAATACCGCTTTCTTGGGCATTGTTGGAAAAGATAGACTGATATGGCCCTTACTAAACGCTAGGTGCAAATTTGTAATTACATTGAGGCGCCTATCAGCCGAAAGTTTAGTACACGGTAGTTAACCGCCGCGTTAGCTCAAACGGGCGTTGAGCGCCGGGGATATGCTATACAATGCTAAAGTAAAAAAAAAAAAAAAAGAAGTAAACGTAATAATTATTTCCACTTGTTCATGCATGGAACCATGTCACTGTGCTCCTCAGTTTTCGCACGAGCTGGAGACATCTCTCATAAATTTTGTCGCATGAAGTGGTGCTTACGTCGTTTCGACTTGCGGTGTCGTGGCTGTTCCTTGTCGTTCTTCCTTACCCTGCTGCTCAACTGCCCAGGGGTCGAATTTCGCTCCGACGTTCGGCTCACGTACTCGGGACCGCAGATGGGTGTGCAACCCGCGTCGAAGCAGCACCGGTTGCATGGCGGCGTAGAAGACCCGCGCGTACGGGATTAAGGCGCTATACCCGGAGCCCGAAGCCCGTGCATGCTTTCGTTTGCAGTAGCCGCGCTTGCCGCTCTGTGCGTGGGCAGCAGTCGTCCGGTTGCGATGTCTCTGCTTGGGCGAGCGGAGCTCCGCCAGCTCGTCGTCATTTTCGTGCGCTCATGTGCTGCGATGGTATGATCAACTGCGAAAGGTAGTTCGAGCCGTCGGGTATGCACGGTTTTCACCTTGAAGGAGATTTAGAGGTTAAACTTCTGTGTACGGTTGTCTGAACATTATACTTCTGTTTTAAGCCTCGTGATCGCCATGTGGCTTAAGGCCATAGTTACGGAGGCCACCAAGTGACCCGTGACCAATCACGGTCACGTGAGGTGACGTCAGTGTGAAGTGGAAGTAGAGGGCGCTAGAGGGGCGATACGTGTAAAGCCCCTCAATAATTTGAAAGTAGCGACACTCTCCTCCACTCCGGCGTTTTCCTCCTCGAATATCCTCGCCCGCCGGCTGCGCGCGCTGCACACGGCACGCTTTTTTGGGCAGCGCTCTCTCGCCGTCCGGGCAGTTGGCTGGCACATGCGCGCGCTCTTAAGTTCGCGCTTTTTCCACACACTGTGATTGAATAAAATCACGAGTAAGACATGCGACACGCTTGACTACCACGAGCCACATAAGTTAGCGTCTCGTACGCGCAATGAAAGTGCCAATTAAGAGCGCTTGCGGCACGAACAAAACCACTTGCCGCATACATCTCACATTCCTTTTGACTTTTCCATACCGTCTGTCTCAACACGGCATAGTATATGAAGCTTAATATTTACAATATATTTGAACTTTCAGAATATTTTCAGCATACCAATTGTTAGTTAAATTTAGATTCACCTCGAACTAATTTTCGCGGAAGTACAGTTTATGAAGTTGCTCACGGGTGGAGTTTTAGTAGTGGGATGTTTGCTTGGAACAAGCTGGGACATTTGCTTTGATGGCCGTCCTAAAATTTTTCATTAAGGTTCAGTCTGAGTTTGCCACAGTGCACATGCAACGGCCTAATCGTTTTTGTAGTTAAGAATTTTCGCGGCGGCTTGAAAGCGAATATGACCTTTTTTCTATTAAGCATGAAACGCATGTAGGTTCAGTTGTCGGCGACCTTGAGGTGATGTCGAGCCGAAATCGAGAGCCAAAGATCCGCGCACCGATTTCCCGTCACCCAAAGAAAGTGTCCGCACCCCAAAGCCCTCTCGACCACCGAAATTTGGATTCGACTTCACTGAATTCGCCATACCCAAATTATAGGTTAGACATCGATTTTGGCCATATTCGGATGAGGTAAAATTCAGAGGGTTCCTGGGGCTGCATTTTGCGGGAGGTCCTGAAATTTGGACGGAACTACTGAATTCGCCATATTCAAGTTAGGTTAGACACCAATTTTCGCCAGATTCGGACAAGGTCAAATTTTAAGGGTTTAAAGAGAAATTTTTGATGTGCGGATATATAGTTTTGCGGACACGCTCTGTGGACGAGTTCTATACACGCTTTCCTGCGACATAAGCCTATTAATGCTTAATAATATCCCTCATTGCACGCGCTATCGTTGAAAAGCGAGACCTAGGTTCAGAAATTAAAGCGGGTGTGAAGAGGAAGAAGTACACGAGGATATTATACGCGAATGTATGCGCATTGTATGCATCAGCCGTCACTATTATAGCACGTTGAGCGGAACCATGAAGTGAAAACAATAACACGCATAACGACGCAAAATGATCAGTGAATTAAGTGAGACTGCCAGATTATTAGTGATGCGCTTGCATGCAGTTTCAGTATACACAGTCGCTTGTACCTCGCAGAGATGGGCAGTCTAGTCTGCGTCAGCGTAAAGTTCTTGCGACCGACCTTGTGTAGCCACTTTTTTCGTTCTAACGGTGTCTTTCTTGCCGCTCGGAATCGCGAAAAGAACAAAGCCTTTTTCACGCCGGCTTGTGCCCTGAAATGCTCAGCAACTGGGCATAGTGCTGCACTAAAGGAGCGCGAATAACGCGAAGTGCAAGCGCGCAATGTCAGGGAGCTCGGTCGTAGCAGCGGCGACTGCCCCAAAAATGTCCCCGACGAAAAATGAAAACACAAAAATAGCGAACTTAACGCGCGCTTTTCCCGAAGACCGCCCGCGGAGCCAATCACCGTCCGATGGGAGAGGTGAGTGAGGAGGATCGGCGAGGGTGCGCGGCGCGGCGGCATAGTTAACAGAAAGTCGCTACTTTCAAATTATCAAGGGACTTTAGATACGTGTATAAAACAGGAGTCTCCAGGCTTCTGTCTATAGGTTACAACACTGCGCGAAATGGAGGAGGACGAACACCTTGCTACAGTAGCGTGTCGGAATGAGGCCCTGAAAAGGCGGCTTGCCGAAGAGACCGATTGAAGAACGGGAGGAGGAAGAACATTTCCGCCGAATATGGCGCGGCAGCCACCTCCGGGTCCGCACGCAGGCGTCCGGGGAGGTAGTCTATCGCACCGCGGCCTGAGGACACCCGGCCCCGTCTAGAAGAAGTCTTCAGCCTCGGCCGCCGGGCGGACGGAGAATCGCTGCGAACGGGCTTTAAGTTTGGAGAAACGCTCAATGCGTTTAATCCAAGCTTGCAATGAGCGTAGTCATGTAGTACATGAAGATCTCGCTTCGCTCCAGGGTTAAGCGAAGTTGAACCACGAGCTGATATTTTTCTTCTCTTTTCACTGGTACGTTCCTTGTTGCGTTTCCGCGAATTTTTTCCTCCGTATCTCCCCGTTTTGCGATGTCCGGGTCTTCTTGGTCATCCTTTGTCGTCGTCAACCCTTGTCGATACGTTTCAGGGGTGTTTTCGCTGGCCTAGACCGTGCGGACGTGTCTTCTCTGTCGTGTACGTCGATTCCAGTGCGGCCCCATTCATGCTGACGGACGTTAGTGTCTGTGCTGCGGGACTCCATTTCCACGGCCTGGGTTATTGCTAATTTAATGAGGACTATACCGCTAACAGAACAAGGATGAAGCGGGTTCCGTGTAAACACTGGTTAGCGTGGTTAGGTATGCTATCTAAAGTACTCCATGGTAGCGGAGTGTGTTTGAAGAGAATCGTATACGTTCATTTCAGCGTAAAGTGTGCTGGCTTTGATGTACGAACTTAGAAACTTAAAATGTTGTTGCTTTATGCGTAATAGACGAACTCGCAGAACAACACGAGGCCGTTATGTCGTCAGGAATACCGAATGCTGGTACGGTTTGCACGGATTCTTCAGATCCTAAAAGACGAGCCGGTTCTGCCGTGCTGGTGTTTTGTAATTTCGACTGGTTTGGGTAACACCGTGATTTTAAAAATTCGAAGACACTTTAGCGACTAAAGTGATGAAAGGTGAAAGCCTGAGTGCTACATTCTGCTACGCGACTGTTGCGCATGTGCAACTAACACTAATTAGTTATCGTAATAAATTAGACAATAATTAATAAACAGTAATTAATCACCAACTAGCCTTAGTACATAATTAATGGTTAATTAATCGGTTAGTCGTTAATAAGTTATTCATCATTTAAGGTACGCATTCGCGCATACTGTGGTGCTCTGTGATTGGTCGAGACATTCATGACGTCATCCCGTCTCGACCAATCAGAGCCTCCACAAAAGCGTGACACTTTTGCTGATGACAACGATGTGGCAATAAAGGCTTTCGCCTTAAAAGTCGCAGGCTCCTGCAGCTTCAAGTTTATTTTTCCTTTTTGCTGATCTTGTCCGAGATACCTGTTTACGATTATCTGCTGTGGCTAGCCTTCAAGTATCTTGCAGTGTGTATTTAACCAAAACCAAAGCAATAAGTTCCGTAAACTTTCATTTCATGCGATACCTGTTTCCTTCAGAGCTGTCGGGGGCGCTAAAGCCGAAACAACAAAGCGTTTATAGTTGGTGAGTGCTTTGTCTGGCTCAGTACGTCTGCCTCGGCACACGGAGCGGGGGCGGCCTGACCTCTGCGGCGGGGGAACACGTAAACGGAACTGCAAACGATCTTCACAGGCGCCAGGCGGTCTTTTCCGGAGCCGCCGCCGCCAAGTGGCCTTTCCCGAGATACAGGTCTCTGGCGCGACGCCACACGCAGCGAGCTAGCGGTTCCTCTGCTGTCGCCGCCGCGAGGATCTCCGCCGACGAATGTCACTTCTCGCCTCGGCGCTGTTTACGTGACGCCTATCGGGGCTAAAGGCAGCAGTGTTGCTCGCGGGCTCCTGTGGCTCACGCGGAAATAGTAGTTTCCTGCCAAGGTCTCTCCGGTGGTCTGCCGCTGCAGCTTGCTGCTTTTTGTTGGTTGTGGCCAGGTGCGCGCGTGTTGCACTGAGGAAGTAAAATTTGTTTACGTGCCTCTCTCTCTCTCTCTCTCTCTCTCTCTCTCTCTCTCTCGATTTCCGCGATGAAGGTTGAGGTTTGTGGGCGCTGAAAGCGAGGCTAGTCTGAGACAAAGGATGACAAGACGCTGTGGTAGGACTCTTGTCAATAAGGAAGCGCAGGAGGGGGTAGTGAAAGAGACGGAGAGAGAGGGGGGGAGAGGAAGAGTTTAACGACATTTCGTAGTTTATAGAGCGTGTGATTAGATGCGTACCGGAAGAGGGATCGTAGTTAAACAGCGTGTGGGTGCCTCGTTAAAAAACAAACAAATGTACGTGTTGATTCTTCGCTGATGTTTAAGTTCCTCAAACTGTAAGAATCAAGCTGTCCTATACCTATACAATAAGATTATAACCTTGTGTTTGGCGCTGCATAGCCTTTTTCGTGTTTACACCATAAAACCTAATTTAACTAATTAATATGCGTTGAACAAAACAAATGTACTAGCGCGCGCCTTCCTCGTTTCGGATTTTGGTTTTGTGGTTCGAGGTTTCTCGTTTCGTTATAAGGGGTAATACCGTAGTACTGTATTCAGCCGAAGATGCACAGAATGTCTGTAAATCGCTCTTGTGGAGCCCCTGATGGAGGTGACGTCATCCGTATAGTCTGCGTGTGACAGAAATGAAAGACTAATAAAGAAAATAATGGTATTAAAGGAAAAAAAATTAAATAGCCCGCGTTGCTAATTGCACTGCGAAGAGTGGTGGCGAGGGTGCTATAGTACCCCTGGTAGAGAGTTGATACGGCGCAGTATTATAGAGCAAAACAAAAACAACTATATTTAATCTCCGCTTTTTCGTACAACCTTGAAGTACCTTTTTTTTTTTTTTTTTTGCACGGTCTAACTATTGCCCTGTGAATTTAGAAATTGCACTATATATGGGGTTTCTGAATACAAATAACTGATACGTTTCTCCCAAATTAGCTTTGATAAATTCATGACGACGGGAATACATGCTTTTATAAGGGATAGTCTTGAAGCAGGGATGAAGAAATGGGGCCCAGGAAAATCGAACTGCCGTGCAGATCAACGCGCCTTCATCCCGGCTTTGGTAAGCGGCACTTGTAACCGTATACAGTACATAAATCGATTTGCGATCGCAAATCCTGATTTAATGTGCCCTACCATGATTTATTTCTTCGTTCAGCGAAAATCCGGCGTATGGTGTTGTGAGCCAAAAATAGCGATCTGGCAGTTGACATGACACTGACTGGACCTATAGGATTGCTTGGCGCTATACGTGTGGCAGGAGCTGCCAATTCGGGGCTCTCCTTTCATATAGGAGGGTGATATCGGAATCAGCCTGCCAGGACCCATTCACGTTACCCCGTATAGGCCACGCAGACTTTTTTTTCTTTATTTCCTGACCGAGGAAGTACAGAAAAAAGACACGTGTGACATCAATAACATGACAAAATAAAAGATCAAACATTGACTTAAAGCTTCAGCCTTCCTTAGCTGAAGTTGTCGGATTAAAAATCCCTCATATATGACAACCCTTCAAAACTAACCATTCTGGCTCTAGTTTTAAAGCTTTCTGTTCGTCCACATATGCCCGTATGCTCTCTCTAAAGAGCTGTCTCGCTGAACGTGCATCGACGTCACCGTGCTCTACAGCCATTCTGCTTTTCCATATGCTGTGGAGAGCCAGTAGCATCAAAAGATCCAACGGTGTATCATTGTTCGCTTCTACTGGCAAGAATCTACTGGCCACGCAGACAGGGTCATAGGGATTGGTTAAAGCAGGGCTTTGTATGTGTGTTGGCAACTATACGCTATCGCGTCATACCCTTCAAGGCGGTGCCTAGGTGTTCCCCATAATTTTTAATCACTCTGATAGCCATCTACAGTGTAGCCTCCTGTTGCTTTGCTTTTCCTAGCGGTATGCCGTCACTGCCGTTAAAAGCTGCAGTCAGATATTTGATGACGTGGGCGGTACTTGGCAAGCGCTTGGGGGGTGAGCGAGGCATGGGACGTGAGGCAGTTTTTTGCGTCTTCCAGCCCAAATTGAAGGGACGCGTAGATTACTAAAACGTGCTGGTTTTATAAATTCCTGTGTTAGAGAATCGGTTGAAGCAGTAAAGAGGTCGGCAGGCTCAAGCACAAGGTAGATTGCACTGCAACTCAATCAGCGGTTCAACAAACGCAAATAAATGTGCCTTGTTTATGACAAGGCGTTTATTACCACTCTGGTCGTTCCAAAAATCCGCGAGCTGGGAATTGGAGGTCGTATGCTGTGGAGACTAGTGATTGCAAAACGCGCGCCACGGAGCATCAGTTCTCCTCCTTGTCCAAGCCGTATCCGAACACGACTATTTGCTCCGTATTCTGGGACCGTATACGTACTCCTCTCCATTACCGCAAGCTTACGGACGAGTGTCGGGGACAAAGTCGAAGATTGTGTACGCTGATAGGCCGTTCAGCCGGTGGCCGGCAGTAATTGCCTTTCGAGGTCGCCACTTCTTGTTACCGGTGTCGACCTGTCGGTGCGGTTAGCTTGTCTTCGATAGGGAAGGACGTATGTGTTATCTCCTCGTACGCGCGTTTTTCTCCCACGACAAGTGCGTCAGTGAGAGTGGACGAATATAGCAAAGCGCGTCATTGAGACACCGAGCGCATTCGTTATGATGCTTTAACGAAGCGGGGAACACTCTTGGGCGCCGACTGGTTTGCGAAATGCGGATGAATGGTCGCTGGCTTTCTTTGATATAGGGCGGTCTGGTTCGGGGCTTCTGAAGTTGCGCATTTAGAAAACAAACAAACAAACAAACAAACAAGCAAACAGACAAACAAGCAAGCAAGCAAACAGACAAACAAGCAAGCAAACAAGCAAGCAAACAAGCAAGCAAACAAGCAAGCAAAGAAGCAAGCAAACATACAAGCAAACATACAAGCAAGCAATCAAGCAATCAAACAAACAAACAAACAAACAAACAAACAAACAAACAAACAAGCAAAAAAGCAAGCAAGCATACAAGCAAAAAAGCAAACAAACAAACAAACAAACAAACAAACAAAAATTTTCTTTGGGCGCAGTGCTCTATGCTGCGCACTTGTACCTTTTTCAGCTTTGGGCTGTCTGCCGAGACGGATGCTTTGTTGCTGTGCCGTTGTATAAGTGGTTATATGGACTAACTAACGTTAACTATGTCTTAGACTGTCTCTGCCTTTTTTTGAGATAGGCCGGTCTGGTTCAGGGTTTCTGAAGTTGCCCATTAAAAAAAGTCTATTTAGGCGTAGTGCTCTCTCTATGGCGCTCTTGTACCGTTTTCAGCTTTGCGCTGTCTGTGAAGACGGATGCTTTGTTGCTGTGCCGTTGTATGAGTGGTTATGTGGGCTAACTAACGTTAACTATGTCTTAGACTGTCACGGTATGGACGAAAACGTTAGGCCAGGTTCGCGCAGATGAAAATAACAGGGAATAGTACCGTTGAGAGCTGACGTACCGTTTCGAAACGCTAGGCGCATCGTTAGAAGTGTAAACAGACTGGCCGGAGCTGGAGGGCGTTCCTCTTTTTTTTTTGCAGTTTCACGAACGCGTCGGTTTCAGTTGCACCCGGATGTCCTTTCTAGCCTACGGGTTGCTCGATATTTTTTATACACACTGCATATTTTTATACGAAGGGAAGTGGCTCGCGACTGGCGGGTTTCTTCCAGTTAGCGGGGCTGCACCGTTCAGGCGGGTAATTGGTTTCTTTATCGCGAACACGGTGGAAGACTATGAACCCTTCTGCCGTCATCGCGATAAAGACACACGGGTACGTGTAATCAGTTGACAGCCTCATTTCTCAGTTTCTTATTTTCTCTCAGTTCAGTAACGATGTCTTTTCTAGTTACCATCATTTTGAAACTATTTAGCTGCCCGCATTATGACAGCATTTCGAGTAATAAGCATTATTGGTTGTACTTTAAGTCAAGATATAAAACATAATATCGCAGTTTCTGTAGAAACACTGCCTTAAAGGCGCGCTTTTATTCGTCTTGCTGAATGAATTCACAAAGTGTACGTAAGCATTTACGAAGAGCTTGTCAGCAAGACCCACCTCTATGCCACCATTCCTCTACTTAATCTGTGAGCACACGCAGCTATTCATCCTGCGTTATAAAATTAGCCAAGAAAATGGGTAGACTTAGGATACGGGGCCCATATCGGTTAGGGTAATAGAGTAATATCGGAGCGCGAGCGCGCATGCTCAGAGTGATATGCTCAATCATCACCCATTCATCGCAGAGGTCGTTGTGTGCGCATTCTCACCCCACAAGTATCCTATTCCTCTGATATTATGATTCCGTTATTCTAAAACTCCCCAATAACTCGAAAAATTTGGTTTCACGAGTGCGCAATCTGATTTTAGAGGGAGGATGTTGTGTGCCCTTGTGCCCTGTTATTTCGCAGAATTAGTCAGTCTATAGATGCCTGGCTGTCCGTTGGCTCTGCGAGAAGGTATATGCTCAAACGATGTTCATACAGTACGCAGATTCAAGTAAATATGGTATGCTCTGTAGGGAATTCTAAAACGCGTCAAATCCCAAACATGACAAAAGGGCAGGACACGGCGGGGTATAGGGGCCCTCTCATTTTTTATTTTTTTTTTTTAACCGGGCCCTCATTACTGTTAGTCCGACCCTGAAAATCCTGGGCGCATCGTTAGAACTGTAAACAGACTGGCAGGGAACTGGAGTACGTTCGTTTTTTCACCGTTTCACGAACGAGTCGGTTTCAGTTGCACGTGGATGTCCTTTCTAGCCTAAGGTTTTCTCTATATTGTTTATGCACACATTGTTTATGCACGCGCATTGTTTATGCACATTTTGTATACGAAGCGAACAGTCGCTCGCGACTGGAGAGTTTCTTCCAGTTAGCGGACGAGGGCGTCGGAGGTTCTGCTGCTCAGGTGGGTATATAATTGGTTTCTTTATCGCGAACACGATGGAAGAATATGAACTCTTCAGCCGGGATTGCGATAAAGACACACGGGTATGTGGAATCAGTTGACAGCCGTAATAGGTCACATGTGGCAAAACATCGTCACTTAAGGCTCATCAGCCCCGCCGATGTGTCGCACTGGTCACGGCATTCGACTACTGTGCCCAAGGATGCGGGATAGAATCCCGGCCCTGGCGGCCGCTTTTCGATGGAGGCGAAAACCAAGGCGCCCGTGTGCTGTGCGATGTCAGTGCACGTTAAACCCTAGGTGGTCGAAATTTCCGGAGTCCTCCACTATAGCGTCTCTGATAGCCGGAGTCACTTTTCGACATTAAACCCCACAAACCAAACAAAAAATTGATGCTCATCAGTAGTGGCTTAAGTTCGCTCAGAAGGAAGACTAACTGTTCTTGATGGGTGGCTTTGACCTTGTCACCATAGGAGTGACAGTGGATGCAGAAAGGCCATTTTTTTATTTATTCTACGCGTACTGCGATCTTTTTCTTTTTTCTTCCAAGATCTGTAAAGCTGAGTCCACTCCAGAATACGTTGTGTAGAGTATCCCTCTGTTATGTAAAAGTAATAAAATACAGAGACTAGGCCATGAAAAGGAACCAAGCTCAAATCGATATACCAAGTAAAAAAACGTTAGTGCATTTGTCGGTGTGAAGATATGTAGAAAGGGGATATTTCTCTACTCGAATGTCATGATGCGTTATCAGCGCAACCTACCGCCATGGTTATATCTTATTATTGCAACGGCTGGAGATGCCAACCAATCTCTACTTACGGTCCTCGACATATTGTGCCGCTGAGCGCTACAACGAGATAGAAATGGCGGAACGTATTTGCTGCGGCTATTCGCTCTGTTGAAAGGACGGTTGGACGACCTTAAGTAATCGCGCTTATTTGCTTTTCTGCGGCCTTGCCAAAGCAACAAGGCAAACGTCACACTAGCCGCTTCTAATGGAGTAGCCTGGTTGTAGCAGCGCGGTTAGCACCAGACTACTACTGCCATGCAGCGCTTTTGGTTGCTTGCTGTTTTGGGGCTTCAGAAGTTTCGGAAAGGGCTCGACTATTGTCCGAGCATCTGCCGGAATATTCTGAATTTACCAGGTTCTCTCAATTTGTCGCAAGGCCCGCTACATGCCGGGGCTGGCACTGTGCCAAGGGCTGTTCATACCGTCTCGTAACGGTCTTTATACCTTGTCACACTTTGTAGTTTTGCTCTGTGACGGGAAATACTAATATGAAATGGGTTAGCCTAGCCGCATATATCGAGAAACCCTAACGTTCATCGAAGTCATTTAGCACATTCCGTTTAACTGAACGAAGATTTATTGGCCGTTTGTCCCAGCCACCGACGAGCTGGCGGCAGGCTTGTCTCATAAGGGTCGGCTGGTCCTACATCTTGACTCTTATTCAGAGTTTGCGTTGTTTTCGCCCCCTCCTCTTATTGGTGAAAACGCCAGAAGCGGATGAAGCGAACGCGCGACGCCACTTCCGGTTCCGGCGTTTTCACCATTCAGGCGGAAACAGTTCTAAAAACCACAACTCGGAATAAGGGCCGCGTTCCGAGGTGAGCACTCCATGAGCTATCGGGTATCAGTAGAGGTAATGCGGCGATTGCCTGACTGGTGGGCATTCAAACATACAGGGTGCGAGAAAGGTTGGCGTATAGTATTCGCGGCCAACTGGGACACAAAGGCTCGGCCTTGTGACGGTATAGGGATATGCGTTTGGCGACGTATAAGGAATGTTCGGTTGAATCTTACGGCCGAAGCCTCGTCGTTGCAAGCAGGAGTTGTCGACAGAAATATCACGCTTTCCGATTGGTCGACGTGGTCGTGACGTCACAGTGCGCGAATTTCAAATGGGGCCAATTGTACTTTGGCTAGTAACCATGCAACGAATTAAACGGATTGTATAGTGATGCTCCAATGAAGTGGGACTGAGTTTGGTTCATTAGGTGATTAACAAGTTAGCGTAATTAACCCAGATATGTTAATCAGTCATTAATTACTTTACTAAATGTGGACGTAGTCAAGTGAGGGTGTACTTACAATTGAGCTAAGTGATAGTCAATTACACTAATTAGCATAGGCAATTAGCGCAAGTTTGCGCTTGCTGAACAGGAACTAAGATTTACTGATAAGTATGCCTTGTACTGTAATTTTTTTTAAATCGATATTTATTGCCTCAGGACATCAGTAGGGTATGAGATGAAGGATGAATAAATGATTCAATGAATGGAAAAATGTTGGCTTATTTTATGAAGTACTGAATTGATTAGATAATTATAGCGCTTGTGCTAATTAGCCAATATGTTATAGGCAATTAGTGAAAGTGTACGCTTACAGAATTGCGACTTTGGGTTGCCGGCAATGCCTAATAGTGCGCCAGGAAAAGCTTCCGCCTTAAAGCACTTTAGTGAGCCAAAGTGCACCCTGAAGTTTTTTGCCCGAGGGACAACGGATGGGGCGGAGAGTTTGGAGTGCGGTGTCGTCTTTTCTCGAAGAATGTCGTATGTTGTCCTAGTTTGTGTGGTGTATCGAAGGGAGTCTGGGCCGGGGCCCTGCCCCTTGTGTAAAGTTTTGCGCGCCAGCTGATCTCTGTGCGGGTATGTTTTGGCCCTGGATCGTGATTGTATGTGCCGCTGGTGCTTGCAGCGTCGATCTAAATGTGTGGCACGGAGGTGAGTGGATTACGAGTAGTTTATTTGTGCCCTTGTGTATACCCTCGTGCCTAACGCAAACAATGAGCAATGCATCGACTTATGTATCCAGTGTCCGCAGTTGGCGCTGTTTCAGTCGGGGCTTCAGCCGGCTATTTTACTCGGCGTCTTCGCCCATGCACGAAGCCTCGTACAGGGCACGGTCGTCTAATAGGGACGGTTAGGCTGAGGGAACCGGAGTGATAACGTCGGCCCTTGAAGAAGAGAGCCGGCGCGGCGCACTATCGCCGACTGACGAGCCCGGCGTCTGCGTGACATGTTGTGTGTGTGTGATAGCGGCGGTGTATCTTTTTTTCTTTATCTCTGGCCTCCTCCTCTTCTCTCCGGCGTGAATTGATTCGGTCGGTCCCCCCCGCCGCTGGCTGTTGCTCGCGGGGCGTCGGTGTGGCCAGCGGAGCGTGCGACATACTTTGTGTGCGCGCGCTACGCGGCCCGCGCGCTTGACTGGTCGCTCCGCCGTAGCGTGACAGCAGTCATCGCGAGCTGCTGCTGCTGCTGCTGCCGCCGCCGCCGCCTCTGCTGCTTACAGCGGGAGGTGCTGGCGGCGGAAGCCGGAGTCTGCACCTCACCGGACGGAGAGAGAGAGAGAACAAGACGAATAATATGCGTACACGTGTGCCGCTGGCCGCGGCGCGTAGAGTGCCCGCCGCATTTTCGATCGGGCCACGATTATTGTTTCGCGTGAAAACTGTTTCCCTTTCCCTGCTGTGCTTTCTTTTTTTCTTTTTTTTTTTAAGTGTACGCGGAAAGTGCGTTCGCAAGTTTGCACGCTAGGTTTCTACGGCACCGACATGCGACCGCAGCGCGGACCACTTGCGTAACCGCGTTTGTGTACACGCTCGCTGGGATAACGAGGAGCTCCCTAGTCGTATTGAACGCGCACTGTATGCGCGGGCGCGTGGTTAGATTTCATGCTAACCGAGTTTTCTTGGAATGAAAAGCGAAGTGTAGCGCGAAGATACCCCCCCCCCCCCCCCCCCAATAAAATGCCTCAACTTGTGTAGGAGGCCCCGCAGGTTCGGAAAGGAAGCCGTGGTGGTAATAATAATAATAATAATAATAATAATAATAATAATAATAATAATAATAATAATAATAATAATAATTGGTTCACAAGAAGGGAAAGGCGCAGTATTTGTCACACCTGCTTCTGTGAACACCTGAACCGCGCCGTAAGGGAAGGGAGGAAGGTGCGAGTGAAGGTGGAAAGAGAGGAGGAGCCGTAGTGGGAGGGATTCGGAGTAATTTCGATCAGCTGGGGATCTTTAACGTGCGCTGAAATGTTGTTGTTGTTGTTGTGACTGTAGGAAGAAGGAAAAGAAAATGCACGAGCCTGCTTACTGGCTCTGTAGCGTAGCCACCTCCGCTGCCTCGTGCAGACAGAAGAGGAAATCGAGAAGAAAGAAAAGGAAGAGGGAAAGAAAGACGCGCGCCGCAACAACAGCCGTCGTCCACCACCGAAGCGGTGGCGGGTGCAATGACGGCCAACAACAGATAAAAATTTGAAGGCAGGCGACAGGCAACCCGCCGCAACAGGCGGTGACCTACCTGCCCCAGCCATCGCGCAGCACATGGGTGCCACTCCATTTTGCCTCCATCGAAACGCAACCGCTGGAGCCCGGGTTCGAACCCGGGTACTCCGGCACAGCATATACTCGGCCGTCGTAACCACTGCACTACTACGGCGGGGCTGATCACGTCGGTTGTTATGGCTACTGAAGGGGCGATAAAAAAAAGAAAACGGCCCGCCAACTGGCTCCGACTGAGCCGCCGCTGCCGCCGCATGTCAGCAGAGTTAAAAATGTGTGAGGAGACTGATGAAAGAGAAGAGGCTCGTCGGGCAACGTCATGACCGGCGAAAGTTATCTGCCCAGGATGGAAGCGCCATTCCCAGAGAATCGAGCGCACTGCAGTTCATACCTTTAGTAATGAGACCATAAATATGTGAACCGATCAGGTGCGTTGCAAGGGTCAAGTGAGGGATAACATCTTGATCCTGTCAACCATTCGGTAGCGTTGAGAGCCGCCTGATAGGTAATGTAATAACTCAGAGGGCCACTCATAGGCGGCTTGGAGATCGTATTACCTGCGGTCGCGGCCACATGCACCACTGCCGACGCTCTACCGGCGAACGAGCCATGGATTGAAAGCTGCGCCAAAGATGCCCTTTCTCTGTGCGATCCCGGGGCAAGTTGAAGAAACCCAGATGGTCGAAATTAATTCAGAGCTGTCTACAGTGGCGCTCCGTTCTTTCTTCGTTCACTCCCTTTGCGATACCCTTCGCTCGCTGTGCGGTTTCGGTGTATATTATGTAGTTAACAAAATCTCCGCCTATCGCCACTCAGGGCAACTCAATTAAGCTTTTGTCGGTAGAAATAAACGGCTGGATGCGTTGGTTCGCCGAAAGACGAATGTAGTGCCGCGAAAACGCGATCTATAAACCGGAGATTCCTTTACTCTGTCACTTGATTGAACTTGTGGCGTCGATGGCGAGAAAAATCTTTGATTACCGCATGAATGTCAATGGCTGTGTGGCCTAGCCTGAGGTCCACACCAAAAACGGTGAAAAAAAAAAAGAAAAAAAGAAAACGTTCATCTCGCCACAGTTCGTGGAAAGGATGCACTGCTGCGGTAGGTTTTTTTTTTTTTCTCTTCTTTTTTGACCAGCTTTCGTTTTTTTTCTTGGTGGTCCTAAGAGCGCGCATTGCCAGTCTAGTCCCAAGATTGGTTGATGGTTTGTGCAGCCAAGGTTATACATACGTCGGGAGGTTTTTCGTGCAATGTGGCAGCTTACGACGGTATGTCTTGTATGGTGTATGGGTATGGTGTATGGTGTGACGGTGTATGGGTTGTATACTAATAGAGGCACAGTAATAAGGGATTAGTAATTCAGCGAGTAGCATTGAAGTATATGTACTCGGACACACGGATAAGCAACGCAGTCCGCGTATTCTGGCACCATTCTAAAGCTGCCGCTTATGTGTCCCTCAAAATTTTTTCGTGCTTTTTAACTTCAGAATAAATTGACTTTCATCTTAGGCCTCGTGAGTATCAGTCGATATAACCCCGACAGTTGTAGACAGATAGTAGGGCCGCTTTTTTAGTTAGCTATTTATTTTTAATGCGACAGCATTACTTCGCTATGTTCAGATTTCTGTCCGCAGACGGCGTCAGCAAAATCGTGTCCGCAGCAGTTGTAATTGACAAGCGGTAGAGGTTAATGAGTGGTGTCAATTGACAGATGGTGACTTAATGTTTCCGAAAAATAATTAGGTCAATAGGTAATTAATTAAAGGCAAATTTGTAAAAGTAAAGGCGAAAATGGTCTTATTAGCAAATGCCTTGGCGCCACATTTGAATGTGTCAAATACTAAAATAGTTAATCAAATTAGTCAATTAAAGTGACGTCACGCAACCGGAAGTAGAGCCAAAAAGGGCATAGGAAGGGACTGGGGCGTTATTTGAAAGTACCAAATACTAAAATGGGTAAACAAGAAGTGAATTAATATGACGTA
>NC_139348.1:126075651-126400651 GCF_055883805.1 Amblyomma maculatum | reverse complement strand
GTAAAGGGGAATAGAGGTAGCCATACAGACGAATGCAGACCGATTGCCATTGTGGAAATTATTTAGGACATCAATAAATTTCGATGATCAAGCTATATATTCGAAGAAAACTGTTTTTTCGACAAAGGCTCTTTAATTTAAGACACTAGTGAGGCCGCTTGTACAAGGAAGCAGAATCTACAGACTAGCTCAACTTGGTGTTTTGTTGCCTTACCTTTATGGAGGGGGGGGGGGGGGGGGGGGGGGGGGGACTGTTTAAAATTGTTAAACATTCTATAGCCAAATTAAGCGTCTGAAGTTCGCCGGCAAGAAGGCTTTTCTTGGGTCCTCATCAGGTGCTGTTTATAAATATCTCGCGGTATTAACAATACGTTTCTGGAGTTTAACTTCCCAAAGCGACTCAGGCTGTGAGAGATTGCGTAGTGGAGGGCTGCGGAGATTTCGACCACGGGGGTTCTTTAACGTGCACTGACATACTTCGCTACAGTAGTCGAGCGCACTAACCACTGCACCACCTGCTGCGACGTACGTATACGTATGTAATATATAAATAACTTATACCTAAATTGCAACTGATGAGGCCCAGAACCAAAACTTAAATTGTTAGGACTGAAATTTTTTAGACACTGAAAAGGGCCTTAATTAGAGGACACAGCAGCGTCCTTGATACCTGTCTAAGCTTATATTGAGACGAGGTAATAAACTTGTTCACCTTATCGTCGTCCTTTTGGATAAGTGCACTTTTCAAATTTTTTCCCCAAGCGTCATAGGGCTGCTTTCAGGATGTCACTGATATGCCGAGTACGTCGGACTTCGCTGCTATAACGAATGACTGGAGGAGGAGGAAAAAGTTTATTATGCCAAGAATTCGAGGCACGCAGCTCTCCTGGCTCTCTGCACGACCCCGCTCGCAGTCTAAACGTTTATGTTGTGTTGGTCCGGGATATTTCATGCCTTGTAAAAAAACGATCGCTTTTCAAAAACAATCACTATGTACGTCACAAAGTAATACGTTGCACGAGGAAGTGATTTCTGGTACTGTAGCTTTCTCTCTCTCTCTCTCGATTGAATATTTTACTAAAGCAAACCACATGTGAATTTTCGTTTCGAAAACAGCTTCGCCTGACAAGGAAAATGAGTACTATCATCATCATCATCATTGTTATCGCCAACTGGACTATACGCAATGCAGGTTGAAAGCCTCTCCCATATTACTCCATTTACCCAGGTCATGTGCTAGTTATTGCCCCTTGTGAATTTCATAACCTCATCCAGGTACCAAACTTTCTGCCATCCTCTGCTGGAATCTAATTTGTTACCCTTATCGATTACCGGTTATCTTCTCTATGTACTACAGGCCCTGCCCATGCACATTTCTTTTTGATTTCCACTAGAATGTTATAGAATGCGGGAGCTATGTCTCAAACCCACTCTTCACGCTTCCTATATTTTAACGTTACATTTACCGTTTTCAATTCTATAGCGGTCTGCGTGCCCCGCAGGGGTGGTGCAGTGGTAAGACGCCCGACTACTGTGCCGGAGTTCCTGGGTTCGAACCCGACCACGGCGGCTGCGTTTCGATGGAGGCGAAACGAAGTGGCGTCCGTGTGCTGTGCGATGTCAGCGCACGTTAAGGATCCCCAGATGGTCGAAATTACTCCGCAGCCCTCCGCTACGCCTCCCCTTTCTCTCTCTCCACTTCCACCTTCCCCTCTTCCCTTACGGCGCGGTTCAGCTGTCCACAGAGCAGGTGTGACAGTTACAGCGCCTTTCTCTTCTTGTGAACCAATTATTATTATTGTTAGCTCTCTGCGTTGTCCTCAATTTAAGTAGGGCTCTTTTCGTTAGCCTCCACGTTTCGATACAGGTAAGATACAACTGTTGTAAACTTTTCTTTCGATCGATATCGGTAAGCTGTTAGTCATTTTCTGCGTGTACTTGCCAAATGCGCTCCATCCCAATTTTATTCTCCTAGTTATTTCCCTTTCATAATCCGTAGGTGCAGTTTCTACCTGTCCTAAGTAGGCAGATTCGCCTACTAATCGAAGTGCCTGAGTATAGCTGTTCCTTCCCGAGGCTATTCAACGTTACCTTAGTCTTCTGCTTATTGATTTTTAGGGGTGCTTTTCTGCTTCTCCTGTCTAGTTTATCAACCATTCTTTGTGCTTTGTCCCCTGAGTTACTTTGCAAGGCAATGTCGTCAGCGAATCGCAGATTACTGAGGTATTCTCCATCTACCCTTATCGCTAACGTCTCCCATTCCAAGTCTCCGAATACTTCCTCTAAGCAAGCTGTGAATAGCACTGGGGAGATCGTGTCTCCTTTCCTAACATCTTTCCTTATGGGAACTTTATTACCTTCTTTATGCAGAACTAGGATTGCTGTGCAGCCACTATATATATTTTCTAGTACTTTCACATACGGCTTGTCTACCCCCTGATTTCGCAATGCCTACATGGCTGCAGTGGTTCCGACCGATTTAAATGCGTTTTTTTTTTGTGAATGAATGCCATTTTAGGGCTTGTTTAAAAACAAACAAAAACAGCATTTGATAACTATGGACCATGGCACGCGTCATGTCCGTTACTCTGCTAAACAGTAAACAAAATCAGTATGTGAATCAGAGCTCGCGGTGCGTTCTCTATCCCTTGTCCGTTGTCTTGGTTTTCTGTTCTTTCGCGTCATAAGCCAGAGGTAGTAACATTTTTGAATTGGTAATTTGGTCTGGTGGTTACCCCTTTATTTAATTTAGATAGCCAAAACAGGTTTATTTAATTATCAGCGATCTGCATTCTGTGAAAGGGGGGGGGGGGGGGGGATCGTGCGTGGCGGTTAATAGATTTTAGCTGTATCCGACTGTTTTTTCTAGTGTGTACCGTGCATTTTCTATAATTTGTATTGTGTAAAATAGTTCTATGGCAGAAACCTGTTGGCTTGCGGTGCAGACTAGACATTCCTTCTCTTTTTTTTTTTTTTTTTTTTTTTTTTTTTTTTTTTAGCAGCAAGGGTTCATAGCGCTGCCGGCTGTTTGGTCACAGTGAAGTTCCGAATGAGCTACGCCACTAACTCCCAGCGTGCTACACTGCCATTCAGTGTATCTATGAGTAGTCTGACAACAAAACCTAAATAGGCGAAACTATAAACTGCACAGTGCCACTATGGTGCTGTCATAGCGGTACACACGTGTTGCATCCGCATTTGTGAAGGGAAATGTGACCGCCGCTAACGATGCCTTTCGGCGTCAAGTTGTGGACATCGGGATTGTGAGCGTCCGTGGTATTTTTTTTTTTTTTATTCGAATACTTTTCATGTGGCCCCAAATAGGGTTCTGCTTAAAGTAAGTCGCGCAGGGATTTGTAGAAACCAGAAGGCTCGTTGCGATCTGCCTATATTGCTGCAGTCCCTGTTCAGTCTATTCCTTTGCCCTGCAATGCCACAACTGCACTATAGAGAGCCTGTCCCGTTTTCATCCAGGCCTCGCTTTATTCGGGCTGTCGCAGTAAGCCCACTGGGAGGCTAGCGGTTACTTGCAGGTTTTATTGCTCTTTTCTGGTGGCGATGGTTAAGATATTTCGAGTAGTTTTCGCCGAAATGTGCACTAAGGATTATGACCGCTGCATAACGATGTGGGAAGAGCACTTTTTTATTTTATTTAGAAAAGTCCTGAGCCGAAAGTGCCGCTCTCTCAGAAGTGCCGTCTCGACGGCCTCGAGCAGGCGGAGCACGGTCGGTTTTCTCCTCTAGTACTTTCTGGGGCGGCGGCGGGGGCGGCACAGCGCGTCCCGGGAATCCAGAAAACGTTCCTCGCGGACAACAAAACACAAGCAAAGTGTGCGGGGAGCTCGCACCACTGATCTCCTCTTTGTCGCCTAGCCGGTAATAGCGTCGAGCGACGTGCGAGGACTGCGGGAAGCTGCGGCTCGGCGGCGGCAGAGAGCGAGAGCCCGGCCCAGGAACCGCCCCGGGCAGCGGCAAAATTGTGGTGCGGGGCCCATGACGTTCGTGCGCGCGTGTTTCCGTCTGCGTTCGTGCTGGCGTGCGCACGCATGAGTGACGTAGGGATAGAGCGCACGAGAGGTGGTTGTGCGAGTGAATCGCTGCCGACGGTGAATTGTCGAAGACACTTGGCGGATGTTGTCCGCAGTGTGCGTCTATATTATATAGGTGTATAATAGTGGTCGGCTGGCAGGAGGTGAATTTTACGCGTTACTCGAACAAGAGCAGCATTTTTAAGGTGTGTTCGCGGCCCGTTTACCGTTGGGAAAGAGGTCTGTTTAAAACGAAAAAAAAAAAAAAAACTGTCGTACGCATTTGGACCACCGAAATAAAATAGGTTTGGTGATGTTTAAGCGAGGGGTAGACATCCTGCATGTGTTGCATGCAGGTGCCCCTCTTAAATGGGAAGAGGGGCAACTGCATGCAACACATGCAGGATGTCTACCCCTCGCTTGAAAATTGCCAGCATCGCGTATGCGCAGAAATAACTGAATTGAAGTGACGTTAACGCGACACTAAAAGGGATTCCGGAACAGTCGAATCCCTTTATCACATATAAATTCTCCGCGCACAGCTTTATGTACGCCACGAACGGCGCTCACGATAATGCATTTCGCATTCCCGGAGATTTGGGAGAAAGCCTAGCAGCGTTCTACGCGAAAGGCTCTGTGAAGTCGGGTCACGCTCGCTTCGTCGGTTGAAAATGCACTTCTTTTCATAAATGGCTTTAAATCATTACTGATGTGTTTGTACGCGTCTCGTCATCCGTTTCTCGTATAGTTGTCTATATATGCTGTTCTGCCCTGTTCTCACTGCTAAGACCTAATGCCGTTTTAAAGCTCTTGGACACCTCTGCGATCTCAAGAGCGCGTGGTTTACGCCTTTGTTGGACACTTGTGATACGAAGGCACTATTTTTTTTCTCTTGTGCCTGCAGTGCGTGTTTGAACTAACATCACTACTCTTGTGCTGATATGTCACGATTACCACGTTCACGAACTCCGCCATCGATGTCTTCCAGTTCCCGGTAGGAACCTATCGCACTCTCAGGACCTGTTCAATAATTTAAGAAAAGCTATTGGTGAATGCTTCGTCTGGGCGCATTCCTTGTGTATTTTATTTATTCTGCTGCATCCACCGCTGTTTTGTTGTTCAGTGGTTATAGCGGTCGGCTGCTGATCCTAATACCGCGCAGTCGAACCTTGCAAACCTTTCATACTGTAGTACCGTACATACACCATACGACGTTCATACAGTGTTCATACCCAGTTTATACTGTGCCCGTACCATGCTTATACCGTGTCCGTACCATGTTTATACTGTGCCCGTACCATGCTTATACCGTGTCCGTACCATGCTTATACCGTGTCCGTACCATGCTTATACCGTGTCTCTACCATGCTTATATCGTGCCCGTACCATGCTTATACTGTGTCCGTACCATGTCCTTAACAAGTCCATAGCGTGTCCGTACCACGTTCATAGCGTGTCCGTACCACGTCCGTATACCGTGTCCGTACCACGTCCGTATACCGTGTCCGTACCACGTCCGTATACCGTGTCCGTACCACGTCCGTACCACGTCCGTATACCGTGTCCGTACCATTTCCGTATACCGTGTCCGTATCATTTCCGTATACCGTGTCCGTACCATTTCCGTATACCGTGTCCGTACCATGTTTATAACGGGTCCGTACTACGCTTATAACGGGTCTGTACCATGTCCATACCATGTTCAGTCGAGAGTAAAAGTGGTATACAACATGGAGCCGGTGTTCAAGAAAACTGCATTTCAACGCTTTCTAGCATCAGCTATTTAGGATTGAGGCAGTCGTAATATGCGTGCTCCATTTTATCGACATGCGTGTACCGCTGTCGCTGTCCCTGACTAGATAGCGTTCAGATGCAGTTTTCACGAGCTCCGCCACCGGCGGCGTGTTGCAATACCACTTTTGCTCACGACTATGCGTACCAGGACCGCATCATACCCGTGCTGTACCGCATCCGTGCGCCCATGAAAATATTTTCTGTACATGTCTATTCAGAATTTTGTTCATATAATTCGAGGACTATGGGGCCTGAAAAGGTATTTATTCGCGCAAGATACAACATAGCTTTCTTTTTCTTTATTATATGCTCCCGCATATTCTCGCAGAGCAGAAGCAAATAAAATTCCGCACTCCTATCGATAATACCTTAAGTGGCTCATTGGAGCACCTCGGCTTGGGAAATTTACCGCAGCGTTTAACAAGTACTTTGGCAATACAATGCATTTTCAAAGATTGCTATTTTTGTGCTGTTAGCGATATCGCTTGTCAACCTTTTTCAGGTCATGTATTCAATTTACTACAAAGGAATGTTTCACGATGCCATTTTTATATTTAAGTTGTCTATTCGGTGTATATAATTAGTGAATAAACGGTAATATCTGGAGGGATGTATCTTCTCATACTCGTATATGTTTAGTTGAAAGTAACGCGGCAACAGTTTTGTTAGCCTTGTATCAGAGCACTCGTGGCACTGTCTAAGCTCTAAATCTGCGCACGGTCAGGGGAACTTTTTCTCTTGCCTCTAAGATATCCCGACATTTAGAGGGTCAGTAAGGGCACCCATATGTCAACGAGGGCGAAACTCCGCTGACTGTTTGCTCTTGGGAAAAGACGGTCATGGCGTCCACTGATATGGCCCATAAACAAAAATGCAGGCTCGTCATTTGTGGTACATGTGTGTGTTTGTGTGGTTTCAGAACGCTGCCATTTTTCGTTCTCGACTTTCTCGCGAGCTTTGTTCCAGTGTAAGTATTGTAGGAAAGCCTATAAGCGCCTGTCTTTTTGCCCTGTTAGCATTCATCTGTGAATACGCGTTGTGCATTTCATGTGCCGGCATTTTGTCTCGTCGTGTGTACATTGGTGTCAGCAGGGCGGCTGATAGGAGGGCGGTAATGCGCTTTGGGGCCTTATCTTGAACGGTGGAAAGGTCCTTGTGACATTTTAAACGAGGCGCGTTGCTGGATCCTGGCAGACAGCTTGCGCAAAAGCACACGGCATGTGTATACAGCCTTATGCAAGACGAATCTGCAGAGGCCTCTCGTTTCCCTGATGTTCAGCGCTGCGCATCAAATGCTGCCTTTCCCGGATGGTCGGAGGGACCCGCGACCCACTTGAACAAAGACTTCTAGCGTTCTGTCTGTCACATAATCGCTCGTGGAAACCCGAGCGACCGTGTTTCATCACTAGTTGGATCATTTACCTCACTGTAGAGGTAGATAGAAGTATACCCATGCACGAATAGTAAGTAGTACATCGGTCGCCTACAAGCGCAATCAACATGGCGCTTTACCGCTAACCACCCAACAGCGTGCAGCCTTAGCGCTTAAACTTTTGTGGACTACTATTAAAGCTATTACCTAACAACTACTAAACTAAAACTACTACTAAACCACCGCCACTACTACTACTAATAAGCATCGTGGCGTTGTGGGCGAGCTGGTTGTTCTTAGTGGATGGAAATTTTGCTCACTGAATAGACAGGACAAGAATGCGGACACACGCAGGCGCCCGTGTGTGACCCTTTTCTTGTCCTGCCTTTTCTGTGCTCAAAACTTTCACTCATTACTATACTACTAATAAGCTCACGAGAAAATTGCTTTCGCAAACTTTTAGATTATTTCACGCATATGCGCCACAGATCTGATATTCCACCCAAGTCTGTGTTTTCGCAATTTTTACACTGCTGACATGGTTCACATGATGTGGACACGCTTAAACATAACGCACACACGCTAAGAAGAGAGAACAGAGACATCCTGGTAAGCTGTGATGCTCAGCAATTGCTGTTTAAGCGGACGGATGTCCCCATCGTACTCCCCCATCGATACTCTGGGTTGTCTCCTGGGGTGGGATGGGGATTTCCCCCATCCTACTCTGTTGTAGAAGTTAAGCAAAAGCATTACTTCGCTATGTTCAGATTTCTGTCCACAGACCGCGTCCGCAAAATCGTGTCCGCAGCAGTTGAGAAGTCTTAGAGGTTAATGACTGGGGTCAATCGATAGAGGATGACATAATGTTATGTCCGAAAATAATTAGGCCAATAAGTTAATTAGGTAATTAGAGGCAAAATGTAAAATTAAAGGAGAAAATGGTCTCTTTAGCCAATGGCTTGGCGCCATATTTGAATATATAAAATACTAAAATAGTTAAGTCTGCCAATTAGGGTGACTTCAAGATTTATCAAATACTAAATAGTTAATCAATTAGGGTGATGTCAAGGATATGGCGTCACGCAACCGGAAGTAGAGCCGAAAAAGGGCATAGGAAGGGATTGGCGTGCAATTTGAAAGTACCAAAGACTAAAATGGGTAAACAAGAAGTGAATTAAGCTACCAGAAGCAATCAACAGCAGCATCCGGGCTTTCGCATTACTCCAATGCAAATTCTGCAGTGCTTTTTTTAATTTTTTGTACCTTTCATGCACTCTCAAAACTTGCGGAGCTAACATACGCGCCTCCCTTAATTTCACGATTGTGGATTTGCGTAGAAGTAAAGGAAACCTAAATCGCTCCTGCGTGGCGACTTTGAGGGCATGGAACTCGCGCCAGGGGAAGAATGCGCCTCACTTTCTTCGAGCGCACAAAGACAACCTTTTGTTGCTGCCGCGTGTGTAAACTTCGTCCGGGCCAACGTGACGGCTTGCGTGCTATATACTTCGCTGCTGCAGACTCTACGAGAGCTCACTCGTGGTTTATATTTAGCCGCAGGCGCATCAAGCGACGCGCGCGCTCCTCGGAACCAGTAGAGCACGTTGACAGCTAGAAGTAGTCGGAGTCTGGTCCCCGCAGTCGCGTCTCTTCCGACGCGCAACCTGAACATGGTCGTGCGTCGCTGGTTTTCTAACCCTGCCGCGGGGTGTCGTCTATGTCGCTATAGAACCACGTCGCATAGTCGTGGCAGTCAGCCGTTTTCCATGTCGAAGTGACAGTGTTCTGGTAAGTTAGGGGTATCTCGTGCATATACGTAGATATCGGAGTGCAAAAGTGAGCAAAAATTAAACGAAATAGCGTGATACTGTGGATTATGTAAA
The DNA here is from genome assembly GCF_055883805.1 of Amblyomma maculatum. Lineage (NCBI taxonomy): Eukaryota > Metazoa > Arthropoda > Arachnida > Ixodida > Ixodidae > Amblyomma > Amblyomma maculatum. The sequence goes on along the minus strand of NC_139348.1, from coordinate 126,391,577 downwards.
TTAAGGAGCGGTATAGTGATTAGGTGTAATGAAGGAAATGACTCAGCGGCAGCTCTGTGGGACTATTTGGCAACGAGGAGGAAGATGTCGAGAGTGCTCGCTGTGTTTCATTGATGCCATCGAACCCTGTAAATTAACTTCCCCTTTAGAAAGACCATAGGTATTGTAGGAGGAAACTGGAGTTGACCTTGGATGTCGGTAGTGCATGCAAGTGCAACCGTGCGAACACCTTGGTAGAGTTACCTTTTTTTTTTTCCCGCAAACTCCCGAAGGCGCACAATACTAATGCCCTGTAAAAGTAGCTCATTTATCCTTCCCCCATGTTGACATGCCACATCCGAGCTCCACAGTTACAGCGCAGCCGGCTTCGTTCATATTTTTTTTTATATAGAAACTGTTTTAGAGCGGATGAGCTCATAACTTCGGCAGAGAAAAAAAGCTTCATCATCATCAGTTTGACTATATCCACTGCAGGGCGAAGGTCTCTTCCATATTCCTCCAATTAACCCGGCCCTGTGCTGGCTGCATCCACTTGACCCCTGCGAACTTCTTAACCTCATCCGCCCACCTAACTTTCTGCCGCCCCCTGCTACGCCTTCCTCCCTTGGAATCCAGTTTGTTACCCTAAGCGACCATCGGTTATCCTCTCTTCGCACTAGATGTCCTGCCCATGTCCATTTCTTCTTCTTAATTTCTACTAGAATGTCGGTAACTTGAGTTATTTCTCTGACCTACTCTGCACGCTTTCTATCTCTTAATCATTTTTCGTTCCATAGCCCTCTGGGTTGCCCTCAACCTAAGTACAACTCTCTTGGTTAGCCTCCACATTTCAGCCCCATAGGTGAGTACAGGTAAGAGCTCAAGGAAAGCTCCATATCCGAGTGCGATTCCGACCACTGCCGTCGCAAGCAGAGCTGCTTCGTTTCGCGATCGACGCCCGAGTCGGTATTTCGGCAATCTCTTCAACTTTTCAGCATGTAAGCACGGCTTTCCTGCTCAAGGTACATGGACATTGCATGTCCGCAGAGAGGGATAAATGTAAAGAGAAAGGACGTGTTAATTACAAAGGCTATACACGCGCAATTATTATTCCGCGCGGTTTAGCCTAAACGCGTATGCTGTATGATCAGTAAGGGTTCGTTTTTAAACGCGAGTTAATCGCACACGAGGCACACTGACGTACAGTCCATATACCGGAGCTAAAGTGGATTACCCTTTCTCTGACCGGGGGCGAAAGCATGAGAGGCGATGAGAGGCGACAAGTGCCCATCCTTGTGCACATGTAGCTGGTCGCAAACGTGGCAGACTTCGTTTCCAAACTGAACCGTCGGTATCAGCTTCTCTCAAGGTTTGTTACAGGCCGCAAGCTTAACCGTAGCAATATTAATCCCCAACAGTATATAATTGATGATACAAACACCATCAGTACTACCGCCGCCCCTTTCGTCTCCAGCGCTCTTGCTTTTTGTTTGCGAATGCGGAAAGCAGCCCATAAAACGCTGCAACTTTCGCCATTAAATTTGTTCGGTCGCGCAGTCGACCGTTCCATGCGAAAAAGTGAACAAGCTCAGGGTAGGGAGTTCATGACCTCAATAGAAGAAAAAAATTATCGAAGTCCTGACGAAGTAGAAATAGTCAACTGTAGTCGATTAGGGACTATTTGCTTACGGCGGCTTCTTAGGTGCTTATTAGCCATCCGTTTCGGTATAGCTTTTAGGATTCAGACAGCTGTAAGAATGAAAGTTGCGTATCGTCGCCAGCAGTGACCACTTCTGATCTTAGCGTGGGTAGAAAGGATGCCTTTTTATCGGCAAAAAAAATGGGTCTCTTAGATGTCTCTTCCTCTGAGTGACGATTAAGACTGCGGAGAGTTGTCTTTATTATTATTTTTTTTAACCGTGGATCGCTAGTATATGTACAGGTCGTAAAAGCCTGAATGTGAATGAGTTTCCTTCTGCTGTTGTTCGACGTCTCTTTGAGCCGTGTTGCCGTCATTCTTGGCGGTTTTGTTCTGCGTCAGCACTGCGTTCGTTGGCCTCACTGAAAGAATAAAAAAAAAAAAATGCCGCTTTTGGCTGGCTTCCACACTAGAAGAGAAGGGAAACGGCGTTTCCCCTCAGTGTGTTGCCGCGTAAGTGCGCTGAAAAATAAAATAAAATAATAAAGCGTATGAACGCCGGTCTCGTGGTTACGTGCATACCGGTTTGTCTATACGGATAGACGTGTATATGCCACATGGGCAGACTTGAAGGAGCACATGTGCGCAGGAAATTGGGAGTTTTCTGGTGTCTATTACTTAATGTTCTTTAACGGAAGGGGAAAGAGGGAGGGTCTTATTTCACTAAAAACTTTTTTTTTTTTTTATGTTAGCGAGAAAAGGCCGATGGAAGAAACGCGGTTGTGCCGCCACCAGCGGCGGTAATCAGGTCACAGCGCCTCTAGTTATCCTTCAGCGGTCAATGAGCTCACAATTGGTAGTCCCAGTGTAATCTTAACAGGGGTGGAAGCGCTGCTCCAATTTCTCCATTCTGCTCCAAACTGCTTTCCCTGCTCCATCCTGCTCCAAAATACAATATTGCTCCAAAACTTCTCCAAACAGATTGCTGCAATTTTTTACTATCAAATTTAGCTCAACATAGGAACGATCGCGGTGCGCTGGTGGTTGATGTATATCTCTTTTACTAGGCTCAGTCAACAAAATTTTTGGAAGCTAGGGAAGTGTGAAGCATAATTATTTTTTTTTACGAGTAAATTTAATATGACCCATAAGCGATTGGAGGCAATTGTGAAAAAAAAAAAATGCACTCTGCATGTGACATAGCACATCCTCCCATTCTTTTGAATCACTGGTGGATAGGAAAGCGGGAGCAGCAAGTGAAGGAGGTATCACGGTAGAAGGAGGTCCGTGTGGTTTCCTTATCTTTGCCTTACGTCCCTTTGCGCTATTTTTTCACCCAAAATGAGGTGGCACTAACTACCACGTTAGCATAGCAGGGACCGTTAGGAAACTTGTTAGATGGTAAAAAGTACACAAGTTCTTCTAATGGTCTTACTTAAAAACAAGCAGGTACTTCACCATCGAACGTCTTTGTCAATAACAAGCGTGTCAGGCATATGTCAGACAAAAACATACTTGAAGCGTTGTAGGGTGTTAAAGGTGCCACTCCTTAGAAAACTTCGCAAGGTCGTTTGAAGGCCACACAGGGCCTATCACAAACTTCTTAAAACTGAGACTCCAACACTACTTAGCAAAAAAATGGAGCTACTCGCAGGAGGCAGTTAAGTAAAAAAGCTGAAGGAGAAAAAGGCTATCCTTTAGTACCATCTAGCTTGCCAGTGCTCGGGAATTCATCAGCACAGGCGTAGGATCAAAGAACATGCACAAGATGGCGGAAATGTGCCCATTGATGCAAATGCTCGTACCAGTAGTGCTGCTTGAGCGCATCGAAATGATAGACTCCACTTTTGAATCTATCACGTCAAAATAGGCAGAAGCTTTAGATCAAACTTTTTGTTCAGTTGTGAAGTACATAAGCAAGCATTCCGTTTACTGCAAGTGTGCTCCGAATAGTTGCTTGGGTCAGCCTGTGTTTTTTTAAACATCATGGCATGTTCTGGCCATTTGTGGTGCCAAAGGTGCTTGCATAGTCTGCAAAAGCATTCAACGTCGCATAAAAGGAAATAAAAAGAGGGATTTTATATGTCAGCAATAGAAGTCTGAAATGTTCAATGGTGTTTCACTGTAGAAACATGCTCCAAAACATAATTCGAATGCTCCAAAACTCTTGCTCCAGAGCGGCTCCAAAATGCCATTACTGCTCCCTGAGCTGCTTCAAAATGCTCGATCCTGCTTTCACCCCTGCATCTTAACGGGACAGCCCGACCGCAGTGGCTCACTGGTTTTGGCTCTCGAGGGTTGAGCCCGAGGTTGCGAGATCGAATCGCGACAGAGCCCAGTATACCTTAAAGGACGGCTGTGTGCTGTACAGTCGAGCGCGATTTTAAGGTTATCGCGCGAGCGTCGACCAGCCTAGCACTCCAGGCACCTGGCTGCCGGTTTTCGAACAGGCAAAATCATTATTTCGCACTCTTCTCTCCCTCGTTCGCTGTTCCATACAACAACCATCACCCCCGCGACAAACTCACCGCCCTTTCTCTCTATTCTAAGCTTTAAATTTGTGGCAATAGTGTCCATTTTCAGATAATACCGAAGAATACGTCGTGCGCGCTACGATCACTGCCTGTTTGCAGAACCAAGAAAAAAAAAAAAGAAACTGATAGCCCAGCAGGGAGTGACGGCTGCTGAAGGAACAGCAAAAAGAGTGAGGGAAGCTGGCTTGATGGCTCCCTCGCCTCGGCAGAGAATTCTGGGCCATGGCGCTGTTCATGTTCTCGGTCGACGCTCGCGCGATAACCTTCAAATCGCGCTCGACTGTACGTTGTCAGCGCACGTTCCGGAACCCCGGGTGGTCGACGTTTCCGGCGCACTCTTCCACCGCGGCATCCCTCGTAGGCCGTGTGTCGTTTAGGGACGTCAGATATACCGCATATCATTCCCTTCAGTCACCTACGTTCGTCGCGTATTTGAATTCAGCGGTGAAGAAAAAAAAAGTTTCGTTTTCTCTCGATTCCTCGGCTCTATAATCACTTTTGGAAGTATAAATAATCTATTTTGCCGAAATAAATTTGCACAGATCTACGAAAAGCCAAACGGTGGAAATTTTCCGGAAACAAAATTTTTGGTTGACATTTTCTGTCCTTACAACGGAGAAGAAAAGGTCGCTTTCCCTAGCGAGGAATGTTTTCATCCGGGAGCAGCATAACCCAGTTAACTGGCTGAGAATGAAGGTCAAAACGCACTGCGCAGATAACCCCCCCCCCCCCCCCCCCCACACACACACACACACACACACACACACACACTCTTCTTTTTCTCTCCCTGAGCGCTGCCTGGTTAATCCACCCGTGCTATGCTAAGTCTACGGTGCAAGTTTTTGCCGTTGCTCCGAACCTTGAACCTCTACCGCCCTGACGTTTGCGAAGTGCGCCTCTCTGCGCCGGTGCAAATATAACGCAGGCCGAGTCAGCACCGGTCGGAAGGTGGTAAAGGTATACCGGTAATAGTATGCGCGTAGAGCGATATAGTGGTCTGCTGAAGCGTTCCAGTCAGGCATGGTTGAGCCTGACCCTCCCAGGGCAGGGAAGGCTGCATAAGTGTAGTGTGTGGAGAGGAGCAGTTGATTGATCCCGATAAATGCGCATGGAGCGTATACCTCAGCTATTACGTTGTTTGTTTTTGTGTTGGCGGATCCATTAATCGTTTCCGAGGTTTCAAGTGTAAACAGAGACATCTCTCTTGCTCGCAAAAATGGGTGCACCCTGTTTTGCATCGACGGGGAAAATGACGCTTGCAGTGAATGGCACAGGGACAGCGCGCGGTGCTGTGTTGCGGTGTTCTTTCTTCGTTTAATTCGACGCGATTGAACCGGTGGTGGTGAAATTGGTACTAGCGTGCTCATCGTCGTCAGCGAGACATGGCACATGCCTGCAACCCTCTAATTAACCCGCTGCTGTGCAAGCTTCATCCGTTGCGTGCACGTGCATGTCCTGCCCATATGCCCATTTCTTCTTTATTTCGACTATAGAATGTCGGGAACACGCGTTTGTTTTCGTACCTGCTGGTCTCGCTTACGGAATTTAACGTCATCTTCCTTTCCTTAACAAGCTGCGTAATCCTCAAGTAGCTTTTTTTTTTCGTTGGCATCAGTGCTCGAGATCTCTCTGTTGTATATGCAATTTCTTAAGCATACCAGTTTGAAAGAGCCTGTGATATTCTGCGGTATTAACTGCGCGGTCATATATCGCCGGAGAAACGGATGTGCGAACACATATCTTGAGGGCGTGACTCATATATATATATATATATATATATATATATATATATATATATAATTCCTTATACATAAACTCATCATAAGACTGCTTCTTGTCAACAACAACAAAACATAAGAAAATCCCGTTGTTGATGTTGACAAGAAGCAGTCTTATGATGATTTTAGGGATATAATACAAAGAATAAGAATATATATATATATATATATATATATATATATATATATATATATATATATATATATATATATTCTTTATACCTAAAATTATCATAACACTGCTTCTTGTCAACAACAAAACAAGAAAATCCCGCTGTTGATGTTGACAAGCAGTCTTATGATGATTTTAGGGATAAAGAATATAAAGAATAACAATATTATATTCTTATTCTTTATCCCTAAAATCATCATAAGACTGCTTCTTGTCAACATCAACAACAAAACATAAGAAAATACCCCGTCGTTGATGTTGACAAGAAGCAGTCTTATGATGATTTTAGAGATATAAAGAATAAGAATATATATACAATAAGAATCCCCATTGACAATGCTTGTTGCACGGGAGTTTTCATCGCAGACAAGAGTATATGTAAAAACGCCGCCTATATGCGCTGTTGCGAAGAGATGCTTCAGCTGCAGTCACTGCAGTGCTTCCTGGGAGTTTCCCTATTGGTTTCAGCAGAACGCACATCGCTACCTCGGCCGTCATTTCATATGTACAGTACATTGGCGGAACGGATACGATATTCTAAAATTGTCTCTCGTTCGCCGCATACCGTTGCGTGCTGCTATTGTCAACAGTCTATGAACAAGGATCCTTTTTGGGAAGAGGTACGCGTGCCAGATGGAAACGTCAGTTTTGTGTGGAATGTAGAGCACGAATTTTCGGCAACTTTATACGCCGCACTGAGTATCGCGTTGCGTCGCAAGCAACGATATAGTGCTTGGGGTCACAGCCATAAAGGGGACAATCGAGGACAACTCCACCGATTTTTTATTCGCAGTAATAAAATTGGGGCCCATTTGCGTCTCCTTCGTGTTTCGTTCGGTGAGGCTTAGACAATTGAGTCGTAAATATACTCAGCATCTGTTCCTCTCTCGTGTAACAGCAAACTTAAGTGCCTTAAGGGGAGACGCGGGTCTTCGTTAGAACGGTCTTTTATCGGCGCATATACTATATTGCGAGGTACAGTTGAAAATAAGTTTTTTCCCTTCCTTTCCATAGCTAGGCTCGTGACGTTGGTGATGAGGCGGAGGGTCGTTTTTCTTTTTCGTCCTTCAGTTTAATTTCGATGTTTAGTTTTGCTCTTTCTTGCGCGGTAACGCTTGCGAAGAAAGTTGTATCAATATAGTGAGGCCTATTGTAGTCCTCTCTTTTTATGCAACAGCAGAAGTGTCTGTCCACTTGCGGCCATATCGGACTTTCATTTTAGGCCGTTTCTTAGCTTGCACAAATTCCGCTTTCACCGAAATGATTAGCCTCGTTCGTCAACAGTAGAAAGCCACACAATCCATCTACGTAGGCCGCCAACAATATATCCCCGGCGGTCTCTCCTGAACGCTTCGATCAACACAGGGCTTGCGCGAAGTGTGTTGTTTCAAAACCACCCCTGCGGCGCGCCGCCTAACCACGTTATGGTGGCTAACCGCGCTGCGCTTTTCACCAACCGAACAAAACCGGAAGACTCACATTCGAGACACGCGCCTGTCACATCTTTATTATTTTTGTTTTGTCTCCTCCCCAGGCGCGACAGCATCGCCCGGCCCCGCGTGTTGTTGTATTTACTATACGCAGGTGGCAAGTTTGTGTCACTCCGTGTTCTATAATAAACGCGACGTGCGTTGTCTTCCCGGAAGCGTGCAATGCGTCGCTCTCCTCTTGAGGGACCGGCCACCGCCGCCACCACTCGCGCGGCTTCTCGTCAGGTGCGCTGTAGTCGGTGATTGATGATCGATTGATTGATCGGCGTATCGAGCGCCCGCTGTCTCGTGATCCCCTTCTCTCTGGATCTCTCTCTCTCTCTCTCTCTCCATATGAATTCGCCCCCATCACTTATATTTGTCTTCTCTTTTCCTCTCTTCTCTGCGCGTCCGCGCTGACACTGCATCCGCGCCGACGCGGTCACTGGACCGACGCCCGTTGTTGCGGTTCTTCTCCCCTTTCCTTTCCTCCTTTCCCACTTCTATTGTTTCTTTTTCTGCGGTGGCGCGCGTCGAAAGCGAACAATAGGGAACGAACGGTACTCAATATAAACTGTGTGGCGCTTTTTTTTTTTTCGCATATTTGTTTCTTCTTCCTGACGGCGCGCAGTTGTCGCCCCGCGGGGGCCACGCTGACGTCGTGTAATGCGGGGAAGCCCCGAAATGCAGGGAAGACCGCTCTGTGTCCGAGGGCCCGGCTGTAATCAAATAATGCTGGCAATGACGTTATATATCTGTGCGTATGTGTATAGGATGAAATAAGCGTACCGTATATGCCCCGTTGTAAGGCGCGTATGTATACGCTTACTTTTTTTTTTCGCGGGAAAAGGAAAGTACCGGTGCTGTAAATACGAGTTCAATACGACACGAATACCGCATGAATTTACGTATAGTACCTTAGGGGGTGTATGGAAGGAGGGGTGAAATATATCGCATCCCATAAAAAAAAAAAAAAAATGTTTTGGGACTAACTACGTGCACCTGAATAGCGGTGAACGTGAGCATCATTTGATGTGTGTTTCTGTGTCAATTGATCCCCTGAACTGTGATCCGCACGTTTTTATGTGAACACAGCTGTTTTTGTTAGCTCTGTGCAGTATCATTATATTGTGTGCGAACACTTTGTTTGTTCTCAATTTTTTAATTGATTGTTTGATTCAAAACATTTACTCCCCGCCGCGGTGGTGCAGTAGTTATGGCGCTCCGCTGCTGTGCCCAAGGATATGGGATCGAATCCCGGCCGCGACGGCCGCTTTTCGATGGAGGCGACAAGCCAGGCGCCTGTGTGCTGTGCGATGTCAGTGCACGTTAAAGAACCTCAGGTGGTCTAAATTTCCGGAGCCCTCCACTACGGCGCTTCTCATAGCCAGAGTCGCTTTGGGATGTCAAACCTCGTTAAACCAATCCTAAACCAAACCATATTTATTTATAGAGCCTTGTTAGAGCACGTGGTTGGGCCGCCTAGTCAGGTGATCTATTGCTTATCGTTGCCGCGTTGACCCTCTCCACCAGTCAGTATTGACGGTCAAGATCATCGCTGAGCAGAATAGCCTCCCATTGTTCTTCCCAGGGGATTGGAATGAGGTCAACTAGTGGGTTTAATTGACATGCCTACACCATGTGGTATGGACTTGATAATGGTCCTTAATGTTTCAGGAGTAAGAGGGGCAAAACGTTTATTCCTGCAGCTCTCAGTGATGGGCGAGTGAGGCTGCATGGTGTTGAAAGCAGATGTGCTCAGAGTAGTAGCCAGAGAGTAGTAGTCTGCGTAGTCATCCCGATTAACATGCACTTGCACAAAAGTTTGATTGCTTTCAAACTGTTAGCCAGAATTACTGCGGATCGCATTTCTGACATCAATCCAGCAATGCACACTACATAAGGGTTATCTGCTTGGCGGGATCGAGATTTATCAGTTTTCATGGTACGTGGGTTAGCGAAGAGGAACGGTCGAATTCATGGAGGCGCCGTAGGGACGACGGGGACGGCATCGTGTTTGCTGTTTCAAACACTCGGACAGAATGTATTGACGCAGATACTCGGGCAGAATGTACGTAGTACTGTATTGACCCAGTCTCTTCTTGTTCTTTAGTGCTGTATTAACTCAGACCCGCCGTTAGTCTTTGGATGATAGAACGTGTCTCGTCTTTCAACCTGGCGCCCGTTTATTTGCACATGCGCCAAAGTATCGTGTTTGCTTGATTGTCGAACCGTCTCGGCGCAGGATCTCTTCCACCCGTGTACCTATATACAAACGTGAACCGTGACCTATACTACGCCCCGGAAGCCATACTGAGCCATCGGATCAATCCTCATCTCAGATATAGGTATGCACATAGAAAGCAACCCGCAAAGTATCGCCCTCCTGCGGCGTGGAAAGGAAATTTCGGGAACAGTGCGGTCCTTTTATTAATGCGAAAGCATTACTTCGCTATGTTCAGATTTCTGTCCGCATACCGCGTCAGCAAAATCGTATCCGCAGCAGTTGTAATTGAGAAGGGGTAGATGTTAATGAGTGATGTCAATCGATAGATGATGACGTAATCTTGTGCCCGAAAAAATTAGGCCGAAAAGGTAATTAGGTGATTACTTAGATGCTAAAAATGCAAAAGTAAAGGCGAAAATGGTCTCATTAGCCAACGGCTTGGCGCCACATTTGAATGTATCAAATACTAAAATAGTTAAATCAGTCAGTTAGGGTGACGTCAAGGACGTGACTTCACGCAACCGGAAGTAGAGCCGCGAAAGGGCATAGGAAGGGATTGGCACGCAATTTGAAAGTACCAAATACTAAAATGGGTAAACAAGAAGTGAATTAAGCAACTATAAGCAACCAGAAGCAACCAACAGCAGCATCCGCGCTTTCCTATTACTCCAATGCAGATTCTGCAGTGCTCTTTAATTTATTTTTTTACTTTCGTGACGTTCGGAGTACTGTTCCAGGATCGCCGACCTCGAGATTAGAGTATACGCCGCCGAAAACGGCATGTTCTCATCCGTCATGCACTTTCTGACAGTGGCCTACAGGGCTAGGACGTCTTAATCTAGTATGACTACGGGGATATGTCGCAAGCTGCACAAACTTTTCCTGATACGTCGGTTCGTACAGAATATTGGACGAGCACTGGAGCATTATATATGCACCCGTAGTGTTTGCTGTGTAATGCTGCAGCCCCGCTTGCGTGTCCCTTTCTTGGTGCTTATTTTCGGCATTCGAGAGGCCCGGAGGATTGAGCGAGCATTTGATGGCCTCATAAATTGTGCCCGCCGCCTCACTTGACGGGGAAAAGTCTCGGGAAGGTCAGGAACTGCGCTGAGGCGTGAGAATACTAGAGGCATAAATGGCTGGAAGGGTAGCGTATACGGAGCGAGCGTCGCTCAAGGCCACGCGGCGAGGACGATAGCGCGCAGAGGCAACTGGTGCGTGGTCAACTGCGCCGCGCGCTTGCCGAGAAGAGAACGCCCGACAGTAGACGTATCCTAGAGCCGCTTACGCACGCGTATACCCGTTCGAAAGAGCGGGGCTGTGAGGTTCTCACCGTGGTCTCATCACTGTCGGTCATCCAGTGTCGAAAGCGTCCCCGGTACGATGCTGGGACCGCCGGCGGCAGCGTTTCGATGGAGGCGAAACGAAGTGGCGTCCGTGTGCTGTGCGATGTCAGTGCACGCTTAAGATCCCCAGGTGGACGAAATTATTCCGGAGTCTTCCACTACGGCACCCCTTTCTCTTTCCGCCTTCTCTCCCCCTTCCCTTACGGCGCGGTTCAGGTATCCATAAAACAAGTGAAACAGATACCGCACCTTACATTTCCCGAGAACCAATTATTATTATTATTATTGGGTATTACAATGCTGGGTCCAAAACGAGACAAACGAGTGGTCCAGCGCAGGGGTGGAGGTGGTGAAGGTTGGCTGATCCTGGCCCTGATGGGGCTGGGACAGGTAGGTTATCGCTGCTTGCGGCGGGGTCTAGCCTGCCACCGAATTCTATCTGTTGTAGGCCGTCATTGCACCCGCCACTGATAGAGCACTACACTTCGGTGGTGGACGACGGCTGTTGTTGCGGCGCGCGTCTTTCTCTCCCTCTTTTTTCTTTCTTCTCTATTTTCTCTTCTGTCCGCACGAGGCAGCGGAGGTGGCTCAGCTACAGAGCCAGTGCATTTTCTTTTCCTTCTTCCTACAGCCACAACAGCCCAGCGCAGGAGCACTGTTGTGGAACAGATTGCTCCCAGGGGGGACTCGGTGGCGAAGATTATAACTCTGTATATACGGGTCACAGTGGGCACTGCCGAGATGGCTTAATTATGCATTGATAGAGTAATCGTTGATATTTGGTTGAACATGCTGATTGTCTATCTGTGAGGGAGCACCTCAATATCATAAACATTGCGAAATGCATGAGGTAGCCTTCAGTTATATTCACCCGATTAATTTGACGAGTTCATTGACTGCCAGGTTTTGCGCTATACGTATATTTTTTTCTTCGCGGAATAACGGCTGGCTGTCGTAGACGCGTCACCAAAATGACCTGCCAACGCGGTTAGCACGTGTAAGGTGTGCGTGGGCGTGCAACTCGAGCTTTGCCTACGGAGACGGAAGATTGACTCCTTTCACATCTCCACTTAACCTTGTTCCAGCTGCCACCGCCTAATCCCCTAACGCGTCCCGATTCACGTCCGCTTACGCCGCTTCTTTTTTTGAAACCGCACCGTCGCCCCTAAGGGGGCTATCGATCATCTCTGCTCTTCATTAGAAGCGTCGGCCCAGGTCTCCTTCACTTGATTTGTGCGCAAGGACGATCAGTTATAAAGGCTACATTTGCGTGCGCTGTTTTTCTTTTCTATAGCGCTTCAATTATTAGTGGTACACGCTTCCCACTTTTTGCTTTTAGCCCTATCGTAATTAGCTCGTTCATGTTTAATGATTGAAGACCCCACGGGGAACCGTGGGAACTGCATTAAAGGACAAAAAAAAAAAAAGAACGTTTATGCCTGCTTCCTTCTTCGCCGTTTTATTGTCCGTGTGTGTGTGTGCGTGCGTGCATGCGCGTGTTTCGTTACGTGCTGTGCGACAAATATTTTTATGCATCGCTGTCACAAGATCATATTAGGCGTGCCAGCCGGAAAAGTGGCTAGGGCAGGAACATATATAGTTGCATAAAAAAAAAAAAAAAAAAACACGCATTTTTGTTTACATCGCATTGACTGTACTGAGCCGCTGAGGCGAATATATGCGCACATTAAAGCGTACAGCTAATTATTGAACGGTAGTTTTGAAAGAAAAATTTTCGATGTAACCGCTGACTTCACTTAGTTAATGGCTGAACAAATTTTCGGAAATAGTTGTGTTGTAGTGATAGTTATCTGCGCGTGATTAGAACGGAAGCTTGTGAGAGTGTATAAAACGCTCGTGTGATCTGTTTGCGTGGGCCACAAATAAATGAGTTAGAACGGGTCAACAGCCGGCACGGCAGCTGCCGATAGTAATCCTTTCTATAACGACGCAAGACGAGACCACGTACGTTTCACGCCTATAGTGATGCAGAACCGTCGCTAAATTGACTATTGATATAGTATAGACAGTCTTTGAAACTTTCCATAGCGTAAAACGGCTATCGATAGTATACTACTACCGATATTGTTGTCGATGCCACTAGCAGTAGTGATAATCTATATAGTGCAGTCGGTACTGTCTGTACTACTTTTGGTATGGCGTGATTAATTATGCAGTTGTTGGTCAATGACATCGCCAAAACATTTGCTGTAATTATCAGCAGTATACTCAATTCCTGTAGATAATGAACAATATACTTTTGGCGAATGAAGCAAGTTATTTGATTCAGCGGGTGAATACATCCATACTCAGAAGCAACTGGTACACCTGCGTAGCAACAAACTTGCTTATTGATGGAAGCTTAGCTCGTTGGGCTAGTTGGTTCATGATGCGAAGGATAAACCAGCGGAAAAGACCACAACTAGAAGAGATACACAAGACGAAATGTTTTCACCTTTGAGCCCCAGAATACAGTATAAAATTTGTTAGTTGCGCTGTTCTGCAAACTAGTACAGGCTCTCTCTGACTTCGGTTCTGCTTTCGTGACATATTGGTTTTTCACCGTCCGGGGACACTATATAAGCGGTGCAACGCCCCAAAACTCAACGCAGGTTGAAATTTTGTGTAAGAAACCATAATTGAACCCGTTTCTGATCACTGCTGCGTTTACGAGCGATGTGTTCGCATATATATCGGATAATCTGCGTGCTGACGGTGAGCGTTACGTTAGGGTTCCACAATTCGTTTCGCACAAGCCGAAACAAGGATGGAGTGGAGGCAAAGAAAATTCGGAGGACCCACGAAGGCGCTTCGCTCATATCATGCACTTCCGCAGCGACCTCACAAATTGATGCCGGTTGGAAAATATTACGCTGTGAGAGGGTTTAACCACTGCTATAGTATATAGCTCACTGCAAGTTCACTTGTGCATCGTGTGCTCGCCGACTAACTTTTAATCGTGACTGTGGGGCCAATTTGTAACGGCGATTGGGGGTGTTTAAGCTGCAGTTTGAAGTGACAACGTTAATGACTACCACCTGCTGGTTTGCTAATCGCCTAATCACTCCTATAATTTGTGCCTTTGTTAATAAATCGTTAGCACACATTCACATGCCACCACATTATGTGATATGCCACCCGGCATATTATATAAAGCTCGCTCTAACCAAGCCGTACTAATGCATGCATACGTGGCTTAGGGGCTGTTTGTCTGACTGTATCCAGGAACACTGGAAGGCCGGATTATGGTCCCGCCTACCGAGTGGTTACCAGCTGCCAGCTAACACTTTCTTCTTTCTTTTTTTTTTTTTTTTTTTTCAGAGGCATGTGGTCGTGATTTTTTCGTGCAATGCTGGCGCAGGATTTTCCAACCTTGACGCCATGGAAACTTTGGTTACTTTTAGCTGGCACACCCTGTATATTGCGTTGCGTGTGCGTTGCAGTCACTTCCCTACGAGGGGCTCAGTGCGCGCCAATCTTTCGCGGATCCGGATGCAAGGGGCACTGCGCGGATGCTCCTCCGCCGCTTCGGCGCGCAAGTCGGCACTGGAGGTTGATATCCGAGCTGGCACAGTATACAACACACGCACCTAGGCCTTTTTCTGGCCCCGAGTCGTGCGAACGCGTCGTCGCTCGCGACGTGCTGTGTGCGTGAATTGCCGGTGCGTGGCGCGTGCGTCTGTCTGTGCGTGCGCCTTCTTCCCCGCGTGGCTAACGAAGCGTCATTGCGCGCCGCTTATTTATGGGTCGCAGCTGTTGCGTGGCGGCCCGCGTGCTCGCGTGTGCCGGCGATCAGAAAGACTGCCCCCGGCTCGTGTTCTTCGCTCGCCATTGCATATATACCTGTGCTTCTGTCCGGGAAAGCGCCCAAGCTTCACTGGAGAGAGTCCCACGATCCTGGCCCGTGCACCCGAGCTCTTTGAAAACCCATTGTGGCCCGGTGTCACTCTGCTGTCGTAGGAGGCAGCGTGGTTGAAGGCGGTCGCTGGGAGGGTATTGTGAAGGAGAACGGGTTACCGGAAGGCATATGTCCAAAGTCTGGCAGGCTGTCAGCGTATTGAGCACTCTTCTGACTTTTGTTGAGAAGGGGTGATGTGCTGCCAGGAGAATGAGTGTTCCCATGTCGCCAGCCACAATACCCGCACAGTGAGGTGTTGAGATGTGGGACAAAGATCTGGACAATGTGTGACAGAAATGAGTCAAACGACCTCCTTTAGCTGCTTTCCATTCACTCGTTTCTTCTATCATTGTCTGCGATTTTTTCTTTTGTTTTATGCTATTTACTCAGTCACGAAGGTTTGTAAATGAGCACAATTTATGTAATAGCATGTACTACTGTAATTAAAACGTATTGCAAGTATTGCAGAATAATAAATATATGGCGTGGGAAAATGGGAACTTTATTTCGCCTCCCATATTTATATATATTTTTTCATGGGTACGTAGGTTCTTCATATTTATTACCAGCTGAGTCGCTCACTGCAAGTACCCTCAAGATACTACCGGTCGCAAGAATTGTGGCATTGCTATAATATTTATTTCTCAAATTTTTCATCACCCTCAAAGGTATACCAAATATAATTTTGTGCTTTGTTTTTTTTATCACGGGATCTCTACAAGCTCCGTGCATACTTGTAAATCCTCAGTCAGGTTAAGCGCCTCGGCTACAGTATTTTTAGTGCCACTTCCTGCCCAAAATAATGGATTTCACCGATTTGCGGATTCCGTTTTCTGACTGTGTAACAGTGTTGCTGTGACAACGATCAAGGATTGCGAATTGATATGCACTGAATGTGACTCGGCTTGTAATTTTTAGCAGAATGAAGGTCTTGTTTGCTGCTGTAACTTGTATGCAATGACTACCATGAGCACCATTGCCAATGTCGAGGTAAAAGCTAATTAGGCTTAATTTACACTAATTAAACTTGTGTGAATCACATGTAGGAAATAGTCTGATCGTGTCTGAACACACACTAGCGTAATTCCAGATTCCTAAGCCTAATTGAGCGTGCTAGGTTAAGCCTTAGGTTCATATAGCTAAGCCTAAAGGTCTGTAAGGTCACACGTTTCCGTCTGAACACACGTTAGTAGTAACCAGACCTTTCTAAGCCTAATTAAGCTTGATTAGTACTCACCGCAGAAGGAGGAGGAGTCAGCCGGCCCGGAGTATTTTGGGGGCTGGCTGTTCTGCTGTCGGCGGAGTAATAAGTGGAGTGATCTTCTGAATATAGTCCAGTTGCTTCGCGCTTGTTGTTTCGGTGATATATTCTCTGATCCGCAGATACGTAGCGGTTTTATCAAAATATTATTTATACGTCGTGTCCTCAAAACGTTAATAAAAATACTTTGGGTGTCTTCGTTCATTGTATTATTTCCTTTAGCCACCGCACAGTAGTGAGGCTGAGTTGACCTCTAATTTGATGGCACATGCCCACATAGGGGGATCGGCCAAGAATTGGGCTGCAGAGATATTAGATTTTGAGATTCGTGAAAGCAAACAGTGCACACGTATTTTTTTTTAAATTTTCGTATGCTTAATATGCGGCTGTTTTGTCTGCGACAAAAAGCATCTGTGAACGGAAAGGCCGAAGCGAAAAAAAAAATCGAAAAAAAAAAATTACAGAACTCTCTTTTTAGCACCTTTATCAGCAAGGAAAATGTTATGCGGTTGATGCAGTTTAAATCGGCTTTATTGGATTTCTATGGTTATACATATCCATTTCCATGGTTATTGGATATCCATGGTTGCGCGAGGCGAGCGAGCGCCGCCGGCTCCGCGCGTGGCACCTGCATGCAGCGGAGGCGCGTGGCGAGTCACGTGATAGAGCGCAACGGCGAAGCGTGATTCCGTTCTCTCAACGGAATGACAACGGTAACACTATTCAATTATCCTCACCGTAATCATTTCCTGCCTTGATGGAGTGTACGTTACCTTTAGGTTGCGTTCAGAGACACCTCTCGGTAACAATCGCCGTTTCACCCGCTGAGAGGCAACCAGTGAGGAGAAAGAAGTTGCGGGATCCTACCGTTGAGGAAACGGAATTACGCAACGGCGAGCGCACCTGCACGTATAACCTGCAGAGGGCAGGTGCCAATGTTACTAGACTAGGTTAGTAACATTGGGCAGGTGCGGCGAGTCACGTGGTTTGGCATCACAGACTCATTTCCGCCGCGCGAGCGAGACGAGCGGGCGCTGCGCATCGCACGTGCAGCAGAGGTGTGGCGAGTCACGTGGTATGACGTTTTCGGGGGAAGGTGTTCGGCGCTAGTTGACATTCAGGTTTGGCATGGTTGAAGTAGAGCTTCCACTGCAAAAAAAATTGTCGCACCCGGTTCAAACAAAAGTAGATTTATGCCCATGGGTTAATGTTTCTTCCCTGAGTTTGTTTATTACAATGGGAAACAAAGATAATTTCTAGCTGTACAGTGAGGAAAAGCAAGGTGCCCATGTACTGTCCAATGTCAGTGCACATTAAAGAACCCGGTTGGTCGAAATTTCCTGAGCCCTCCACTACAGTGTCTCTCAAAGCCTTAGTCACTTTGGGACATTAAACTCCCCCCCCCCCCCAAAAAAAAAAAAACGAACCCATTTGATAACTTCAAGATATATGTGCAGGGTTCCTCCACTACATAGCAGTTGCAACGTGGATTTACTCGACGAAACTGGAGCAGTTTTTTTCGTTCAATCCCAATGAAGGCTGATGGTTGGGTAAAGCAGGGTTCTTTGCCCATATTTTATGCTGTGGTAAAGACAAGACAAGTTGTAGGGAATGAGTGAGTGTGCATTTTTTAGAGCTTGTGCTCTTAGGCCTAGAGGAGAATATGGCAAAGGGTAGGCTGTAGATGATGCAAAAGGTAAACTCCTTGGTGAAAGCCAGAAGCCATTTACATTGACAAATTGTTAGAAAATTCTGCTTAGATATCTATTTAGCCAGTCACATCCAGTCTTGGATTGCACTTCATTGGCTCCTTGAAGGTTTAATTGAATAATGTGACTACTGTTGCCTAATAATAATGCCTCATGATTAACAGCTATGGCAATCGTCTGGTGCCTTTAACTTGAATTTTAGATGTCCTTGCTCTCTGACTGCAGCATTTGGTAAACATTTCACTCGGATGATGTCCCGTAGTCCTTCATGGATGAAGACCTTGTGATCTTGCTCCCATGGGATATAAATGTTTGTGAAAGGCAAATTTTTCCTGGTGTTTTTTTTTAAGGCACTGGTTTCACAATGTCGCTTGTTGAATTAATGACTTGTGAAAACTTTCAGTCTGGCAGTCTCACTGCTTTTAGTGGTTCTATATTTTTGGCTTCAATACTGTTTTTTCCGCTGCAGTATCAAGCATGTGCAGCAGCAATTAGCACTAAGCAAACCATTCCTTGTACACGTAAATCAAATGACTAAAGCAGTATAATCACCCAATATTTGGCTGTGTGCCTTATTCTTTGAAGTGATGTATTAGAAATTACTATAGAGGAATCATCATAGCTAGTCGCCTATAATCACTATAAACAATTTGTAATCAAATTTCTTTTCTCGCCTTCTTTAGTTTCAGTTTCAACTGCCGAGTGATGGCCATGATGTCAAAGTTCATCGAGGTCATGCGAGGAATGAAGAAAAGTCATAATCATTGCTCATTTGTCCCTTTAATTCACTACTACTCTTAAGCCAGCCCGTCTCAAGAATAGAAATCACGAGTGAAGGAACAGTGATCATATCGACCTTTTCTTCCCTCATGTGACCTAGGCTTTGACATCACTTCCACTTGAAATTAAAACAGTTGAGTGACAAAAAAATTTGATCAGCTTTTAGTCTTAAAAGCTGCGTGATGATTCATGTACAGCAATGTGTTGTGTATCATTAACAAGGAGAAAAATGCAACCAAAATTTGTTGTCTGTGCACATTTTTAGGGGGAGTGCAGGTTTTGTTATGTTTTTAACAAACTGGAGCAACTAGTGATTGCCTTCCTTTGTTTCACTTTTTGCAGGGGCTTTGGGAAGCAGGGATACCAGTGCCAAAGTGAGTACTAGTTGATCTTACCCATTCACTCGCCCTGATTAGCAGCATGGATCCCTTGCCAACCACGCCTTTCTTGCATGCAGGGGTGTAGTGTTGGAGTCTTATGTTCCTGTAGCATTACATATTCAGCTCATATTCTTTGAAGTGTCCTTTCATATTCATTCTAGTGGGTGGTGACATATAACTGTGACGAGAAAACATCACTCATCTAGCTAAGAGACTAAAGTCGAATACAACTCAAGAATGAAGTTGCATGTCCATCTCGAAGGAGGCTCCAGCTAATGGTGTCGATTAGCCATGACCTCGTCATGTTTGATCCACTCATTCGTTTGCTGCTGTGAACACCTAACAGTGTCACATTAGCATACATCATGGGATTAACCACGAAGCTGTGATAATCATTTACTGCCATTGGCTGAAGGGCCTTCTTTTTCCCACCTCATTCTTGAGTTCTTCTTGACTATACCAGTTGTGATGGCATGATTTTAAATTGTACACGCATCATGTAGTCGTAACACGCGGCAACACGTGTGTCATGCAAATAAGACCAGACTATATTTTGGTGCGAAACTTGGCTCATACCATCAAATCTAGTGAAATGTAAAGTCGTGACATTTTCTTGCCTTCATAGGCCAATTAACACTGCATACTACCTGAACTCGGCTCTGATTACATGCACGAGATCATATAAATATCTTGGCGTGCACAAGATATCTTCACTGTCATATCGATGCCATCTTCTCAAAAGCATCGCACACCCTGGGTTACATATGGGTGACCTAAACTATTAATTCCAATTCATAAAAGAACTAGCCTTTCTAACAATCATCAGACTGAATCTTCAATACATGTCAGTAATCTGGAGTACATCGCACGCATACCCCGCTTCCAACACTGAAGCCATTCAAAATCGTACTGCATGTTTCATCACCCACATCCACTCTAAACATTCCAGCATCACTTTAAGCTAAAAATAAACCTTGTACTGGACTGGTTTTACCTCTTGTCGTGCCATATTGTATATTGTCTGTGCCTTCTTCACTCATTTTATTGTTCTTCAAAGTCCAGACAGGAACTTCTCAGGCCATTTCAACAACAGTCAGTTTTTATCACGTACATCACTGCCCGCACTCTAGTGATAGGTGGCTCATTCTTTTCTTATGGAATACTATGCCTGAAAACATGTTCACCTGCGCACAACATACAACATTCTGTGGACAACTGAAAAGCCACTTTACATGACACATCATCCTACCTGAACGAACTTCACTTAACTTGGCTTGTTATCTGCTTTCTATGCATTGTTTTGCTTCTTTGCACTTACTTCTCTTAAATAAATTTTTGGTTTCTTCATGTACATAATTTTTATAGATGCTAGGCCATTAAAAGGGTGATGGTTCAGGCTAGTGGGTAATTTACTTGATATTCCATAGCAAAACAAAGAAAGGGACAAGACATAGCAGTTGTCTTGTCCAGTTGTTTGTTGGACTGTTGAACCTCAAGTTTGGTCATTCTAGCTTTCTCTTCAGTGCCAAAAAAAGCTGTTGGCACGCATAGCACCTGCTTCATTGCCTGTACTACCTGTGACATTTATGATTATACTCAGCTGGAGTTATTAATGAGCCATTTTTACATGAAAAATATGAAGGCGCAACGAATGGCTAGGAAGATTGCATTCTCACGGCAAATCTTAACTGGTCAGGCTGGTTTATGAAAATTCCCAGTTCCAACGGGAACCAACTGGGAATTATTTCGTAAACCATCCTGACCAGCTGAGACTTCCACCTAGGTTCTTTACTGAGGGGGAGGAAGGAACTCATATGGGTCTGCTCTGTTTCCTCTGCAGTATGCAGCTTTGTGGTACACAAGCGATGTCACGAGTTTGTCACCTTCAAGTGCCCCGGCAAGGACAAAGGCGTCGACTCGGACGTGAGTCTGCATCCACCACCCCCGCTAGTATAATGAAATGGAGGCATATACGTTAACTGACGTCAAAGTGGAGGTGTTTGTTCAGGCTTTGAGGCTGTTTGTACTCTGTTTTCTTTTTTTTTTTTTTCTGCCAGTAGCATGAGAACATTTGGAAGTGAGGGCAGTTTATGCTGTTAAGGCCTTCTCTGATCTCTCTCTGATCTCTCTGATGTGAGTACATGATCAGGTCTGATTGATCTCTCTGTTGCACATTTCTGCTTGAACTTTAATGGCACTGCTGCTGAGACTGCTTACTGTGGGGGAAGCCTCTAGCATTTTTCACAGCTGCATCCAGGACTTGTGCAGCGCTGTCAAAAAAAAAAAAAAAATATCCTCTGATCTTCCTTGAAGTCCATTGATTTTTTAGCAGTCTTTTTAGCAGTACTACTATTTTCAAGCCTGTCTTGGTTGATTTTTTTTCTGTTGTTGGTACATCCATAGTATATTCATTTTGTTGATTGCATCAACAGAGCACTCTTAAACATATACTGTACCCCACAGTGCTACAGAGGAGAGAGGAGGTGGAGCCACTGCATGAAGTATAGAAAGGGAAAAGTATAGCTGTGAAACAGGCACATTATGACATTATCAGTGGTTTCTTTTGACCTGGTGCTTGGTTTCTCTGTGGTGAAAGCTTGACAAATGGGGGTCATTGACCTTGCCTCGAGCAGGTGAGGAATGCTCTATGACATGCTGCTCTTGACCAAAATTGCTCTTGCACCGTTAAAATCCATCATAATTATAGTTGTTATTGATTCATTTGCCATTGAAAATCATCCACCAGGCTCTTGGGCATAGCTTTAATGTAAGAAAAGAGCAGGTGTGCATGGCAAAGACTAGTATCAGGTAATACCGAAGACAATGAGTTATAAAAAATAGTAGCAGCAGGAGCAGTCGGCACTCAGTTAAAAGAAACAAATTCATAATAAGCTAGAAAAATACAAACTATCTGACAAAGTTTGACTTTGTGGTGGCAGCACTGGCCTACATGTTCATCATAAAACATGGCAAGCAGCTGAATGGAAGCAGTATCCAGTATGACTGTGCCACCTTCTATGCTACTGCAAAGCAGCAGCTGTCCGAAATTTCATTAAGGAGAGCTGCGAGGGTTGTTTCACCATTCAGCTTTATTAGTGCACTTAGGTCTCGCGGAGTTGTCAGTGTACATTGACAAGACGGCAGCTGGCCCATGAAGGTTCCTTTTGTACTTTGCTTAGGGTTATATAATCAATAACAGGGGTGCACTGGGAGGGATGTGTCCGGAAAAGCAGGAGGGAAATGGTTGCTGTGCTTGGCACCATGGCAGTGGCAGTGACCGGTGTGTTCTTTTTTTTTGTAGGATGCACGCACAAAGCACCAGTTTCAACTACAGACATACACCAGCCCAACATTCTGCGACCACTGTGGCTCACTGTTGTATGGGCTCATTCACCAGGGCTACAAATGCAAAGGTGAGCATGGGTGGAAACGCGCCATCATCCTGACTGTGAGTTGAATGGACTTCTTAACAAGATCGAAGCCCTTTGTCCAGCTGTGGCTGGCCACACATTTCCTGCTCTCATCACTCCATTTCAAGGCCTGTTCACTCTTGCAAATCGCACAAGTTGTGTGACCTTTTAGTCGAAAGACAATTGTTGCAAAGTGTCACATGGTTTGAAAAGTTGTGACTCAAGGGAGCCACGCACCGCTTGATGTTTCTGCCTGGAAACTGAGTGTTGCAGTTTGCTATACTGTTCAGTCGAGCCTAAGTGAATAGAAGCCTATTCTGCATCCAGCTTCTCACCACCTGTAATAGTCAAGACAAACGCCGCTCATTCCAAGCGAGACCATACTGGGAAGGCGACCCGCAGGTTGTACTTGCTAATGTGAAAGCCAGCATTGTTGTGCCACAGGGTTTAGTGAAGGAGAGTGTGTCGCATGCACAACTGACGTGCTGATTATTCATCAAGCGGCTGCATTATGGTGCCGTAAGTAGTGCAGGGTAAAAGTAATTGCAATGACACACAATGTGCTAGCGACCCTGTGCTACCTCTACTTGTTCCAGTCTTTGCATGCTTGCATTACGACATGCTCAAACGTGCACGAGTACATGAAAAGCTATTTTTGCTGTTTTCATTTCACTGTTTCAACTGTTTCATTTCATCAGCTCATTTTATAGACTGTCTTTTAGATGACAAGCAGTAGAAATGAATTTGAAAGCTTGAATTGTTTTCACTAATCTGGCAGTGCACCTCGAGCTTTGTGGTACGTGTGCAGCAGTTGAAATTCTGAAAAGTGCTCATCTGGAACCAGCAAGTGAAGCATTTTTTTTAATGCTGCGTGTGTGTGTCATTGCTTCAGCTGCCACATTTTTGTTTATCTCCATTATCTTAGTGTCGTAAATATGCCCAGCCCCTGGGTGTCTGGTCTGCGACAGTGACAACACATGCGTTGCAGGCCGACGGGAACATGTATTTCGCCCGATATGTGGTGATCTCGAGCTCGGTGACTCTGCTAATGAGTGATGCAAAAAAAACAAAACAAAAAACAGTGGATTCCTTGATTCACTAACTAGCTCAAAATAAATGACTAACATTTGTGCCAAGTGTTCTGTTTTTACAAATGTAAGCTCCTTTCATGTATGATGTTTCTATTCTATAATTCTGTTTAAATGTGACACAGGATCAATATATGGCCCACAATGTCAATCCTTTGCCTTTTCTGAAAATTTTTTCCCATCTTATCACATCTCAAGACTACACGCCATCCAACCTGAGCAACTGCTCGGAATGTAACATGCATCCAAGGTGATGCATGCATTGTTGAAACTTCTTGCATGAATGTGTGTTTACTTGCAGCATGCGACATGAATGTCCACAAGCGGTGCCAGGAGAGTGTGCCGAACCTGTGTGGCTGCGACCACACCGAGCGCCGGGGACGCATCCACCTCAAGGTGTCTGCCACGCCCACGCGGCTCACCTGTGAAGGTGCTCGCACACCTCTTCTCCATTCATATGCTACTACCTCCTATGATGCTTGAAATCGCCCTTGGGGGACACACTTGGGGACTGCTGTATGCATACACGAGGGAGAGGGAACTGTGTGGAGGAGCAGAGAACTTTAAATTCTTATTTTTTTTTTTGCGAGCAACTGAACATTAAAAGATTGCCAGTTTTTCTCATTGCTCCTGAGTTAGGCCTTTTTAGTTGCGAAAATGAGGCTCAGAATCTGAGAATCTTTGCATTTTTTATGGGTAGTATTATAGGAGTACATACTTCATATGCTTTGCTGTCGGTCGTCTGGTGGGGCCAGTTAATTACAGGCTTGTCGCACTTGCCAGCTGTTCAGAGGGCTTTGTTTCGTTGCCAACAGGTGGCGCTATGACCTGGGAGGCTCCTATTTTGGACTTGTCAGTGTCAAATTTCTATGCTCTACTTGGGAAATTTCGCTATACTATGTTTACTGTATACTGCCCTGCCTGAGGCAACTTCAGTTACAAGTTGGCGAGCTCTCTGACAAAAAACAAGAAAAAATGGCTTTGAATACAAGCCAATGTCACCTTTTCTTGCACCTTTCTAGGCAAGTTTCATAGATAACTGAGTGAAGCAAAAAACAAAAAAGTAGTATCCGATGAGGCTTCACTTGAAGACACCTTGGCATTCGTGAACTTGCTGTTCCACTGGAAATGGTGGCAGTTGCAAGTTTGCCTAGAGCAATAAGTGACCAGCCGCCTCAGTTTTGGTTCGTGATAGGATGCTCTCCATGCTTAAAGGTGCAAATCGAGGGAAAAGGAAAAAAAAAAGAAAAAAACATTGGAATATGTAGGAAAATAGTTGCATGTAATTTTTCTGCTGATGTTACACATGGAGTAAATCTTTTTTTTTTTTTTGAGGCTGTTGCTTTGCCTTGCGTTTTTCGAGGTCCCCCATGATGTGGAGAGGTGTTTTTTTTGGCTTTTTTAATTCGCTTTAAGTAGTTCCACTAGTAGTGTCAGTAATGGTATAGCAGTGGTACACTAGCATCAATATATAGCTGCTGTAGTAGTATCGGTGTTATGGTAGTTGTAGTAATGGTGGTAGTTTCGTTTACTAGTTCACTCTATTTTGTAGTAGTTTATAGTCCTATTTTGAATGTTTGGTTGTTCACTTTCCTACTAGGTAGTGGTTTATAGTCTTGTTTGATAATTTAGCTTAATAGTTTACCTTTATGTTTACCTCTACATTTAGTTTTATCCAGTACCATTATATAGAGTAGCCAGCTGTAATGACTCTGCAAGCCTGATTGTGGCCACCTTTGGTGCTAATTCTGCTTCTTGATGTTAATACTTTGCCTTACGCACAGGGTTTTTGTCTGAAATAGAAATATTTACTATTTCTTGTCCTATGTGCGGCCACATTTAGACCGGTTGTGAAGTAGACAGGCTCCTTTATGCGATCAGTTGAAATAATAAGCCTGTTGTAGTCATGACTAACCTCAGTTGGGAAATAACTTGGATGTTATTCAATCATCTTAGTGTGGCTGCGTTAATCGTCTCCACGTGTTGTGAGAATTTGAATCTCTGCTATCGTAACTGCTGGACCCTAGTTGCACATGGCCAACTGCAATGCATTAAGTGCTGATCTAAATTATTCCTCCAACTTCTGTCATTGTTATTGATGACTTAGCTATCATTTATACATTGTGTACTGCAATTTTTCACAACTTTTACACAAATAATGCTCATTTTACAGTTTTCTTATTTGACAGAGGTGATATCACAGTCATTGGTGACATGTGAATCACAGGATGCCTTTTTGAGTATGCAGAAAATTTTCTGCCCTTATGACTGGCTGCGCGGATTCTAATCGCATGAACTTGCTTAGTGTAAATTCTTGAAGCACTCTACTTAACAAATGTATGTGTTTGAAACCAAGATGTCTTGACTATGGCTTTTAATTGCTGCAATACATGGGTCATTCATTATTTAGACACAACATTCTTCTCGCTGGAAAACTTCAAACGAGTAATCTATCCTTCTCCACTTCTGTTATAGGCGCTACTTTCTGCTCTTGAAATGCATATGAAACACAATGCATTTATCAGATAACTTTTGTCTCTTTAAGTGTAGGGTAACAATAATGCTCATTGAATGCAGCTTTAGTAATGAAACTTTGTTTTAGCGTGCTGAAGGCTGGAAGAACTTCTTTCTTTGCTCATTTGCTTTTTTATTGCAATGTTATACATGTAGGGCTGGCACAAATGAGCTTTACTTTATTCAATCCTGACATTATTAAGCTACGCACAGAGTGCATAAAACTTCATATTGCAACTGTGGAAGTTTTAAAATAAAACTGAAAGCTACAGCATCTCGTGGGCAGGTTTAAATTTAAATCTATGCCTGCACATTATCGCACAGTATGTGTTATTTGCACATTTTAGCCACTCTTTGCATTGCCATTGCTGTATGGTCTGCCAACTTAGCTCGTGATATACTTGACACTGAAGACTTGGCAAAACTGACCTTCTATATTAGTTTCATTGCAGAAAGCTGAATGATGAGAGAATATAGAGTAAAACGTCGTTGATATGTTCCCTGTTCATAAGATTTCCCGTTTAATACACTCAAAATTGCGGGCAGTAGAACGTCTCCCTTAGAGTTAGAGTATTTTATTCTGGTTAAGAAGTTCCTGGATAACACGATTTCCCGGTTACATTTGAAAATACAAGCTGTGGCCGTATAATATGTTTTGTGATCAACTGTACATGCGCTAATGAGCGCTCGCGACATAAAGAACTAATCAGCGATTCTCACCTGTCACAGTTGCTTTCCTGCAGTGCCTAGGTGCAAGGGGCGAAGCATAAAAAAAAAAAGCCAACGAGCCAACATACGGGGGTGCCCGTTCCCGTGGAAACATGACTTCGTGAGGAGAAACGCGGTGACTTATTTGCAGTGCCTTAGGGGTATAGAGATCAACCATGGGATAACTACAACTATTCGCTTGCATGCGAGCAGGCCGGGTCTGAGGGATGAAGCATGAGCAAAAACGTGCCTGTAAGCTATTGCGGTGGCTTCTCCACATGTCAGTAATGCGAGGGGGTGAAGCATTCGGAAACAACCAACGAAGCGATCTTGGCTTGTCATTGCCTTCTATGAACCTTATTTGTTACTAAATCTCTTCCGCGCTTAGGACAACAGAAATACGGACTGAATTTCGTGAAAGATAAAAAAGGAGTTGTGCCTACTTAATGTCTATAAATGCTAATTTATGCATTTATGCAACGAAAGTCAAATCTAAATTTCATTGTACCTCATTCAGCAGTTAAATTTTTCAAAATCTGGCAGTTCGGGTCATATGTTTTCTCGGATAATACGTTTTTACCCTGCATATTTTAAGAAAACGTATCAACAGGGTTTTACTAACTTTACTAAATGGAGGCTGAGGTGCTCATCTGCATGTATGATCGTCATATTCCTATGTTTGCCCATCTTTTATCTGTGTATTTCATTGTTGTTGCTTATTTTTCTGCATGCTGTTTATATTTTTTTTTTCATTCTTTTGTCACATTCTTTTCAGCTTTTTTTAAATGCTCTTCTTTCTTTTGACTTTAAATGTGAGGCTGGTGGCAGTTTATCTCCTTTCTTTTTTGTGTGCTCTCATAGCCTGAGTCGCTTTGGGACGTTAAACCCCACAAACCATCTTTTTTGTGTGTGTGATTTCAAGAGGTTCCTTTTTGGTTCCTCTTTCACTTGTTTTCTTGTGTTTGTACCATTGAAAGAATGCAAATAAACTTTAGCTTCAAGAGCATTAGCCCAGTGGAATGGTGTGATTGGATGTACTGCTTTACGAGTGAAGCTGACAGTAGCTCACAGATACCGTGCACTTGTCTTCGATAAAATTTTACACGCATGGTTCACGTGGTGCTTCATGTCCCTTTTCAGGCTAGCCTTTGCATGTGGCTTCAATTTCTGCAAATTTAGCTCACCTTTTTTCGTGGCTTTATTTCAAATCCCCTTTCTTTCTTTTGTGACGGTGACCGCATTTTCACAAAGTAGAAAACTGCTAGCAGCAGCAGGCTCAGTCTTTCAGTCTTCGTTGTCTGCATCTGCTCCTCAAATGCCTGGCATCCTCTGTTGTATAGTCTGCTGCTGTTGGAGGAATGTTGTAAATTACCAGCCCCTCATAAAAAGAGATGGGCACTGAAAGCTGTGCAACTGCAGCAAGATCAACATCATAGTCGTCGTCATCAGCCCGACTATAATCCCCACTGCAGGGCAAGGGCCTCTTCCGTATACCTTCAATTAACCAGGTCCTGGGCTAGCTGCGTTCACTTGACCCCTGCAAACTTCCTAACCTCATCCACCCATCTGACTTTCTGCCTCCCCCTGCTACGCTCTTCTTCCCTTGGAATAATTTTTTTTACCCTTAGTGGCCATTGGTTATCCTCTCTTCGCACTACATGCCCTGCCCATGCCCGTTTATTATTGATTTCCACTGTAATGTTACTAACGTGTGTTTGCCCATTCTGCATGCTGCCTGTCTCATGATGCTACATGATGAAAGCATCGTTACTTAGCCAGCACAGCATTTAGTGCCATGGTTTTTGTTTCTGGAGGGGCTACAAGTCAAGGGCAGCTATGACTGTGCAGCTGCTCTGAGCTACACATGACATTAAGTATGAATGCCAGCTTGCATGGCACGAGTGTCATCGTCTTGCTGCTCAGTCAGCATGGCAAGACTATTCATTTGCATTATGTTGAAACCCCGATTGAGTTATATATCCTTGCTGACAAGTTGAAAGGTGCTGCCACTGAGACATGGGGCATTGTGAGTTCTGGTAACCTTTAGTACAATGCCTACATTATCAGGGAAATGGAGAACTTGCAACTAACAAGTTTCTGGACTTTCGGTGACAAACACCATGTGTGACAAACACCATGTGTGACAAACACCATGTGTGACAAACACCATGTGCGACAAACACCAGGCGTGACAAACACCATGTGTGATGAATGTGCGTGACAAGTGTCATGCATGAAAAACGTGAAAAGAACGTCATGCGGGACAAACATCATTCGTGACTACACATAGCTGGTGCATAGCTGGGCCACCTGTCCACTAACAGGCTGCATATTTGGAAACAGTTCCTTATTTTTGACCCTGAAAGGAAGACTCGGGGATGGAGTGTCTGTAACAGGGTCAATCTGCCGAATACTAGTTTAGCCACAAGATGGTGCAACTGGCACCATGTACTGAAGGCCCTTGTAACTAGCAAGTTTTTTTTCATCAAAAAAGGTGTTTCTTTCTTGACTTTCAGTGTTGAAAGTTGGCTTTGTCAGAAATTTATCGGGACAAATATTGAAAATATACAGCATCTTGAATATTTCGGGACTGGACATTAAAAATTTACTGTTGGCAATGAAGCTTTTTTTGGGGGTAGAGACGCAGTAATTCATAACTAAGCATATTGGGTTGTGCGTTAAGCAGCTTAACATCAGTACTTGACTAGATTTTCCTGAACCAACGAAAAGCTCCTCTGGGGGGCATGCACAGCTTTTGCAGAGGCAAGAGAGGAGTTACTGTACCTATGTTAAATAACTTGTCAAATAACACAGATGATACTATTCCATTTTGTGAACTATATTTGCGCTCGAACAGGACAGTAAGTTTCGCAAAAAACTTTTTAAGTCCGGCTTCCAAACATGTGAAACTCTCTACAGTATTCTAGGATGAAGCAGCTAGTAACTGCAAACAAAGCCTATGTTCTACTGCATAGAACAAGACTATTTTGCCAGCTCTGCTCTTTCCACTCCACTGCAAGGAAAAGTGGTTGTAAAATATTGTAAAGTGCATCACAAATAATTTTTTTCTCTTCTTTGTTGGTATGTTTTTTTGTGGTACAGATCGATTACGATGGCAACAGCAGCAGCAGCTGAAAAGAGGCAGTGTCTCCTCGAATTTCAAAAGTGTCACTTCTGCTGACCGCTGTGTTTTTAGAAGTCATCTATCTGGAGAAAGAGGCTGTCCAAGTCCACAAGGGTGCTTCTCTGGAGGTTCGCTTTGACTGGGGCCAGTCACCCATGCAGTAAGGTGTTCTGCTGCGATGACCAAGGACGTTTCTCTGTTTACCCCTTGACACTGCAACGTCACCATTTGTCCATGAGGGCAGTGTCATTGGTGCGAGGCAAAAAGCCCAGAGGTTAATGTAGTGTTTGTTGATTTACTGTGCTCTACAGTGGGCATCTTCGTAAACAGTTGTAAATGTTAACTTGCTTCTGCATTCATAACAATGTAATTAGCATACTTTTGATGGTGATTGAAGGAACTCCAAGGGCACATTGGAGGTGGCTTTTGAAAGGGTCGGTTGGGGTAATTGGTCTTACTCGCAAAAGGAATTAGGACAATTTTCACTCGAATAAATGAGACCAAATTTGGGTTTCTCATGGAAAATTTCTCGTTTGTGAATGGGGATTAGGTGACCCTTGTGTGCTATGCCATATGAAGGAAGCCTTGGCAGGGGGTTTGTTTTACTGTATATGTTCTACAATAGAATGGAGCTGTAGAGCTCAGTTGAAAACACGCAGTACTAAGAAGCCTCGATTTCCTTAGTATGACTTTTCACTCTTTGACTGGCATTCTTGTAGTGCACATCTTTCAACTTCTGTTTCTGTTTGAGAAATGCTAATTGGCATAATTTTGCATAAAGAATGCACAAAAATAAGCTTATTACGGAGTTTATGTCTAAAATTTTCAGTGGATATTGAAGTGTTGGGGTTAGTTAAGCCTTTCGTTTCTTTTACTTGCATCTGCTGCAAGTATTGTTGAAAGCTCTGCAAAGGCTTTTTCATAACGATAATGCCATGCCAGATTAAGTCCACTGAAAGTGAGAGCTGCTATTGTAGCTAATGCAGGAAGCATGGATTGTCAGGTCTGATATAATTGGCCATAACAGTTGGCACCTACTACATAACCATTCGCACACACCACAGATTCTTGTTTTTGCTGACCGGAGTGTAATCATCGTTGCACTCATATTTAGAAGTACCTGCTACTTTGGAAGCGTGACACCAGCATTTGATGTCTTCGACAGCAAAAGAGTAATTCTCTGACCATACCTGATCTGAATGTTGCAGGTACTTTTGTGTGACAAGAGGTGCAGTAGCCAGAGAAGCCGTTGCAGAGTCGCGGTGCACCTTTCTGAACGAAGGCTGCTTCTTGTATTGGTGCAGTGAGGCAGGCACGCAACCTGATCCCGATGGACCCCAATGGCCTATCGGACCCCTACGTGAAGCTCAAGCTGATTCCTGACATAGGAGACTCGGCTAAGCGAAAGACCAAGACCATCAAGGCCTGCCTGAACCCAGAGTGGAACGAGACACTCACATTGTGAGCAGCAGCATTTCTGATTGCGATCTGCAAGAGCTGTGGTGCTCTAGTGAATTGAAC
The DNA here is from genome assembly GCF_055883805.1 of Amblyomma maculatum. Taxonomy (NCBI): domain Eukaryota; kingdom Metazoa; phylum Arthropoda; class Arachnida; order Ixodida; family Ixodidae; genus Amblyomma; species Amblyomma maculatum. The sequence continues at coordinate 126,360,040 of NC_139348.1, read as the reverse complement.
GCCTGCAGCCTTACTTGCCTTAAAGGGCCACTATCTAGGGAAGGACCTTTTAAGCAAAGGAGCCCAATGCTTTGATTAGCTCCTGGAGATTACCTAGTCTGTGCAAAATGCTACAGCGATACGCGTGCTGCAAAGCAGCAAAAATACAAATCTAAGCTCTCTCATCCTCCTGTTTGGGAAACCAGCTTCCCTTCGAAAACAACGTCCATTGGTCCGTCTCACTGTCTGACTGGTGAAGGATGGGCGCGCTTTTTCCTCGCCACGGCAGGACTGCATGCAGCGGCGCGCACTCCCTCGCCTATTTTTTTGTTTCGCGCACTCCGACCACCACGCCCCACCTCCTGCAAAATGCGGAGGAGGAAGGGGAATTCGTCTTGCAGAGGCTAGACGACCGGGCAGGAGAGTGAAAAACCTTTGCGAGGGAATGGGAGGAGTGAAACATGACAGGATCGGGTGATTGCAGTGTCTAACTGCATTATTAATTCCTCTTTTCAAAATCATTTTGCGGCTTTGCGTTCTGGGGGCGAAGTCTCAGTCACCGGGGAAGAAAATATTTTCGGCTGGAGGGGGAACAGTTGGCCTTTAAGCTTGCTGCTAACAGTTTGCCTGTAGCAGGCAAGGTGTGGCACATAGCCTGCGCTGCATAAATCAAGGCATATCTAGTTTATTTCTCGGAAACAGTGGTTTCGTTTCAGTGGCGGTGAAGTGCTAAAATGCCTGTGTACCGTGCAATGCCAGTGCATGTTGCGGAACCCCGATGGTTGAAATTTATCCAGAGTCCTGTGCCATGGTGTCCATCATAGCTCATGTGTTACTTCAAGGTAGGAAACCTACATACCAATTCCCACTTCTTTTTCCGCTGGTGCATTATGGAAGATGTGCAGCTGTTATTGTACCTTCTGTAGCATGATTTCCTTGGGAATTCCACTGGCAAACATTAGAACATACCTTATGTACGCTGTATAGCTGGACCCGATTTCGAAGCAAGGCCGGAGAATTTCGTTTGACATTTTGCAGAAAGAGGCACCCGTTTCTTTCTTTTTTGTTTGCTTATTTTAGTGATGGCATACAAGATTTTGAAGGTTGGGTGAGCAGGATCAATTTTTTGTGTAAAGAGAGCGAAGCTGCATTTTACTTTTTTTTACATATACGCCAGGATGTTCAAGGATGTACTCGGCTCTCGTACAAAGCAAAACATTACTACAAGCACATCCCCACAGACTTCTGGCAACAGCACCACATGTGGTCGTATGCAGCTGTTTTGTCTGACGTTTCTAGTTAGCCGGCCACTTTTTGCTTATCGTTGTGGCTTCTTGTCACCGCAGTGACCTGAAGCCTGTTGACAAGGACCGGCGGCTGCTCATTGAGCTCTGGGACTGGGACCGGACGTCGCGCAATGACTTCATGGGCTCGCTCTCATTTGGCATTTCGGAGATCCTCAAGGCGCCAGCTGAGGGATGGTTCAAGCTGCTAACAGCCGAGGAGGGCGAGTTTTACAATGTGCCCGTGCCTCCGGAGGACCCGGCGCTGGCAGCCACGCACCACCCAACGGCCAGGGTGCGGTCGACGCCACAGGCATCATCCGACCTCATCCCACACAACATGGGCAAGCAGGTAAAAGGAAAAAAATCTTCAGGACTGCATTTAAATCTGCTTACGCGCAGTAGTGTGAAAGCATTTCTCTTACTACTGATAATTAGGTTTCTGCATGTTTTTTTCTTCGTGCCTTTTCTATTTCTAATGCTCTTTTCGCACTCTCAATAAAGGCTAAGGCTCATTTGCTGCTCCCTGGCTAGAGTCATATGAGACTGCTGTCCTGTGGCGTTTTATGTCAACCTTGCTAGATGGAGCCGTGTGTCTGCAAGAGATCCACTGTCTTTGTTTTGCTTTGAATTTCGCATGCGCATATTTCGAAATGCTTTCGTTGCCTTCCATAACTTGCACTCGGTGACAGCTTGCCTTTATTTTTGGTCTTACATTTCTTGCTTACTGCCCCTGTTGCCCTTTCTCTCAGCGTCTTTTGCACTCTTACGTTAGCCAAAGAGAATTACAGGCTTATTCTCAGGAAGTCAGCATAAAGTGATGGCTTGCACGCTTGACTGAGAAATTTAAGGATGGTGGTTTGATTCCAAGCTGTGACATATTTTTTTTTTTGTTATTAATCACAATTCATGCAAACATGCTCTGACAACACACGCTGAGGAAAGGCACTGTCCACGCCACTCATGGGATAAGAAAGACTTTCTTCATTGAAGGTGGTTCAGTTTATCTCTGGAAAAAGGAAGAGAGGGAAGAGTGAAGCCAGTCTGTTGGCTTATCCGCATGTTTCACAGCCTGACACACTGCCACATGGCGAAAAAGGTCCCTATCTCTGCGATCTGCTGTAGCTGCGGTGAGCGGTGACGACTTTCGGCCCTCCATTGTTTAGTTATGCGCTGTGTCTGTGAACCATTTTTGCATTCAGTTACCAGTGAGATTATCATCACTGCTCCCTTGTGAGTGCGAGAGACCTTGATATAGTAAAGAAAAAAAAAAGGCTTCTGTTTCATCGGGAGACAATCTGTTGCACAGGTCATGGGGTGCTCATAGAAGCTGTAGTCATAAAAAGTGAGATGTCGACTTCGGTTGAGTGCATTAATTTGACAGGGGTAAGCAGTGAGTGTTTGCATTAACGTCACTGATTCTTTCCTCTCTCTTTTGTTTTCTTTTTAAGGTAAATGATGTAATTTCAGTGTTCGAGGTGAAATGGTGTAAAATATATAATTGACAAAGTAAATTGATCGTTTTAACTCAGCCTGCGTATGAGTAAATTCTTTGCTTAGTAACTGAAATATATGCTAGTGAAAATGGTCAATTCTCTACCAGTTTCTCATCAAACATATATGTCACTGTTCAGTGTGCAGGAGTTTCATCTGATAAGAAACATCCCGCCTTCAATGTTTGTTACTGCTTTGCTCGGGCGTTATTCTGTCCCTTTAATTTTTTTATTGGCTTGTATTAGAAGGTTCTAGCTTGACGAGATGATAGGGGTGCACGTTCAGCCTGTACTTACGCAAATATTACTTGGAGTAGTCAGCAGTTATAAAGCCGATTGCATGGCGATCGAACATCCGTGAGATGTGCAGCGCTAACAGCATAGCTGCATATTCTTAGTCTAGGCATTTGCAAAAAAGTTTTTTGGTATGTTTAAAAACTATATATACTAGAACCCCTATAGTAAAGTCACTGGGACCAGCAAAAATCTTCACTATAATATTAGTTGTTGGCGATGAGATGGTCCTGAAGGTTCTGTCTGCTAATTAAGTGGTTACTTACTGAACAAGTCTTGTTTTTGTCTTTTAAACGATAATTCACGCGGCAGTCAAGTGCTGCAAAACAGCAGACAAGCGAGCCTCCGGATCTTGCCGCCGCTGCCACGTGTTGAAGATGTTAGGCCATTTCTTCCCTTCCCTATTTCGCGCTGCATCTTTACTCTATTTTACTTTCTGAACAGACTGCGCCATCTTGTTTCCATGTTTTTAGACAACTTGACATTTTTTTTTTCCTATGCACTGTGCATGCTTTCCCTTATGGCTCTGAGCTTAAGTAAAGCTGGCTTCTCCTGCATGGTGCTAAGCTTGGTGGTAAAGCCATTAAAAGAAAATGTTTTTTTTTAGAAAAATTTTTGCTTCGCGATTTTAGTTAGCGCGCATATGGCGATGTCATTTCGTGGGAAGCCGTCGCCGCAACCAGATGCACTTAGCTATAACTGATTTGTACCAAAAATATGTTACTATAAAAGAGATAAAACTGTAGAGTCATCTATGAAAGATGAACTGGGACATCAGTTTCAGTTTGCTATATCAGTCTATTACAGTGGGGTTCTAATGTACTGCATTTTTTTTTTGTTTGTAAATTCAGTTTCTATCCATACATTTTGTAGCTAGAAGTACCTACAAGTGATAATTTGTTTGGAAATATAATTGATTTCTGAGATTGACTTTGGACTGGAGTAAGTACCACAGACGCTGGCCTGAGTTTTGCTGCAGTAACCACATGATTTCCTGTAAACTAAACGTAATATTCAAAGGTATGGGGGTGATATCACTGTGGAAGGAGGGGCTGCTAATTTTGACCATTGGCTGACACACCCTAATGTCGCACACTATGCTTGTGCTGTTATCATCTGTTTCGGCTTGACGCGCCACGTCAGTAGCCACTGGCAGCTGCGAATGTGATAGTAGATCTGCGGCGCAAGTGTATAAAAGCGGAGTGCGATAATAAACGGGGGGTCATTTTCGTCGCTTGGGAGCACGGTGTCTGGACTGCTTTCTCGGACAGCGCTCCGGTGCGTGTGTGGCTACACCCCCCTGCCTGGGCTAACACGACAACGCTTGCGTGTTCATCACTATTGCATCTATTTAAATGCAGTCGACACTGCTAGGGAAGAACTTGCTACCCTGATCTGAGCAACACTACATTTATAATAACAGATTAGCAAAGCGGGAAATTGTAATATTCAATAAATACAACATCAAGGGGGGAATTGCCATATTGCACGCTTGATGGGGCCCTCTATAGGTCGTGAAACATGCGAGTTGGCTATGGGATTGAATCCCGGAAATGGCGGCTGCATTTCAATGGAGGCGAGATGCAAGGACCACTGTGTGCTGTGCAATGCGAGTTTTAAAAGAACCTGAGGAAGTGTGAATTAATCTGGAACCTTCAGTATGGCATCCATCATAGCCTATAATGTCACTTTGGGGCGTTTAGCCTTTATAAGGTGTGCAATAGGCAGAGAGCAGCATTTCATGAGTATAATTAACATTTGCCTGCATCTATTAATAACCAGGTGATATATTATGTCGCAATTGAATATCAGTTGTGACTGGGCTGAAATTATAGCTGCACATTTAGTGGATATGTATTCTTTAGTTTTTGCTCCTCATCAATGCACTATAGTTGTTTGAAGATCTTCTTGGCTAGAGCAAATTTATACATTACCGCCTCTCCTTTTAGGATGTCATCCGGGCATCAGACTTCAATTTCCTGCTCGTTCTTGGCAAGGGCAGCTTTGGAAAGGTGCTGCTGGCCGAGCGGCGAGGCACCGATGAGCTGTACGCGGTCAAGGTGCTCAAAAAGGACGTCATCATCCAGGACGATGACGTCGAGTGCGCCATGGTGGAGAAGCGGGTGTTGGCGCTGGCCGCCAAACCGCCATTCCTGGTGCAGCTGCACTCGTGCTTCCAGACCATGGAGCGGCTGTACTTCGTCATGGAGTACGTCAATGGTGGCGACCTCATGTTCCAGATCCAGCAGTGTGGCAAGTTCAAGGAGCCCGTGGCCGTCTTCTACGCGGCTGAGATTGCCGTCGGCTTGTTCTTCCTGCACGCCCGGTCCATCGTCTACAGGGACCTGAAACTGGACAACATCCTTCTGGACCAGGATGGCCACATCAAGATTGCCGACTTTGGCATGTGTAAAGAGGGCATCCAGGGGGACAAGACCACAAAGACCTTTTGCGGCACACCCGACTACATTGCGCCCGAGGTCAGTCAAAACACTGTAACGCCAAGTAGGTGCAGATGATAGCTTCATACATCTAATGCAGAGGGGTCTCCTAGAATCGTAGCAGCTTTAAGTCAAGAATTTAGTGGAAAAATAAAGCAGTGGACAGAGAGCACACATAAGACGATTGACGAGCAGTACATTGACTGATTGACGATTTACTAGCGCTTGGCAATCGTCTTATGTGTCCTTTCTCTGTCTGCTGTTTTTTATTTTGCGCTAAATTCTTGACTTAATGGATCACCAACTAGCCCGGCAACATTCTCTCCTCGTAGCAGCTTTCAAGAGATGCTGAGGAATCTCGTGTTTTGGCTTTTTTGCTCTCTGCCTGGCACATTTGTATAGATTGCCAAATTCAATGATGATGATAATTGGCCATGTAGCGAAACATTTGGCTTTGAACAGTGATCGTATGATTAGGGTCAAAATATAGTGGACGAAAGAGAGGCATGGGTATTAGTGCTTAGAGAAATCCTAAGGCATTCTGGAAACCTGAAATTTCAAGGGAACCTAGCTTGAGAGCTCTAATATGCAATGAGTATACAGGATGTCTCACTGAAGATTTTCTGCAAATAATAATAAGTTTTTGAGCTAAAATACCGCTTTCTTCTGTATACTATTGTCAGCAACATAGTACATCAGGATACAGCCTAGACGTGAAAACTAGCATTTTGCTGATATAATATTAAAGTTAACTTTCCCAAGTGAAAATCGTAGCTGTTCTAAATGATTTAAACTATTCCCAGTTGATACCAATTAGATCCCAGTTGAATTCCAGTTCGATCTAACTGGAAGGCTAACTATTTGTGAGGCTTATAGTCCACCATGAGTAATATCCACATCAGTTTTTGAATTTCGAAAACGCCATTCTTGTTGCCGCTGCAGCTCAACTTTTGGGGCCTCAGTTGAGCGGAAGTGAAGTCGAAACGGCTGCAAGCAGCGCCAGCCGCACCAACGAGCGTCAGCGCACCTGTAACGTGCTTGTCCGCTCGCCTCTCCCACCCGGGTGCTACGATAAGCGACTATGAGGTCAGCATGCCAGTGTGCATGGGAGCTGATAGGCGAGGCTCTAGCTTCCTGCAGCCACTCAGTTCCTCTTTCACTTGATTGAGGTCACCAAGGGATGTTGCACTGTAGCGGGAACAAGAATGTCAATTTTGAAATTCAAAAAACTCTTATGGATATTACTTACAGGGGGCTAAAAGCCTCTAAAAAAATTAGCCTAGCATTAAAGGTTAGAAAGCTCACTATTCCTGTTTAGTTTACAAATGTTTCAGTTAGCTGTGTTGCGATGCACTATACAGCCGATAATACTGTACCAAATAAATTGATCTTCTAGCTCGAAAACCCTAGGGAGAGAAAAGGTTTAGCAGAATTTTTTCCTTCTTTCGTGCTCCCACACACCCATGGAGGAAAGAATGCACACACTTTCGTGCCTCGCTCTTTCACGTTGTTTCCCCTCTCCCCAACGCCATGGATCGCATTGGTTGTATCTGCTCTGTACCAGCCATTGCCAAATTGCTTCTCTCTCGTTCCTTCCACACGTGGCTTACAAATGTCATGCAGTGTCACCCGGCAAACGTCTGAGGGTGATAAGGTCATCTTTGGGGAAGGCGCACTTTCCTGAGCACGATATGGAGTTCAGTATATGGAACGACCGTCGAAGATGGAGTTCGATATACTACGCAACTTTGCTATACCTTTACATGTAATTTTCAAGGGGATTATCTGAGAGATTGATATATAATTAAAATTTGAAATATCCAGGTTTGACTGCATATATTCCAAAGAAAACTTAAAATTTCACACAGAGGATTTGCCTTGCGTTGCTGAAAAGAGGGAGGTAGATTTAAGGTCTATAATACATTTTTTTTTACTCACAGGCATAAAAATTTCATCTGAATGTTTAAGGAAAACCACTGAAGAAAGGCTCAGAGTGTATTGCAGAATATGGTTTGATTAGGTGCCTTTCTTAAGGTTAGCCCCGCCGGGGTGGCACAGTGGTTACGGCGCTCGGCTATTGTACCCAGGGATGCGGGATCGAATCCCGGCCTCGACGGCCACTTTTCGATCGAGGCGAAAAGCAAGGTGCCCGTGTGCTGTACAATGTCAGTGCACGTTAAGAACCCCAGGTGGTCGAAATTACCGCAGTTCTCCACTACGGCATCTCTAATAGCTTTAATCGCTTTGGGACGTTAAACCCCACAAACCAAACCTTTCTTAAGGTTAAGGTTCGTGAGGTTTCTTAAGGTTCCTGCATATGCACCCTTATAGAGGTTTGGTGGTGTTAAGTAATTTTTGTGCTTTCATTCTGGCTAATCACATTTATCAGATAATCTGTCGGCCAGTCCGAAAAATTAATGGAAACAAACTTCTTTCCTCACTGACCGTGTAGATCCCCATTACATTACGTTTCCATCATAGTGTTTGCCGTTAAATCCAGGGTCTCTCTCTTTACGGTAATGCTAGCTTCACCAACATGGTCTCAAGGCTCCAACAGCTGATGTCCAGAAAAGCTTGGTGTAACACAGTCCTTGTATGCCTGCTATCAATGCAGATCATCCTGTACCAGCCGTATGGGAAGTCTGTGGACTGGTGGGCATACGGGGTGCTCCTGTACGAGATGTTGGTGGGCCAGCCTCCATTCGATGGAGAGGATGAGGAGGAGCTGTTTGCTTCCATCACGGACCACAACGTCTCCTACCCCAAAGCACTCTCCAAGGAGGCCAAGGAGGCCTGCAAAGGGGTTTGGGCCCATTTCAAATATTACTCTCTAACTGTGGCATATGTGTGCATGTTTCTTTTGATGACAACTGAAGAGAAAACTGTAATTGGCAAGAATGGCTTAAAGGGAACCCTGAAGACAATCTGCTCAGTTGTCCTGGCAAAAAAATATTTCTGTGGATTTTCTAGGGTGGGTTGATGTTTGTTTGAAGGCAGAAGGCAATTTACAAATTTTCCTGTCACTTCATTGAGATCTGCGTCAATAGGAACTCCATGATCGCTGTTTTCAAGTCAATGGTGACCCTTGCCCAAGAAAACTTACTTGATTTTGGTTTTCTTGTGATAATGACTGGTGGTGGTGACACCTTTATGTATAAAAATGTACCACCACTGTTATCAGAATTAACCAATCGATACAGGCCAGCTGTCCTCGGTGTTTGTCAGAGGGAAAAGGGGTGGTTTTTGGGTGGTGTCTATCATTTTTTTTTCTTTAACGAAACTTGCTTGGTACAGGAGTGTCTAGAGTCAAATTGTAGAGGAGGAATTCCTCTTCACAGTGGTATTAGTGACAGAAACATATTTAATGAGAAAGTGACAAAAAAATAACTATCAGCAAAAAATTGTAATTAATAACAAAACACACAAAAGGATCAGTTTTTTGACACGAAAAATAAATAATTTTCAAAATATATGTTTTTAGAACAGGGACCAATGCAACATTGCAGCAAATTCTAGCTTTCTGTGTATAGTATTTGCTGGCAGGAATAGAGAGTGCAAAGTGGCAGGCAGATTTCTCTGCATTCTTTACATGAGGCCCTGCATTGCCAGGGCTTAGGACGAAGTCTTAGCAGGCATAGCTGCCAACTCCTTCAGCCTCCATGGTATCAGAAAAAGTGATGCTTCCTGCATCAGTGAAAATGGTGATTTCAGTCAGTGACGGCCCTCACTTTGGCCGTTTGCAGCTACTTTCACTGACTTGACACTTTATACAGTGCAGTGTTGCCAAATGGCAATATCGAAGCTGTGCCTCATGTAACACTGCAGGCGCTTCCACTAGAGAAGGCAGGGACATGATGGAACCTAGCAGGCTTGTACCTAGCTTGTGGACATTTTGTCCAGTGTAGATAGTGTTCGACAGTTTGTGTGTGCAACTAGGGCCAGTAACCTTTTTTCAAGATGTTGCAGCTCTCAATAGGAATCTGGTCTTTCGTGCCTAGGCAAGTCTAGAAGATCACCCATTTAATTTAGAGCTTCATTGCGAGAGTAAAGATCCATGTGAATTTCTATGGAATGTTTTCTGTATTTTGTAGTTTTCTTTTTTTTAATAATGTCATTTCTATTCAGATACAACTAAAACAAAGCAGCAAATACGCTCAAAGGAGGCCCTTCAGACAGTGTCCTTGCTGTCACGATAGTCAGCACAGATGCTATATAGACATTCTGTACCTCCTCTCTGTGTGAGGCCTGTTACTGCAAATATATTTAGCCTTCCAAGTTTACAATGCTTGGAATTATGCAACTGTTTAGTGTAGTCCCTTCAGAGATGTACAATCTGGGCTCCATTATGTCTTAATCACCAATGCTCCTGCTATGTCTTACTTGGCATGAAAACCAGTAAACCAGTTGCACTGTGAGATTGAAGCTTTCCAGTCGACAGTACCATATTTTCCGCTTTATAAGACGCACCCCTCATATTTAGAGGCTTTCAAAAAAAATTTGGTATATAAGACACACGTCAGTTTATTTAGGGCAATAGGACTTGATTATGTATGCTTGAATGACCATTGCGTGCTATGTACCTGAAAGAAAATTTGTTACGTGCACGTGTGAATGATAGAAAAAAAAGAAGCAGCACTTGTGCTTGAAAAAACTCTCTCGTCGAGAGCAGGAGCACTTAATTATTACTCAAAGCCTCGAACCTCTTCATCTTGGTACATGGTCGCAGATTTCTCGCGACAGCGCTCAGGTGTAGTACTCTTTGCATTCATAACTGTGCTGATCATTGCTGCATGCGGGCGCTCTGACACACGCAGCAAAGCACATGCAGGAACGAGAAAACACACATGCAATAGCCACCAAACAATGTTGTAAATCGTACCTGGAAAAGAGAGTTGGCTTGATCTGGCTTGTCTCGGCAGCGTTGATAGGGCGAGGAGCATGGTCGTCGCCACCTTTTGGCATTCTGCCAGTAAGACGGCTGTACAATTCTAGAACACTATAACGACTATAAATATTGTAATTGAGGAGTGTCAACCATTACCGTTTCATGCTAAAGTTCGCCTATGAACATTGCGCAAAAAAAGAAGCGCAAAAGACTCATTGTTGTATAGGATGCCCTACCGAAACTCTTGTCAAGAAAACTCGTCTTATACACCAGAGGATATGGTAGCCAATTTTTTCAACTTGGGGTTTCTCGTGTGATGTATGATTTCATCTGAGATCATCCTTACACTCATTGTCACCGAAAAAGAGTTGATGCCAGTGCCACTTAGCACTACACTCAGCCGTCAAGTAGTGTGCAGATGTGTGGCAGCTGCCATGCTCACTAAGAAAGTCGCACGCCCACTTTAACACCTATGTCAGCGTTCGCAGTCTTTTGATGAAGGTAATTGAATTAAAAACGAAGTTTTCTTCAGATCCAATGTAGTGATGGTGTAACAAATCCAAAAGTGCACTGGTAGATTTGAAATAGCACTGTTCCTATGGGTTGCACGTAACTCATTGTCAAGGCTGTGGCTGAAAAGTCTCAATTCTTCAAAGTGGGAACAGATGATTTGCAGTATTCCCCAGGATGCCTCCCGCTCATTATTAACATATGCCATCTTTCTTTTGCTTCTTGCCACACTGATTCATGTTTTGTTCCTTTTCATCTGTTGCCACCTTGTTTCAGCATTTGTAGCAGCTCTCTCTCTCTAGTGCGTACTGTTAGTTTTATCTTGGTGTCTGAAAGTTGTCAAGAAGTAAGCAATTCTTTCTGGCTCATAAATTTGTTGGAACCGCTCACTCTGCTTATCTTAATGGACAGTGGCAGGAAACTGTGCTCTGTTCCAGTTCGGTTCCGGATATAATGCAGCGTTCTTTCTGTAGAAGATATTTCAAAGAAAAAAGATGCTCGCATATAGTGTGCATCTGCATTAACGTTGCTTTCATGAGACATCTGATACAAGCATGCGAGTGTGTTCCGGTCAGAGCTTCAGTGTTTCACGTGCTACCTAGCTTGCTTTAGTTTATTGGGCAGCAAGCGTCTCAAGTTATCAGCAGAACTTTGTTCATGACCATGTTCTACCTTTAAGGAGGACTCTGTCGAATAGATTAAATGCATTCCCATCATACCTGCTGATATCTGAAGATGAAATAACATATAAAGAAGCATGGCTGCTAAAACAATTCAGCAAATAGTGCTGAACTTTGGGAGTTTTTGCAAAATGGTAAAATTATGGAAAACTAGGTCTTGCCCATTGTCAGTGGCAACAGTAAACAATTATCATGAGCTAAGCTCCCCATTGTCAGATCATCATAAAGGACTTATTTCCACATTGTCAACAACCAGACTGATAGAGCCAATAACAAAGCTACATTTTAATTTTCATACTGAGCATCAAAACTACAATATTTTGCAAACAAGAATGAAGAATAAAAAAAATGGGGAGGAGGGGAGGGGGAGACACTGCAGTTCTGTCTTGAGGGTGCAACAGGGCTGCATTGATAGCTTCATTAGCCGGCTCCCCTTACAGATTCCTTTTCATATACATGCTCTTTGGTACTTACTTAATCAGGGGACAACAGACAGTTGGGTAGGCAGATGAGATTAAGAAGTTCGCAGGGGTCAAGTGGATGCAGCTAGCACAGGACCAGGTTAATTGAAGGAATATGGAAGAGGTCTTCGCCCAGCAGTGGGTATAGTCTGGCTTATAATGATGATGACCTGATCATTCATGTTTCAGTTGGTGCCTTTATCAGCTGACACAAGCCCATTAGTGTACGATCTCATAAGCTACCACATGATATGAAAGACCACCTGATGCAGATATAAAGCCCCACTTTAACAAGGCTTTGCTGATGTGCTTGCGGGGCCTAGGGTAGCATGTCTAAATTGGGTTCGAATCAACTTGAAGGACTGGATTCTGATGTCACCCTCCCGTCACGAAGGTGAAGCCTCAATTGTCAGCACCTGCCAATGCAGCCATGTCATTTTGTCTCATGACATTACAGAGTCACTCAGTTCAAGGTCATGTCACGTGCAAACTGCCACCTACCAGAGTTTGGCCAATGATGTTTTGGTCACTACACATATGCTGGATTTTTCCTGGTCTCCAACACTGTCGCATTAAAATGTCAGCTTTCACAGTGCTCACAAGATCAAGCATGTAGCAAAGCAAGCAAACATGTCAGTGAAGCACATAGACATACAAAAGCAGCCTTTAAATGAAGCTTTTTTAATGGCTGCTTTTCTTCTAACTTCTGCTTTATGGGAGAACAATCCTCCACGTGAGAAGTGGATCTGCATTAATTTATGATAGAAATACGGGCACGCAGTTCTCTGCAAATTAAAGAACCACGACCATTGCAAAGTTACAATTCATTATGATTGTACCGTGCAGTTCCTGACCAAAAACCCTGCGAGGCGTTTGGGTTGTGGCCTTTCGGGTGAGGAGGATGTCCGGACGCACCCGTTCTTCCGTCGCATCGACTGGGACAAGATCGAGAATCGCGAGGTGCAGCCACCATTTAAGCCCCGCATTGTGAGTACCTGCTGCATTCTTCTCACCTGTTCTGAAGGCCTTTCCTCTGCAAAGCTTTTGCCTTGCTTTAAGAGGTAGGCTGTAGCACTGGTCTGGATGTCACTCTTCACAAATCTGGATGTCAGTCTTCACAAATCTGGATGTCCGTCTTCACAAATCTGGATGTCCGTCTTCACAAATCTGGATGTCCGTCTTCACAAATCTGGATGTCCGTCTTCACAAATCTGGATGTCCGTCTTCACAAATCTGGATGTCCGTCTTCACAAATCTGGATGTCCGTCTTCACAAATCTGGATGTCCGTCTTCACAAATCTGGATGTCCGTCTTCACAAATCTGGATGTCCGTCTTCACAAATCTGGATGTCCGTCTTCACAAATCTGGATGTCGGTCTTCACAAATCTGGATGTCGGTCTTCACAAATCTGGTTGTCGGTCTTCACAAATCTGGTTGTCGGTCTTCACAAATCTAGATGTCAGTATTCACAAACCCGGATGTCAGCCTCTGCAAGTGTGAATGCCAGTCTCCACGAATCAGAATATAAATTTTCACGAATATGAATGCTGGTCTTCACAAATCTGAATGTTAGTCTCCACGAATCTGAATGTCGGTTTTCACGAATATAATCTCACGAATCTCTGTATGCATTTTCATGAGACCAAATTTCATCTTCAGTTCGAATGTCTTTACTTCACAAGTTGCGAACTACCCTTGGATATAATGTACATCACTGTCCCACTATGTGATCTGTGTACTACGAGACTGGAATGAAATTTTGTAATAACAGCAGAGACCTTAATATTTTTTGCATACTCTCATGCTGATTCGTGTAAGCAACCTACCACCAGCGACTGTCCCGTGTATCTCTTCTCTGTGTTCGTCTTCTGCTTACTCTGGTGCCAAGTTTAATCATGAATAACCACCTTTCCCAACTTCTTACATTACATGTAAACAAATTGTTAGAGGTGTGGAAGTATTGAAATTTTCAGATACAAATCGAATATAAATATGGGCAAAAAATGCCTTTGAATATCTGGTCAGCGAAAGAAGTGTAAAAATAAAAAATAGCAAACATCATTTATCTCGTTTACATTGAATGATCATGGTATTTGTGATCAGAATTAAACAGAATTGCACGAAAATTTATATCCTGCTGAAAAATTCAGTATGTGTACTAAAATTAAAAGCTCTAATTACCAAATCGGCATAAAGAAAACTGCCGAAACTGTTAACATCACAGTAATTTTGGACACCTGCATGATGGTTGCCTGCATTTTTGAGGTCAACTCCAAGTGACCATATTTTTTCTTGGTTTTGTCGAGTGTCTGGCTTTGTCACGTTGTCGGAAAGGTGTGACACTATAGCAATGGTATGTCCCTAGTGACAAAGTGGCACTATTGCAATTTGAGTCTTCATTGTAAAGCATTTCGATGAAGCGTGCAGTGTGGGAAAACTGCACGTAATGGGCGTGCAGTTTCAGCGTACTGGAAAGCAGCATGCGGATACATGCAAGAGATGTGTGCATAAGCATTAGAGCAGCATGACTCCATTCCAAAATAAAATTGTGATACGCCTGGCAGCATCCAAAATGGCTGGCCATTGTGCAAAGCTGGTTGCAGCCACGAGATGGTATTGAAGGTAAGGAAAGAGAGACCGAAACTGTGTGACTGAGCTTTATTTCAGTAATAATAATAATAATAATAATAATAATAATAATAATAATAATAATAATAACAACAACAATAATAATTGGTTCACAGGAAGGGAAAAGCGCAGTATCTGTCACACTTGCTTGTGGACACCTGAACCGTATGTAATGGAAGGGAGAAATGTGGGAGTGAAAAAAAAGAAAGGGGACCGGAGTGGAGGGCTCCAGAGTAATTTCAACCACCTGGAGATCTTTAATGTGCATATCGCACATTAATAATCCCCAGGTGGCCGAAATTACTATGTAGCACTCAAGAATGGGAAGCTTCAGATTGTTGTCATGCGTGCCATAGTGCGCACAAAATGCACAGGCGCTACTGTGCCATGCAATTCACCTACTGTGGTGGTGCAGTGGTTAGGGCACTCGTCTGCTGTACCCAAGGATGCGGGATCGAATCCCAGCCTCGACTGCTGCTTTTTGATGGAGATGAAAAGCAAGGCGCCAGTGTTCTGTGAGATTTCAGCGCACGTTAAAGAACCCCAGGTGGTCGAAATTTCCAGAGCCTTCCACTATGGCATTTCTCATAGCCTGAGTTGCTTTGGGACATTAAAGCCCATAAAACTAAACCATTCTATGCAATCCAGTTTCAGGGGGGTCTATTTCGGGGATTGCTAGCTGCATAGATCATACTTCAACGCGATTCCCATTCAATGGAATCAGTGTCAGCTCATCCATATTCAAATTAACGTGTTCGACCTTAAATCTGCGTCAGCCGGGACCGAGGTCCTTATTGTCGAATTAATGAGTATCCCAAGTCCTTGGAAAATTTGGCAGTGTTCGAATGTTCTAAAATTGTCGTATTTGGTACTTCCTTAGAAAACTCTAAATATCAGTTTTTCAAATCTAATACGAATATAGTAACAAAGATATTTGACTCTTATTGAAAGGTTTGCACAGCCCTACAACTCCTGTTTTGGCACGGAGTATTGTTTTCAGTATATCTCTTGTACAAGGTCACAAACTGCCATACTGTAGGCTTGAGTAGTGACGCATAATGAGTTTTTATTCCTTCATTCCCCTAACAGCTTCCATTCCACTAAAAGCGTTATTCATCCATTCATTTTGTTTCACCCATCCTTTTTCCATTCTGGCCTGATAGTGTACATACTTTCACAGTGCCATATAGATCAACACAAAATGCGGTATATCCCATAAACCTTCGTGTGGAATTTTTTAAAAAGAAATTTGAACCAAAATGGTCTCCTAGTGCTCTTAATGTTATCTGTCAGCCGAATAAAAATAGTGTAGGACATGTCGTACTCACTGCAAACTAAACACAGAGTGCCACAAAATACTACGATAGGAGCAAAAACTTTGACAGGAGGCTTGAGGCAAGCATGGTTTATCAAGTCCGTCAGGAGGTTGGATTGCTCACAAGGTACCTATCATTGTCGGAAAACTGGTCACAAAGCACCTTCCATTGTCATGACCTTTGTTAAGTGTTGTATAGTGCAGCACCCCAATGCTACAATGGGCATTATTGTGAATGTGATCACTTTTGTGTTGGTCATTGAAGAGCAATAATTATCTCCTGGCTTGACAGTCGCTTGCTTTGTGCAAAAAAGTGTCAGTGAAGGAGAGAGAGAGGAAAAGAGGGAGGAGCAGTACTTGTGCCTGAAATGTTTAATCAGCTTGACGTAATTTCTGGCTTAATATCAGGCATGCAACATTTGGTTAATTAGGCAAGGAGATGCAAAGAGCCAAATGACATGGTGAGAGGTCCCCTGAGAGGGGCTGGTAAAGGCTTTGGCTGTTTCTCTGAAGTATTGAACAGCCACTGGTCCTGTCGATGTTTGTATTTTCGAGACTCTCGACAACTAATACTAATCAAATTAACAAAAAAAACTCGGGCGACATCCAACAGATATCCAACATTTGTTTTCAACTTGTTCGAAAAAAATCTTTATTATCGTCTAAAAATATAGGTAATTTTCTGCTGGACCGTTGCCCAGCTTTGACGCATTAGTTTTCTTTTGAGCAGTGCGACGTCCGCCAGCAGATATCCAATATTGTCGTGCTTGCAATCAAAGCGCCGTCAACAGGAATCCCCGAACTCTGTGCCTGTCGCAACCATTCCACAAGAGTCTCCTCCATGATGGCACTTTCCTTCCTTCGCGGCTTTCCTCTTGATTCCAAATTTACTTCCATTTAGTAAATTGCTTTACTTTTTGGCCAGAATAGTTTTCAGCAGCGACTCCGGAATGTTGAGGTCACGAGCGATGCTGGCCTTTGTTGCACCTGTTCTCTTTTCAGCTTCCTTGATAATTCGGACCTTATCTCCGAGGGCTAGCAGTTTTCGACTTCGCGACAGGCTGAACTGCACCGCTCAATCACAGCTGAAAATTGCTTCGGTAGATGCAGATCACGTTTGGATAATCGGCACGAGTAGATTACCAGCAACGCCGAGCAGATGGATCCGGAGTGGTCGAGTGGTGACAGTTTTGTATCTCTGAAATAAAACTTAGGCGAGCCTAAATTTACTTTCCACTTGCCTCCTAATAAATGAGGGTCCCGCGAAGCGTCCTTTATTTTCAATGTTCGAAATTGATTTTTGTTTTCGTACTAACATAAAGCAACTCATTTTCGCCACTAGAGGGTTGATTGCTGGCTTCCAACAACAAAAACAACAAAGAAACAAAATAAAATGGCCGTTGATGCTGCAAGCCGTTCGGAGCGGTTCGGGCACGTATTTTGATAGGTGAAGTGATAACTTGCAGGTGTTACCTAACTTGCAGGTGTTATCGCCTGGCTGCAGTGCACCTGTATGCTGGCCTGCGTTTGTGGAAGACTTTTTTTTTTTTTTGGCGGATGGTACCAGTCAGCTGGCATACGAAGTGGGGTCCGTCTAAATTTAAGTTGTATAATCGAGGTTTTTGATGTATTATCTCTATCGGGATTTTGCCACGGCTGCGCAAATTCGTCATAAAATGCGGGTTGTCACATGACCGGGGGACGCATAATTGAGGTTCCACTATAGTTGGGATCATCATTCTGGCTGGCGACGTTACCATATCAGGAACTTACACACTGCCCTTTTGTGTGGATATGGAATGCGTTTGCAATAGATGTTGAAGAGCGGCATTCTGCAAACTTTTTTTTTTTTTCATGATCTCGAAGAGTCGCTGAATCTTTGGAAACTGTTCAGATGTGGTCGAAACAGTGAACTGCTGTCATGCAGCCTTCATCCTGTTTCTTTTCTTTCCCAGTTTTACATCTTTCCGGCTAACTTTAAGATGAATCACATTAAGAATCACATTTGAAAATTTCAATATTCACGCACCTCTAAAATTTAGTTAACCAGCTTATTATTTAGCATGATTTATCTGTTTTCTGATATCAGGCAATGCTGGTATTGGAATACTGATGAAGCCATGTCAGTATCTCAGAAAGCATGTTTTTAAAAATTCTGGTGCATCTTTTGCTGAAACATCCGGTATATGTCTGCTTTTTAAAATACTTTGAGGTAGGAGCTGCTGATGTATGCATACCTTAAGAACTGCAAGCCATCAGTATTTTCCTGTTGCAATTATTACCTATTCTTACTGGTAGTGCTTAACATTATAAGAATAGCCAATTATACAGCCTTGGAGTTGGCTGGTAGTTTGTCATGATCTTTGTCATGCGTTTGCCAGCCAGCAGTAAGGACCAAGCCTTGTTCTATATATTATCAGCACCATGTACGTGCTGTGCACTCTGGTTTATTACATTCCATAGCCTAACACTTTCACCTGTAGCAGCAATATACTCTAAGGCTTGGTAATACTAAATTGAATCATGGGAGATGTTGGTTGTGTACGTGAGTGAGTGGTTAGGGCATTGTTTTTATGATGTTTTGTGATCGTGCCCTCCCCAGTGTGCTAACATATTGCATTTCTGTGGCATTAGAGCAGTCAGTACAAGCCACTGCTACTCATTTCGAATGTTGCGATAGCATTTGGAAGCCACTCTAACTAGTCTTTGACCCACAGCTACGTTTTTCATGAAATATTATGCAGTAGAACCCCACTATAGTAAACTGATATAAGTAAACTGAAGTCCCAGTTCATCTTCCATAGACGGCTGTACATTTTTCCCCCATTTATAGTAAAGATATTTTTGCCAAAAATTGGTTATAGTAAACTGTGCCTAGCCACGGTAACGACTTCCTATGAAATGACATCGCCGCAAGCGCGTTACTTAAAATCATGAGGCAATTAAAAAAAACAAAAAGTGTTTTCAAATGGCTTTACCATCATGCTGAGCAGTATTCAGAAGAAACCAACTTTACAGAGGCCTTGGAGCCATGAGGGAAAGCATGCAGTGCTTAGGAAAAAATGATGTAAATCTGTCTACAAACATTGGAGGAAGGTGTCACGGGCTGTTCGGAAAGTAAGAAAAAGTGCACCAAGAAATAGGGAAGGGAAGAAACTGCCAAACATTCGAAGCACGAAACACTGCCAAGTGCATTTGTCAGCTATTGCCTTTTTAAAAGACAAACAGCGGAAGACCTGTTCCTGCAAGGCTTCGGTTTTCCCATGAAATCAAACTTTGTTGTATTTGTAGCCATGTTGCCCTCATGCTTAATAGGTACTTCCACAAGATGTAAACAAAAATCTTACGAGTGAAAAAATAGCATGAAGAGACGATAGGACAGAGATGGAAGGTGTTTCAGTGTTTTTTTTTAATTAAGCAACAAGACCTGTTCAGTGAGTAGGCACTTAATTACCAGACAGCATCTTCAGGACCATGTCGTTACCCACCAACTGCTGATATAGTAAAGACCCTGATATAATCAAGACTTTTGCCGCTCCCAGTGACTTTACTATAGAGGGGTCCTACTGTGAAACTGATTTCATCTCTAATAAATAGTTTGATGTTTTTTGTGTTAGCTATGATGAGATTTTACAGCATGTCACTTTTGCTGAAAACAGTGCTCTTATAACACAGAAAATTGTGAAAAAGCAAAGTATAAGAGGAGTCAACACTTACGGATATCTTCGCACATTGGCATTGGATGTCGTATATTCATGAGATTTCTTGAGGGACGCTTATCTTGTTGTCTCAATGCGCAATCATTGTCGAAATTTGAGGAGATGACTGAGGGAAATTGCTAGATTCAAAGTTGTGTACTGAAGCTTCTTGCACGTAGCCGTACATGCAAGATCTCAGCAGCCTTTACGCACTTTTGTGCTTTCTAATCTACCGGTGAAACTGTTTCATACTCATTTCAGGCGTGTAAAAAGTGTAAAATGCAATGTGAGTGAGTGGTCTTTCATGTTTTCGCTGACTGGAAAGGCAAATGTGCTTTGGGGATATATGTTGTAAAATGCACATCCAATTTTTCTCACAGATGGGGTGTTGAATGAAACACTTTAAAGTGTGACTGCTGCTTACATGCTCTTGAAGATCCCTTTTGACGGCAGTCTAGCTTCAGTTTCTGGCCACGTTCCCAGTCTTTCAGAAAGCGCTATTGCATGGGTGTCATAGAAATGGCATCACTACAGTTCATTCTTCTCGGGTTCTTCGAACGTGGAAGGGGGTTTGAAGTTTTTTTGCTCGAGATTTTTATCCCTGTAATAGTCACCTTTCTGTGTGGAAAAAAGCATTGGTAGTGTTCCCGGGGACTAATCTGTCCATCTTCTTTGACTGAAACTGTATAGAGGCTAGCGCATAAATGCACTGTTTTCATGGAAGTGACTAGACGTGTGGTGTTTTCACCTTTATGGGAGCTATACTGGCTGAATTTGCTGGCTTCATGCAAAATAAAATGATAGCCATTGGCTATGGTTAGTACAATGATTGTACCAATCAGCTCAAGAAATAAGTATGGCTACATTCAAGCTAGGGGGGTGAAACGCTTGTAATGGGAAATGTGGACGTGGTAGAGTGAGAGAGCACTCTGGTCATCTTGCTACAAAGTTCTATAGTACTTTCCATTTCTCTAGAGGGCGAATTATTTCTGTTGCTGAAATTGCTCAGGTCAGTGGTGCTCTTCTCTTTCTCATCAAAAGCTCCAGGAAGACTTCTGAACTTCAGTTGGAAAAGGGGGTGGAGGAGGAGACAAGACTTCGTTTGCATTGTCCGTTATTTATTCCTTTCTTTCACTACTAAACATTGTTTTTGTTTATATTTTAATCCTTTGCACTGTTGTTCAAAAGCATATTTCTTTAATGTTAAGCTGAATTCTGCCTTTAAAAAATATTAACTGGAGTCATGATCATCAGTTGCGTTCTCTTGATCACGCTCATGAATAGACGTCGGGCAGTCCGTGACTTCTGTTGGAACATGAACGTTTTATATTACTCAAACGAAAGGCTTTACGACTGTCTATAAAGCCAACATAGCCCATCTGCGCATATCCAAATATACAAGTTTAGGCTTCGGAGAGGGAAACCATTGGTTTCCTTCCAGTCTAGAAAAATGTTGGGAGGTGGGGGTCAAGTGCTATCCTTCTTCCCTTCCCTGTTATGGAGTCCCTGCTGAGTCCTGGTGATTCGGGCAAAAAGAGTGTTCAATCTCTGTATCCGGCATGGGTTCACACTGAGTCACTTATGTCCTCTACTGCCATGTTGGCTGGTGGTCTCAATTCACTCAGTGTCTGTCACCCTGCATGTTGCTGTCTTATAGCATGCTGTTATCTGCTGTACACTGCATGTGGTCCTTGCCAGTATAGCTGTTGCACCCAACAACTGCAAGAGCGCAGTGAGCACGGCTGGTGTAATACTGCTATTTACTCCCTGAGTGTTCTATATTCCCTTCTTATCACCTGCCACTGAGCCCACTCTCATTCCACCAGTTGTAGAGCTGTGGCTGTGTTTGAACCTATGATAAAAGGTGGGATAAGAAAGGACTAGAATAGGAGTCTAACTGTCATTCTGGCATGGTCTGTTCCTTAATCTAAGCTGGGTTGCTCGAGTAGAGGGCAGTGTTGTTTAGTTGTAGTGAGCAAAGATGGTGCTGTTTTTATTTGGTTCGGTTATTGGCTGGTAAGTATACAATGGGTAGTGTTTAGTCAAGTAGTGTTAAGCTAATTAGAGTTCTGAGGTTTTAAAGTGCACAGGCTGATGAGACCACTGCTGTTCCTGAGGCATCCAGATGCACTTTTGTATCTAGCTGTTTACCACGGTCTGCTTAGTGCTTCTCAACCAACTAGCTAGGCTTTCAGTTGGAAAAAGGAAGACTACATAGAGGAGAAGGACATGGAAAAAAGGGCAAGCTGCATTCTGGCTGTGGTTCAATTTTCATTGTTTAAAACTCGCCAGATTTAGAAAGTTGGAGAAGGCTCTGTTTGAGAAAGCTTCTGGTCAGGACACCATGAATGATTGCTTTTCAGTCTTGCAGATTCATTGTCTTGGGCAAGCTTAGCTTTTTGGACAAAATGCAAATAACAGCAAAGATAAACGTTTTTGCTTTCACAGTGACTTTTCAAAGGATTCACGTTTATTCTTGAACAGTGCTGTCACAGTTACAAAGTGCGGCTTGTCAGTTATTATCAGGCTTGCATTGTTCAAGGCTGCAGAGTACAAGTAGCATCAAAGAGCAGTATCTCCGGCCGCTCACGATTCAGCACCCTTCTAATGAAGGATGTGTAGCTGTTAACGTTTGCTGGAGTGCATGTGCACAAATATAAGATGTAATTGAATAACACCATAGCTGCAAAGGTTTCTAGTGCCTGGGTATACTCGGGGCAGGATTTGCCTTTGCGTATGGACCAGATTTGGGACCATCACCAGGAAGCCAATTATGCTGGCAGCTAGAATAAAATTTAGGCAGAGGTTGAGTGGATCAAGAGCTCATCGTAAGAACTGTTTTATTGGGATGTGTTTGGAATGCGCCCCCCCCCCCCCCATGGGATAGAGCAGGTACCTGGAGAGGGCAGCTAAAGGTAAAGGATTATTATTTTTAAATGAGTGGGGCTGTGAAACCGCAGTGGCTCAGACCAAATGCTAAATAGTAAACTTCTTCGGTAGCAGTCTAAATTCGGGTCACTGGTTAGGTATTACAGTAGTGATCGCGTAGAATAGACAGTCCACAAAGTGTGCTCGTGGACATTTCTTTGTGGTAGAATTAAGCTACTGTCTGCAAATTTAGTAACAGTTGCATGTTATGCATCAAATGTGTTGTACACTAGTGATTTATTTAGTCACACTTGAGAGAGTTTGATTTTCAGCTTTGTGTGTGTCATTGTAGTGCAGTAGGTGTTTATAATTTATTGAGACGAATATAAATTATGCTGAGCTGAGACTGTGCATTCTTTTCTGCTTTTTATTTTGCCGTCACTGAGCACAAATATATCTCCAGCAATCAGTGCAGTTTTTGCCCTAACTTTATGCAGAGGTATCAAGTTTATTAGAGTCCAGCAGCAACGAGATCACTGGAGTTGTAAAATGTTTGAAGGATTCATTTTGCTCAAGTCCTGAGATTGCAGAGCACGGCAGTAAAAAGCACAGACACCAGTACATTTTTTGGGCTCGACAGGAGCTGAAAAAATGAACAGTTGATCACTATGAAAAGTTCCCGAACGTAAAGTAACTTTTCTGCCAGAAATCTGGTTTCAAAATTGCAAAGTTTGCCGCTCCCCATGTTCCGTTTGCAAACAATTAAATACTAGACTACCTGAGCCAGAGCCACACATTTTTGCTTTCAGCATATTATGCACGATGCTTTAAATAAATACCCAAGGACATCAAGTATGTTTCCTTAGGTAATGAGGGAAGCAAAGGCTGAGAAATGGTATGTATAAGAAGGGAAACAGAAGTGAGCGAGAATGGCGGTGAATGTCGAACTTTCTGATGGTGCACTTTAAATAAACCTCTATCAGTACCTGTTTATCAACAGGATATATTTTCTGGAGGCGAACTGCCATCTGTCTTTACTCTCATAGTTTGTAAATGCAAGTATTGTTCTGTGTAAATAAGCATGTAGTTGAGATCGGTTTATTATAAAGGCAAGAGGATCATATTGGGAAAGGGCACACTGTTCTCTCAATGGTTAGTTCCAGCTGATCTTTTTGTGCTTGGAAAAATTCTAAGTGAGCGCCTTATTTTAAACAGTACCTGTTAGCGCTGAATTTGCTTTTTATCTAATCTCATTGAACTCTTGTCTACAGCTGCACTGACTAGTAGTATGCAATTTATAAAGTCTCCAGTAGATCTGTTAGGATTAAGCTTTTCATAGTGTTTGAGTTTTATCAAAGTTGAGAGTTTTACTTAAGGAATGTACCTCTTGAATTGTTGTATCAATTTTTGAATTTGAGACAGTTTGCAGACACGTTTGCACTGTATTTCTATGGGACTTTTCTTTTACTACTAGAGCTGAGTTTCTAATGCGCATTTTTGTTTCTTCAGGGATATCATTGCTACAGGACTCTGAGCTATATTGATTGGACTCCTACCTTAGCAGAATGAGAACGTTTAAAGTGGTACGATGCGGACCGGTGTGTTTGCTTGAACATTGGTGAAGTGAAGTGTGGTGATGTGATGTGAACATGCTTGTCACTTCACAGGTTGTCGTGCAGTTAGCCTGAAGTTATCCCAGTGGCCGAGTTTTATATTTGCTCCTGCTTGCATTAATATCGTTTTGCTTGCGCTTACGTTTTGGCTGCCGCTGCTGCTTCTGTCATGGTTTTTTTTCTCCCTTTCATTTTTTTTGTTTCACATTTTTGCCTGCCCACCCTTTCCCCCCTGCCTTTTTTTTCTTCTTTTGCCCACCTGCCACCACCAACTTGCAGAAGAACCCTCGATCCGGCGAGAACTTTGACCCAGTGTTCACACAGGCCAAGATGACCTTGAGCCCCGGCGATCCGCTGGTCATGCGCAACCTGACGGGAAACGAGTTTCAGGGTTTTACCTTCGTCAACAGCCAGTTCGGCGGCGTTTGCAGCTTCTAACCGCGCCGACTTGCACGAGCTCACTACCACCTGCTCAGTCCTTTTTGTTATTTTTTTAACCCGCGCCACAACTTGCCAGGGGTAGCCGCAGGTACTGTGGCAAGAGTTGTTGCCATGGTAACACCTGCTACCATGGCAACCTTCTTGTCACCATTCCAGCTGTGGCCTGCACTGGCATGCTGCACTACTACTAAACGACTAAACGTAAACTGATGGCACTTTGCACTGGCTTTAGTCCCAGAAACGAAAGAAAACAGAGCTATCACTTTTGATGCACATGGATCCAAATGCCATCTAGGTTCACTACACAAAGCTCACCAAGCAATGTTTGAAAGATTGATGGTATCCTTAGCTTTACCTGTATAGGCATTTTGTTGTTAGGCCTGTCCTGGATTCGGATAAGAAAAAAAGCTATTGTGGTGATGAATTTAGCAGAGGTTGATGCAGAGTATCAGCGAGATTGGCTTGTGCTTGCTGGCCTTGTGCGTGGTTCCTGTGGTCAAATCCTGGTGGCAGCTGCTATCCTGGATGAGTCTGGATTTGCTGAGGGAATAGTTATTTGCACCAGATTCTGTCAGAGGGCTTCGACATGCATTACAGTTGGTGCACCTAGCATGGCCTGCCTCAGGTTTAGCAGATTCAACGTGCACTTCCATATTTTGTCCTGTTGTGTGTTCAGTTGTTTTTTTGCGCCCCCTTCTGAAATTTATCATCAATTTAAACGGCTTCGGGCGTGAAGTTTGCTATGGTCAGCTGTGATGCACGTGGAAGCCTACTTGACAAGACTTGTGTGAAGTCTGTCCTAGTGCAAGAGGTGCCTCACTGTGATTATGCGTCCTTGGCAGCACTGTTATCACCCATACTCCTCTTTTTTTTTCCTTGTGTCTGTGTAGCAGTGTACCACAGTGTGTTCAGGTGCCAAAGAATACTGCATTAATGATTTGACAGGGTGTAGAGATGGTGCTAAACGGTTGGCTAATTGTATTATGCATGAATTTATATTAAAGGCACATCATCTTTCAAGGAACAACCGCCAGCTGACCAAATGTCCACTCCGTTTTTAGTATTTCAGTGATGTACTACGCCTTCATTGAAGCGTATTACGTATGGCATATGCATGGTGCCAGGAGTGGAGGTACATTTGCAGCCATTTTTGCCTTGGTGGTAGTTCACCTTTTGTTGTGGAAATTCGGTTTGTGCCAAACAACTGCTCACAACGTGGTACCACGAGCTGCTTACTTGTGTGATGCATTTTAATGCACGGTTGAGGCCAAAGCATTACGTAAGGGTAATGCGCAGTGCAAAGTGTCATCTAACTTATCAGTCTCTGTAATTCAGGTCCTTCGGTTTAATTGTTGCATAATTGGCTACGGCTAGATTGTGTTCAGTCTCGGAAAAAAAACAGATCATTGATATCCGTATCGGTGGACCTACCGCTTACACCGTGTCATTGATCTGAACCCAAGTTTATTTTGGCCGCAGCAGCGTTTCTGGACCCATTAAGCAGATTTTGAATACACTGGGAACACGTGTGTCTTGCCGTGGCTGCCAAGGGATAGATTGTGTGGGATTGGTGAAACAATACATCTTGATTAGCTAGCTCAGCCCCCTCACAATGTTGCTTTGACTCAAGGTACAGTTTCAGTACATTTTGGAGCATTGCAACAAAAAAAAAAAGCAAATGAGGCATTGTTGGGCAACTTGTTTTCATTTGAGCCCCTCTTTTGTGTCTTCATCCCAGATTTGAACCTCCAGATTGTCCACCTTGATGCTTTAACTGGTTTGGCATTAATGTATTCAGCCCATTGGTAGCTTTGCAGCTCAACCAATGGTAGGGGGCTGTAGCAGAAGTTCGGACCATTGGGACCTAGTCACTTGCTGTTTGAGCAGGCTGGTAGAGTGCGTGTAAGGGATCCGGCGCCCTCTTTGTGAATCTCCTTCTTCCCTACGCAATACTCTCCGCCCCCCACCTTCTTGGTGGGCGCTGGCTGGGAAGGCATCCCTCCTTCTTGGCCATCTATAATAGTACTATATTCAGAATCAAGGGCACAATTTTTTCTTCTCCAGAATGCACACCCAGAAAAGAACATTCCTTTGATACCTTGTTGTATACGGTTACCTGTCTAGACGTGTTCAACTGTTGCCTGATCAGTCCTCCAGATGAACTATGAGAGGCACGTTTACCTTGCCGGTGGTTTGGTCCCTTTTTGCACTGTGTGATGAACTGCCACGTGTGTAGTGGCGCTATGTTTATACAGATTATCAGGACTAGGCTCCCACTCCACAAAGGAAAAGAAAACTGTGTTACTGCTCAACTTTTCAGTGTTGTTGTTTGAGTATTGTGCATGGTATTGAGTCTTTATGTGCATTAATATATATATATATATATATATATATATATTATATACGTATGTATATTAACATGTGCAATGGTAAGTGTATGCACTGCTTAAAGAGCTTGTTGTCAATATTCGTTTCAATGTTTTATGAAAAATATAACCAATTTTTGTTGCTTCTGAAAAACTCTTTTGTTTTCTTTCCTTTGAACTTTTAGCCACACTGTGAGAACTAGCCACGTCAGCAGGAAGAGACATTGATGAGATTTATCAGTTAGCTGTTTCATTGAAGTTAAAGGAGTCATGACACCAATATTGGAATATACATTCCTGATGTGCCGAGAAACTAAACCTCTAAGTTTCAGCTGCATCGGAGCTGCAGGTTCTTTTAAAACTAGTATTTTCGTTTCTTCGTGAACAGTTTCCTGATCTGGCAGCTGGCATACCCGGTGACTACATAGGCTGATGCCGCGTTGTCTGCTACATGTTCTATGCATGAGCAGTGTCAACTGCGGTGACGCGAAGCCACAGTAATATCGGCCAAACAGCAGTCATGCTGCTTAGCAAGGTTACCGCAAACTGAGCTTTTTTCGTTGATCTCTGTTAGCGCTTTTAACCTAAGGATTAGTGGCATCTGATGGCGGGATTCAGGTGCACGTCGACGCCAGAGTACGAAAGGCGCACAAACTGACCCGCTGGAACAGCGTACAAATGTACACTGAAGCACGTCTCACAAGCATTGCATAAAATGCGCATTGTATATAGTGCCATTCGACGGCACTTTTGCACAATCTTCGGGTATCTCCCGACAGTGTAGCAGCATAGTGTATAGGGCACGTTGCACTACATCGAGGCACTGAATACCCCTTCCGTCCCATCTTAGCAGCATCGTTTATGCTACTCTGGGCCTAGCTGCATCATGAAAGTAGATGATAAGCTCATGAGGCTTACAGCGCCGGATGCCATAAGCTTACAGCAACGGTGCCTGCAGGTGTGAAGGATGACTGCACTTTGGCTTTCTACTTCTCCCTAATCGTTGCTAGGTCTAAATTACTTCAATCACATTGAAGTCACAGCAGATGGCACTTTTGTAAAAGATCAGCGAGGCGTTTTAGTAAATGGACCGCCCGATCGTGAAACTTCTTTACTCTCAACCCCACTGTTTCGTAGTAAAGGAAATAGTTATTTTTGGCGACGTCTTAGCAGCAGAGCTAGCATACAAGACAGGCACCGCACCAACTGTGAGCAAGAACTCCGTCTGTATGGGTCGGCATTTCACATGAAGCATTCATTTTTGAAACTCCATTTTCGAGGGCCTATTATTGTTACAAGAAAAACAAATTTTAGCATGATTTTTTGACACTGGTATGTGGGATCCGTCGTATCGTTGGTGCAGACAGCTTGCGCAGAAGGCATGGCCAGCATGACTGTGTTTGCAGTGGTGAGGGCAGTGCTGCCATCAGATGGTAGTGGTGGTCACACCGAAGATGGATGCCTGGCCAAGAATTAAATCGCGCTTCGCTACAGTCTGTGTTTTGTTTTTAGAAACGTGCCGAGTACACTCATTGGGAGCCATGTCAGCAAGCGCAAACACAGTACACACCGGCCGCTTATCGGC
Source organism: Amblyomma maculatum (assembly GCF_055883805.1). Taxonomy (NCBI): domain Eukaryota; kingdom Metazoa; phylum Arthropoda; class Arachnida; order Ixodida; family Ixodidae; genus Amblyomma; species Amblyomma maculatum. The sequence goes on along the minus strand of NC_139348.1, from coordinate 126,331,499 downwards.
GCTGGCACCAGCTCCGGCACAGCAGCAGACGATGGGGTGGCCGTATTGCTCTGTGACGTCACCAAGCACTTCAACATGGTGATCGCTGTCGGTGGGAGCAGCTTCACGGTGTCAACTTCAGCCACTTATTTCGAAATAAGTAATATGTCTAGGGCGCTGAAATTTCGAAAACGGAGTGATAAGCGCAGTATTATCTGCCAGACTACAAAACTAATATATTGGATGACAGTGGCATGACCCTTTTAACTACCTCGAGGTAACACAACAACATGGACATGGTGCTTGAGACCGCAGTTGGTTTCTTCTAATTTTATTTACATGGTAAGACATCTTTTGGCATAAAATAGAACAGATTAGAGGTTAAGGATTGATAGATGAAAAGATGGAACAATGTTAAACTATTTACTGTTCACCATCTGTTAAAGTGTTTAAAGTGGTTGGGACACCAAATTTTTGTGCTGTACTTTTTTTTTGCAAATAGTTTGTAGCGATTCTGTTGCATGTTGTTAGAAGCCCGAAATTTCATTATATAATTTTTTATTGTATTAGTAAGCAGTATTGGTTTCGGTTTGTAGTTGCCAGGTTCTTACTTGACGTCAAAAACAGAAGACATTACATGTCGCGTGGACAAAAATTCATGACTTCAAAGAGTAGGTGCTTCGTCTGCTCTGCTGTTACTCCATCATATGCTCTCATGGCGGAGTCACCCTGTGGAAACAGTTACTTCATCCGTAAACATGATGTTTGTGTCATTTTGGTGATCCTTTCACACCGTGCCAACACGAACTATCCGGGAACATGCTGTTGTCGCCTGTGAATAGCTGTCTCCAACTCTGACAACTTGTTGCTCTTAACAGGGCCGATGTTGGCTGCCCGCTTCGCTAAAATTTTGGCCAAATTCCTACGCTATGCGAGCAACTGGAAAAATTAGACGGAGAGGCTTTAACTATGAAGGAACGAGAGTTAATTCTCGCGAGTATATACTTTAAATCGCACTGATCAAGGCACCGCTTTCATGTGCCGTTTTGAGCGCCACTTTCAAGTGTGCGAATCTAGTGATTGTTAAGAGGAAATTCGTAAATTTTAGCGAATGAAAATGGCCATTGAGTATTATAGTCTTGGCAACAGTGAACCGAAATCGACAAATTGCTTACATCGCAGAATGCGCGTACAATCTCCACGAAGTGCCATTGTGACGTGCGCCGAGCAATGCTGCAATTAAGCATCCTGGAACAGTCGTCAGCGCTAGTTGTGGAGTAGCAAATTAGGCTGATTGAGGACAGTCGCCATATATATTTTATTATGATAGGCTTCCTATAGTAAAGCGGTGACAGAAGAAGCTTTATTGCAGCGTTGTCGTGACCTATTCCAAAGTGCTGTCTGGCGAAACAGACTAGGCCTAGCGACGAGTAGGGCAGGCAGAGAGCAACACAGTTCATTGTCCGACTCGCCCACGGAGGCGCCCTTGCCAAAGACTCCACTCTTGTGCAGGCATGCTACTGTTGCATGAATATACCAACAGTCCCGATAACATTTGTCTTTTCTGACGCAAAGCCAAGGAGAGGGCTACACTGCCTCACTGCTATGCCACCGGCTACTCCAGTCTTTGCTATGGCGACTAACAACAAAGCCATTTGTCGATCATTGCCATGCCGTTGATGACAGCCTTCGCAAATTTTAGCGAGTGAATATTGCCATCAAGCATAATTTTGGCCGTCTGTGTGTTAGAATTGTTAGAATGCTGCCAAGCTGGTATACATACGGGTACAATAGAAGAGCCAAAATGAGCTGACCAGCAGAATCGTCTCTTGCGTCATAAAACTGTGCAATGACGTCACAAATACTTGATTGTGGTTTTTTCAGTGAATCTGCCTCACAGTAAATGTGCCAGTGACAATTTCCACAAACTTTAAAAAAGAAATAAAATATTTTCTATACCTTCCTTGAGACTAATCTGCGAAGGTCTTCAAACACAAAGGAAGTCCAGGACAAGCTTTGCACAACCTCATGATTTTGTGTATGTACCCCATTAAGGTAGGGGCAATAGTTAAAATGAACATGAAAAAGTCTTACAATAGGCTTTATAGGAACACAAAACTGCCGGAGGCAAAGTTGGTATTGATAACATGATTCATGGAGGCAGTCACTGTGTTGCTAGTGCGAGGTGGGCGTTAAATGAGGCACTAAATTTGAGAAGACAGAATCCTTAGAAAGCTTGAATATGTACTTTGTGCTATTGCAAGTACAAATCACTGTCTGCCTTATGTATCATTCTGACCATGTGCTTACAGATTCAAACATCATGAAGTGCTTGTTCCAAATTTTGCATGAAATCGCATTGTTATAAAGCTCTTGCTCTTTTAAGATCCACTGATTCACATCAAACCATGCTTACGACTCTTCAGGTAATAATAATAATATAATAATAATAATAATAATAATAATTGCTTCAGGGGAAGGGAAAGGCGCAGTATCTGTCTCACTTGTCTCTGTGGACACCTGAACAGTGCTGTAAGGGAAGGGAGGAAGGTGGGAGTGAAAGTGGAAAGAGAGAAAGAGGAGCCATAGTGGAGGGCTGTGGAGTGATTTCAACCACCTGGGATAATCCGCGGGCACCCTGGATAGCCCTCTTTGTCTGTGCTTTCATGTTTTAGACTCTTGCGAACTATTGCTCACTCCTCCACTTCTCCCCACCTTCCCATTTCCCCATTCCTCTGGACACTAGGAGTGTCACCATGAGTTTTAGGCCAACATAACCTGTATCTTTGTATACCCTCCCCGTAAATAAATTGGTAGTCCTACAACACCTCCTGGGGATCTTTAACGTGTGCTGACACTGCACAGCACAGGGATGCCTCTTCGTTTTGCCTCCGTTGAAATGCAGCTGCTACGATTGATCTACTAATGTATTAAATGGCTAGATTTTCATAAAATAGCTTAGTACTTACTATAAATGCTTCTCTCCGGACGTACAAAGAGTCTGCGAAGTGAGCAGGATGGAGAAAAAAAGGGAAAAAGCACAAATTAAGGTGCATCACGGCCTTCAGGTGCAGCCCACTCCAATGAATTGCTCACAATGCAAAGATTTTGCACATTAGCTTATACAGCTTATTTGGTTTAAAAGCCATCGGCATAGTAGTACTAATATTTGTCGGTGTCAGAAATTATCAGGCTGCGTAAAAAATTGTATCATGTCAATTGCTGGTCCATGTGATTGATGGCTGATGGATGTGTGATTTTTTTTTAAGAAAATCATTGTAATTGATGAAGTAAAGAAATGAAAAGAAAAAGGCTGGGTTCAAAGATGTCAGGATTCTCAGAATGAAAAGGCAATGCCTGATGGTGCTAATTAAGAAAGTTTTGAATGCAACTGATCAATTCCTTAATTGAAATAAGTGGAAAAATGAAAAATGCATTCAAAGGTATCAAACTGCTCAGTTTGGAAGCCATTGCTTGCTGATGCTAAGTATCAGTGTATAAGAAAGCAAAAAATGACAGAATAGCAAAATGAAAAATGTCCATGTGTGTGAAACTCTTTTTATTATATCTGATGGTGCTTGAACATAACAGTACGCAGCTGAGCAAAATGTTTGGCACATGAACCATACCTCACCGCAGATCTATCTGTTACACATCTTCATAAGACTTCTAGCAGCTCACACACCTTGCCATTAGCTCTCAAAGCATTGCTGGCTTGATCTGTCTAATGCGTTTTATCTAATGATAAAAAGTTGTAATGAGTGAAGGGTTTGGGCACATGCAAAGAAATATTCACCAGGACATCTATTGCCAAATGCTGATGAACTGTATTATTGCACTTGTGTTAGAATTGGACTAATTTATTATGTACAGCCTCCACATAGGCACAGTATTTCTGGATGTGGGAGGTTTGGCCGCGCCTACTTGACAGGATGCACAGACTGTCCATTACTTGCATATGCTTCCAATTCAATACCTAAACATGTTTCTGAACAGAAGAGAGCAGGTTACGGCATTTGTAAAAAGTAACTGGAAGCAATTGGGAAAATATAAATTATGGAAAATTTAAACTAACTGATCGATTGCACTGAACCACCTGTATAATGTATACTAATCTATTGAATAGATCCTGACCAGTGTATCTGAATTTTGTGAAATTGAAGGCAAAAAGTATGGTTGGCAAACCTCAAGAGTGCTTGTGTTTACAAAGGAGAAAGCAAAGATGTCTCATCGCGAGTTTATATGTCGGTTGGAATCCCTTTCATGAGCTAGCCTCAACTTAACGCTAGCTGCTGTATGCTATGTGCAAGGAGAACTCGTATGGCACTGCCCAGAGCACTATACAACCAATGGTTACGTCACAGTTGTGAAATCAGAGTTAGAGAAATGCCATTACAAGTGCATATGTCATTGTTTGGGATTACAATCATTAGGTAGCCTCTAACTTGGCTAGCAGATGAATGCTATGTACAAGAAATCATGTGATGTCATCCGAAATGTTGTAGCGGAACGCATCTCTATTTTGATGCAAAAGATGAGAAAGTTGGCATCACTTGGAGCTTTCCTAGCTATGTTGTTTGAGTAAATAGCGAGCCGAAGGGCTTTTTTCGGCCAGAAATACAGCTGAGGTTGTGGCAAGGGCTGTGTGCCCTATGGAGGGGTATCGATCGTGCATGCTATTGTCGCACTTCTCGTTTTGTTTGGCTAAATGACGGCTGTTGTGATGCCATCTTTTGTTGCAGGGTTCTCTTGCTACAGGATATCTGTAGCGGATGTGGCTTCTGGCTTTTTGGGGCTGGGAATACAGCTAATGTTGTGGTAGGAGCTGCGTGCTATGGGGGTATCGGTTGTTCATGCCATCGCCGCACTCGTCGCTTTGGTCATCTAAAGGGCAGCTGTTGTGATGCCATATTTTGTTGGGTGTCCCTTGCCGCTGGTCGTTGTGGATGTGGCTTTTGTATTTTTGGGGCTGGGAATAGAGCTAAAGTCTTGGTGGGGGCTGCCTGCCACAGGGGTATCTTGTGCATGTCATCGTTGCTCATCACCAGCTAGATGACAGCTGTTGCAATGCCATCTTTGCTGGGGGGCCCTCTTACCTTGCCACAGGATATCTATTGTGGACGTCTCTTCTGGCTTTTCGGAGCTGGGAATGCAGCTAAGATTGTGGCAGTGGCTATGTACCACAGGCGTATCTGTTGTGCATGCCATCATTGCCACAGGATGTCTGTTGTGGACAAGCTTCTGGCTTTTTGAGGTTGGGAAACACTTAAGGCTGGTGGAGCTGTGTGTCACAGGGATATCTATCGTGCATGCCATTGTCACATTCCTCGCTTCAGATGTCAAGATGGCTGATAAAACAGCATCTTTTGTGGCAGGGGGCCTCTTGTCGCAGGAAATAGTGCCTAGTATATCCTAGGCACTATAACAGCAATGTCTTCTGCATGCCATTGTCACACTTGCCACTTCGGTGGCTAGACAATGGCCATTGCTATGCGCTTTTTTTTTTTGATCGGAGCCAACAACAGTTGTCAACGAAATTTTTAATTGGGTTAGTAAGCCTTCTGCCTTAAAACAGTGCTAACTAATGGCGAGAATAGTGTCTCATTGCATCTGTCCTTTTCTTGTAACTTATTGGAAGGGAATTGGAAACTGCAATCACCCAAGGCTGCGGGTCTCCAGGCATTGATGATGCCGCTGACTGGCATGGGTATGAGAGGAGAGCTGTATATTGTGTCTGTGGTAGTGCTCTGGGCTCTTACCTGGGGTGTTTAAGGTACATTTAATGTATTAAAGGAAAGGGAAGGGGTCATTTGGGACAGGTGTAAATGCACTTGATGGTCAGTATGGAGTGTGCAGTCTGGTACTTTGGCAGCTGTGTAGCATTTTGTAAAATGAGAAAAAAATAGTGCTTAACCACATTCACCATTCTGTTGTAGCCATACTGAGGAAGTGGGCTTGTGAAAGTCTTATGCTATATTCCATCTCGTAAGTAGCTTGCAGTACTGTGGAACCTAAACCTCTTTAGTCAAATCAGGACTGCAGGACCACTGTAAATAAATGGTGTCCCAGCTAACTTAAACCAAGGGTTTTATTAAAAAGCAATTGAGGTAGGCCAGGAAGCCAGTTTCATACAGCTGTGTGCTGCCTTGCGTGCCACGGGAAATTTTTGTCTTGCAGTTCTGTTAATTAGGTTAATTTTCCTAAATGACTAAATATTGGTTTACATTATAAATTTGATTTGGTGAGTGAGCGCCTTCGGAATTTCCGATTCCATTACTTGCGATAAATAAAGCTTCACGTATCTTCTTTCGAGTTCGTGTTTCAAAGAAAGCCCGCGAATTACAAAAAAAAAAAAAGAATCGCGTGACTTTTGCGTTATTGCGCTACGGTTATGCTGCCTCAATCGTGGTTTCAGCGAACGAAATCAGGTGCAGCCGTGGCACTACGGCTCCATTGCAGCGGCAGGCCGATATGCCCGCGCTGGTTTCTTCGCTCGCGTGAGGTTGTCGACGCACGTGACGATGCAAGTTGCGAGCTCTGTGAGCTCCCTGGGTTTCAACGCCAACAGTGTATCAGTCTACCGCTGCAAATGGGCCATCGATCGAGTCCCGGCTGTCGAGTTCCCGCTGCAGCTGAATCCGTTTGCTATAACGAGAAGAGCAGCACAGTTGTGGCTAGCGGAAATGCGTCATGTGATTTTTTAAGGTGAGAGCCTTTATTGCCTCAATCGTTTTCGTCAGCAAGTGTCGCGCTTTTGCGGCGGTTCTGATCGGTCGAGATGGGATGACGTCATGGAGATCTCGAGCAATCACAGAGCACCACCACAGTATATGCGAATGCGTGTCATGACCATATGCCAATCAATGATAAATGATTAATGATTGATTTAGAATTAATTACTAATTTATGACTAATTACCCATTACTAATTAGTGACTGTGCAGAATGAATTACTAATCAATGCCGCGCATCCGGTAAAGTCAACCACACAACAGTAAACGTAGAACTGCGAAGATACAAGGAGCGTGATCTCGTCGCTGCAAAGCAGAATGCATTGAATAAATGCACTTGCAGAATGTGAAAGAGTAATCGCTCGCTTTACTCGTAGCAGCATTCATCGCTACATCCGCAACAGTCGCGTAGCAGAATGCAGCACCTCAGGCTTTCGCCTTTCATCACTTTAGTTGCTAAAATGTCCTCGAATTTTTTGTTTTGCTCGGGTTTTCTTTACAGCTCGGGAAAAAGATACACATGAGGCTTTCTTTACGCAAGTAATTGAAGGAGGTTTCAGAAGGTGCTCTGGCTGAATGGAGTTTGAAGAGAATGGGGAAATATGTTCCGTTTATCAAAAGTTTCGTTCACAGAGAGAACGCGTTCAGCATTGAGCGAATTGTTTTCGCGCCGCGGTCTCGTCCCGACAGGTGGACACGCATTTTGCAATTTCCGCGGGTCCCGATGCGCCAAATCTAGGCATAATTAGGGTGTAATTAGTGAAAAATCTTTATTATACCTAAGTAGTGAACGCGTTTTTCAGTCATACTCGAATTTGACAAAAAATGTCAGTACACACATTCTGCCTGTAAAATACAGCAGAAATTTCAATTTTCATGTGCTGCTTCGGCCGAGGCGGCCGTTATAGGGCCCATGAAATTGTATTTACAAAAGCTAGAAGACGTGCATGAGCAATTAGTATCATATCAATCATCATTCCAACACACATGTTTAAGCTACCTTTATTAGCACTGAAGATATGGGCGATCGAAAAGAGGCTCCCCTCTCAACTCAGCTGGCGAGCAAGAAAAAAAAAAGCAAGGAGTCCTGACAACGCCCTATCACGCCCTATCACGCCCTGTCTCGCCCACATATTTTGGGAGCATCCAATGAGGTGGCGCGCTCAGCAAGCACATGTGACGTCACAGGGGTTTTGCGCACGGGGACGTCACCCGATCGGTGGTGAGAGGTCGCTAGAAGCATTTTTTAAAAATTTTATGGAAATTATACGCTCCGCGCAAATCTCAGAATTAACTCGAACGCTCGTAACGACCACCTCTATGGATTTCTTGCATTAGAATATTACCGCTTCTATCATTTCAGGGGCCCTTAAAGGAGAGGAAACGGGAGTCGCACGTCAAGCGTACATGTTCCAAAACCAATTTATTATCCGAGCGCAGTTTATAAATACCGTCGGATTATGTGACCGAGAGAGAGAGGTAGAGGCGAACACACAAGTACGAGCACAATCTGCAGAACAGAAACCGAAACAGGACGAAACCGATACTTGAACGGAGAGAACACACGGTATAACAACATGGCTAGTGAGAAACGACTAAATTTACTTGTATTAGCTTTCTCAGCCGCTTTTTTTTAGTGGATTCGCCCATACTCGTCGGACTGCTCTTGGGGACTACGTACATCTGGAAGCAATATATGAAAGGGAATACGGAAGCGCGTGGTCTTCTGATTTCGCTAAGCGCTGCCACCAACAGAATACGAGAATGGGTGGTACCAGGGGCATGCTCGGAAAGAGCAGCCGACCAAGCTTACTTTGCATTCGCCTGTACCGCTGATTCTTATCGCATGTTGGCGGATGCGCTTATAACGCCAGCCCACGAGAATGCCCACATCCCGTCCGCGTTCTTCCCACCAAAAACCCCATCTCCTCCTCCTGGGAGGCCGCTCTTCTGGCCAATCAACCGGCCGATCAGCTACAACTAGTAGCGCGGACCAGGCTAGAAGGAACGGCCAGATGGCTCCTGGACTGAAGGACCCTCCTAGGAGTGTCTGACTTAATTTTCTTTAAACAGTTTTTTCCTCCTCCTCCTCCGCCTCATATTCCTTCTAGCTGTATTTCGATCTTCACTGCGCCGTAACCCCGTTACCGTGAAGTGGCCACTCGAAATCGTGATATCCTGCTCCCTTTCCAACGAAAGCGTATGCGCGGTACAGTTTCTGCGCTGCCGTCGGATGCTTGCTTCGCGGCGAAATGTCCCGCACAACACCGAAGAAACGGTCTGAGGCTTATGCCTAGCTGAATGCTACTGCAGGCGTGTGCCACGAGGGCAGCAAGTAAGCGATGAGTGGGTCTAGTGTGCGTAGTGCGCGAGAAAAACCGTAACTACCAAAGACGAAAATACGGAGGCGGTGATAATGGTCTGTCCCTTTTGAAGCGGAAGCCTTACTACGCCATGTATCAGCTAAGGTCAACCTGGGCCTCCGCTTGACCTTCAACGAGCCAATGGTCACAGTCTGGATCACATACTCCGTCTTGCATTTGACCGCATCCTCGACTCCATAGTCTCTGCAGTTTAACTGCTGCAAAACCTTGTCTGCCCTTGTCTACACTTAAGCCTAACCAAAGAAAACCAAGCGAAATGACGCTTTTGCTTCGCCTAACTAGGTTTAGCAGGGTTAAACCTCTGCCAGTTATTTAAAAGGGATACCGCGGCGTCAACCGCACGGTCAAGCAAAAGAGGAAGGTTGTTCGTAGAGCTTCAAACCCTCAGAGTCACTTGAGGTCCAAAGGGACGAATTGTCCGCAACAGAGTAGCCTGCCTCCAATGTTCCAGATTGCACTTCGTCACTGCAAGCGTCGCGCTTTTGCTTCGAGTCTCCTCAAAGCCAAATGCGTCCGATCCGTGTTGGTCTGAGATTGAGTCGCACTGTAGCCTATAACTACATGCTACAGTGTTTCTTGCTCTGCATCGCAAAGCTCGCCCCGTTCTTGTCCTACTATCTAGAGCACCACAGAACCACAACGTGCCTCTGCTCTGGGTACGCCTGGTGCCTCTGGTGCAGGGGTGGGTAGGGGATGTCAGTGATGCTCTTACTTAGCTAGTTGCAGTTTTATAACTATTTTCGTCGCGTTTACACGGTGGTCTGAAAATGTTAGTTGCGACTAACGAGATTTGCTTTTACTTGCCTAGTACAAAACCAACCAACTCTGGTGCATTGTTCCGTTTTTAACCGCTAGTTCCATTTAACCGATTTCCGTCTGTCAAAATTCTACTTTCTTTGAATCTCAGTCGCCCATTGAAACCACGCTTTGGTAATTCGTGGTGCAAAAAGAATCCTGCTTCGTATTGTCGAGCGGATCGTACCTGTATAGAAGCATCATTAGCACTGTGCCACAATGCTGCTTTTCGGCGTCTCATGCTTGTCATGGTAAGTATAACAGTAGAGCTAAAGCGTATTGCGCTCGGTGATTCGCTACTTCGCGCCGCCCGCCCGGGCGCCCTGATTGGTCCCAACGCAGCAGGCATATATAGGGTAGAACGGGAGAAAGATGACTACACAGTGTGAAAGGGCGCTGAATGGCCTCAGTTCGCAAGCGTAGCCAACGTTTCGACAAGTGGACTTGTCTTCGCCTGGACAGCGCCATTACTCATCAGCGCAATCAGTGATGATTGCGCTGCGTAGACGAATACAAGGCCGCTTGTCGAAACGTTAGCTCGGCTTTCGAACTGAGGCTGCCCCTGTACCCTTGTTCAGTGCTCTTTTATATTTTATACACTAACTCTACCACCGCCCACTATGCGGTACTATCTGCCGCCTTCAAGGCCGTCTGCGCATTCGTGATGGCACTCCGCGGAAGCGAATTGCTAGCAGATCATACTATGGTATATAAGTCTCTAAACTACGGATAACCGCAGAGGGCACGGGTTCAGTCGCTAGTCCCGCCTTCAGTTGTCTGTGCCTCCGTATCACACCTTATATGCTATTACCTGCGGGCCTACAACTAGGCTCTCGTGGATTGCGGTGAGTAATTTTTTTCACGTCTCCTCGAATTAGGAACAGCTCTTCCGGTGTGATTCCACTGTCGTTCACAGTCAAGTTCCCGGGTTTGAGAAGCCGGAAGTGTGCTGCTACTTTTGTTTTTGTTGGTCTACTAAAATTATGGGCACGTAGAGCGCCACGCACATTGCGCCGCTGTCGTCAAATGCGCTTTGCTCTGCTTATCTTCACTCGGAAAGCAAAAGTCTGCAGAAGCCGCCGCGACAGAGAGTAGTGCGCTGTTGAAGTTATTCTTGCCTAAACAAAAAGGTAGCCATCAGGCCAAATTAGAGCTGAATGATTTCGATGCCTTTGGCTTGTTCGTCTGGTCAGATATTAAAAACTGATTTCGTTTCCTGTTCAATGCAGTAATATTGTTACGAGTTATAACCCGCGCACCTTGGCCCAGTTACCAAATGATGTCTTCATTCTCACGTATAGAGTAGCTTGGTCGTCACCAGTTCCCGCTTTCAACCATGTCTTGACTTCATTTAGCCTTGACCGTTTCGATCGTTGAAGAGGTGCAATTACCCGTTTAACCTTTAGCACATATGATATTAGACAATGTCGGAGCTTGGCCATGTTGGTTTGCCACTGCTTGTACACTGCATGTGGAAGTCTGAAATGAAAATGCACACACAGATGTATATTTTCATTTCAGATTGTCATTAGAGAGATTTAGCTTACCGTGAACCGCGATCCGCCACCGTGAACCACTACCGCGCGTGGGTGGGGCGCACAAGCTGATTGGTCAAGACGCGCCAGGTCTGTGTGCCGACATCCAGTATGTGGCGCCATCTACCGGCATCAAGGGTATCTGGGCATGCGCAGTAGAACGCGCGGTGGCGGATCACGGCAGCGGATCGCGGATCACGGCAGCGGATCGCGGATCATGGTAAACTAAAACTCTCTATTAATTGGCTTATTGAAGAATGAAGGGAAAAATTGTGACAGCGTGCGGCATCTGTCATTGCATTCTGAGGAAGAAAGCAAGACCACGCAGGCACTCGCGCGTGCAAGCGAAAATTTAAACGCTTGGTCGCATCCGCATCGGCAGCCGTGCCACGCCGGTGAAGTGTCTTGGACACCTCTGCGTTATTGCTGTGGAAAAGAGTAAAGCCTGCCGGAGCCTTCTACCATTCCGCGTATTTTGGCGGCAAATTCAAATCAGCTCACGCTCACTGATGCATTATACGCATGATCTTAGCTCTACCGACGTTTTTTTTGTGCTCTTTTGTCGTATCCTGTTTTTGCGTCATGCCTGTTTTTGACGTCTGCTGCTTTGTCTCGTGCTGTTCGTTCATGGTGTCATGACGGGGCGGAAGAACAGAAACATGTTCCGATTTTCTGTACCTTTTATTTAACTAGTAATGGGAAGAGGAGACGTAAAAGGGAAAGCGACGGGTGTAGCAAGAATGTCAGGTGGGATCACCAAGCGTGTCGTACAGTCAGAACTCCCCGAGGATGGTAAACGTCGCTTAGCAAGCCTTCGGGGCTGACAATGGGCGTGGCCACCGATGCGCCATTTGAAAACAAGGTAACATACTCGTGCTTGCATTTCATTTTTTTTTAAACAAGCAGTTCGGCAAGTGGGTCTTGTTGACCATATACATACTGAATGTTTTAAACCGTTACCGCCTGGAAACGAAACAATACATGCGCAGGACACAGACAGCGGTCCCAGTTTAGCCTGCTCGTCTGGGCCTGGTTGGTGCAGGCAACGCGGAATTAAGAGCGCGAAGTTTTTCATTTTTAAAGTTGCTTTGTTCTCCTCTCCTTTCTTTTGCGCAGAAACATCGTAAGGACGTGAGCAACTTCGACAAGCAGTTCACGAGCGAGAAGATCGAGCTGACGCCCACCGACAAGCTGTTCATGATGAACCTGGACCAGACCGAGTTCATGGGCTTCTCCTTCCTCAACCCGGAGTTTGTACAGCACGTCTAGGCTATTTATTACCGTTGCACCCGACCACAACGACGGCGGCGGGACGTCCCACCTCCTCGCTCAGGACTTCGGCAACAGCGTCCGTTCTCTGCACCGCTGTACTCGGGGACAGTTCTACGTGGCGGTGGAGGCGGGAGGGTTGTGCGCCCCCAGTCTCGTTCCTACTTCTATACAAATACGCAACTATATACATATACTCAATATGCGGTCGCCAGGAGGTGAGGAAACGACAGAACCGAACGCTCTTTTTTTTTGTTATTTTTCAATGGACCCCCGCTCTTGTCCTATCTGCTGGGGCAACGGAACCGTTCGATTTAGAATTGAATTTCAATTGACATGGGTTTCGTTGCAATGAAGGCACAGTTGAGACAATAGCGTGGGGAATTTGGTGGCGACTTCGAGTATAACCACCTATACTTTCAAGGCTTCCGTATGGGGGCGCGACGTCACGGAAATGACGTGCGTGCCACCGCCTTTCACAGCTTGGCTGGGGAAGCACGCGAGGGTAGCTGGATCCTCCTCGTTGGGCATTACTGCCATCGCACGGTAGTGACGTAGGCATCTGGGAGAGATTACTTTTCGGGACCCTTAATCCTCCCTGTTTACTAGATGGGGGCATTGGGTCGCGAAGCATATCAAACGCCCAGTCTCGAGCGCTCCATGTCTCAACGTCACGATGGTCGTTTAAGGCGGCTGTGAACAGTCACTGCCACTCTGAAGTTGTCCCCGAGTGAGCGTGCAAGACCCATGTGTACCAGTGCACATACTGTCGCTGTGTGTACGAGGACGTGCCGCTGGGGAAAAAAAAGTGCATCCGGGCGCCAGTTGTTGGCTGGAAGGCTTGTCGGCGCGTCCGAACCGAGTGCAGGGCATATGTGACCCCAGCTTGACCGACCGAGCTTCGCACCCAGCTTCCTAGAGCAAGCTTCGCTCCTGGCTTCGACATTGGCTTCTACCTTGGCTTCTCTGAGCATGCTCCAAGAGCTATTTGGCTTCCCCCGCTGACTTTCTCTGCCTGCTTAAATATGTCTTTTGGAGCCTCCCCAATGAAGGCGCTATGGGTAGCGCTGACCGTCTTTCGTGGGATCTCGCTCGCTTAACGCAGCTTTGGATCGCAACTATGTATACCCGTTTGGACAACGTTGCTGAAGGATGTAGGCCCAAGGCTTCGCCGGAGGTTGTGTGTGCTCTCCTCCCAGAGTCATGTTCCTTCCTAACTGTCGCAGAGCAGGCCCCTTTCTTTATAAGAAGCAGCCTTGCCTGCTCTTGTTGAGTTGATGTCAATACATTTCATCTGTGGTTATAACCACATTGCCCCTTCAGCCAGTGCAATGTTTTTTCGGTTAGCGCACGGGGGGCTTCTGGCACGAGTGGTGCTCGCTAACATTGTCACATTGATCTGGCTTTCGTTTGCTTAAGTCATTACTGGCAAGCCAAGCTTTGGAGCCAACATTTCATCGCTACCATGCGTGTTTGCGCTTCCTCGCATGCAATTCGAAGCATTTTGTTTTCTTTGCCAAAGTTTCGCCGTAGTCGTACAGATTGCGATATGTACTTCCATCGGGTGTAGAGAGATTTCGCATAGCGGAGACAGATACCGGAATGCTGGATGCCGACTCCGCACTCGCCGTGACGCCACTGCCACTGCACGGGCGCAGCCGGTGTCTGGCATTCCGATACGCGTCTCAGATATGCATAATCTAACTATTATATATTTTCTTGCCGAAGAAGTAGAACAACTTCGGTAGTTAGACTAGGGCATCATTCGCGATGGACGTTTACCATTTTACTCAAGACAATACCGTGGGAAACGTGGCGGCAAGCGCACCAGGCAGATCACGAATAAAACGTAGGCGAAATTTCAGTTTCATTATTTTTCGCTTTGGCGGTAGACGGAAGGCTTTTGCGACGAAAACAATGAAGTTCCAATCAAATAGGAGGTCCGTCGCGTAGGTGAAAGAGAGCAGTAAGTGCCAAAAGCGCCGAGCAAAGTTCGATGTTGCTAGTTCCTTTAACCGTTTCTTCCAAAAACTTGGTAAAAATGTCTAGCGCATATCGGGAAGGGATCGTCAGCGATGATTGTGTAGTCTCCGCCTCAGTCCGATTCTCTTGGCTCCTGCTGGATCTAGACGGCGAGTTGTTGCGATTGTCGGAGATACTCACGTGTGAAATGCGTCGACGCGTCTATATATTTCACTTGTGCGCACAGTCGGACGCTCGGCTGTACGTCTTATCGTACCTTATACGTTTTACGAAGTCTCGTGAACAGGTTAACCCGCACGATGAGCGATTTGTCTACCTTGTTACCGGTTTTGGGCGAGTATACTAGTTTTAACGGAGTGATAAACGTTCCAGTTGAAACAGCAGACGTTTACTCACAGTATTGATGAAGTGCAGCTTGTTGGGCCAGTTGGTGCATGGTACGTAGAAAACGTGGATGCGTTGACTAGGGGAAGAAGCACACAGGATGGCGCTGGAAGCACAACTGAAATTTTCTTTACTTGGTGATTTGCCGAAAACGGAACAAGGCGCACATGCGTAAGAAAAACCGCAAGCTGCCAAAACAATGTGAACAAAAATATTGATTGAACGGGAGAAGATGTGGCAACGTGTGGCAAACTATGTCCCGTTCCGCTGTTTTTCTTTTTCATGTTTAGCTACAGTTTAGGGAGTGTTGTTCGACCAAGTTTCCAGAGACAAGGTTTTGCTATCTGCGTCAGGCTCGGGTCGTTAGCATGCATGTACCCTGATGAATTTTGCATTGGCAAATGTATGAATCTGAGATAGCGGTAGGTCAGGGAATTTAGGCGGAAAACCCCATTATCCAAGCAAGCAAAGCCTCCATATGGCGAGGCCGTTAGTTGCGAATAAAGACCTCCAAAAGCTGTCCTGCATGACTTGAAGGTCACACAGACGTAGATAAATTTGCGTGTTTGATTTACCGTGCATGGATTGCAATGCGAGGGAGAGTGAGATCGAATGAATCTGTGGACGGACGATGGGTTCCATTTTGGGGATAGGGGAGTGTGGGGATGAGTATCCCTGTTCGGTGCCGACGTTATGGCAGGGACACTTGTCCTGTTTAGGACCACCAGACTTCCTTCTCGAAAAAAAACTGGATGGAAAAGCGCAAGCCATCATGCGCGTCGGTTATGACTGCGTCGTCTCTTTTTCAACTGCAATACGCCGCTATCTTTAGAGCCCTCGATATCTTTCCATATTTGTGGTGGAATTTGTGTAAACATGGCGTGGATGACCATCTGAGGCCTAAATGAATGTCGTCTTCCTTTCAAAACACCAGCCGAAAATTAAAAAAAAAAAAAATACACCGTCGTATAGTCATTTTAACATTCTTTTCCTGAATTTGTAATAGTTTAATGGCATTTGCTGAACTGAATTGACAGTTAGGTCAGCTAGCATTCCAAAATTGCACTGTCGGCTTAAAAGCCAACAGCTAAAAATCCGTTGCTCCCTTTTCCATGTTTTCACTCCCTTACTATACTGCATACCGTTTAATCTTGTGATGTTTTTGCGATTACCATGACGTGACGGAGGTTTGTTACGTTGAATTCAATGTGCTTCATGCATCGGCCTCTTGATTGAGTGGCTTCTTGATAGTTTGACCAGAGTGCTGTGGTGCAGCAGCTTTTTCATGCTCAGGGACAGAAAAGATGAACCGTAGTATCGTATTTCAATTGATAACGACCGAGTTCTACTCAGAAAATTCAGAAAACATTCATCTCTTGAAGAATATAAGGTCGTAGTACTGATGCATAAGGAATTCCTTAATTTGTTTTGGCAGCTACATTTAATTGCAGCTATATTTTTTCGCCATGTTTTGGATAATAAGCTCTACCAGATGGTCTCGTCGCAATGCCTGGACGTATTGGCGCATGTACGGTTTAAAACACGGCCAATGCAGCAGCAAGTGTACCTAAAGTGACTTACCTTGCATAGTGGGTGAAAGCTCGTGGAAACAACAGGATGATGAATCATAAGCATGAGTGATATCCTCGTGGTTCACCGTCCCTTCGTCGTCGTCATATCACTCACCATGCATATTAATTTGTCCGCCTCATTTCTAAAACATGCTCGTTGGGCTGATCGCACATACAGCAGGCGTGATACTTAAAGGGAACATGGCAGCGCTCGGCCGCTGTGCTTCGCGAAGCGCCGCCGCCGAGATCCGGGGCAAGAATGCGTGGCACCAAGAGTATGCTTGAAAAGAGCAGCCAAGCCATTTCCACTGCGCATGCGTCTTTACCGCCATTGTTCGCTTACTCTCGACGCGAGCGATTTGCGAAGCATGATGGCCGCGCGTTGGCGTGTCCCCTTTAATTATGGACCATAGACTATAACTTGCGCTTCGAACTTAGACCGCCAAGGGTGACTTGGAATATGAGTTATTCGGACGCAAGAGAGTTTAGACAGATATTCTTCGAGTATATTTGGGCATTCTATGGTCATTTGCTCCAAATAATTTTTCAGTTTCTCTGCCGGAGTCACACGTGTAGACTGAGCGCATACGAAGGGGCGTTATGCTTTCAGGGGAGTTTCAATTTCTGACGGCTGTTCTGGTGGCACGACTGCCATTCTTTTCGGCGAGATAGCGCGAGACAGGATTGGCTTTTCCTTTGCTTTGCTCGAGCCGTTCTCAGTACAGCTGTCGGTGTCAGGTTCAGAGGCGGTGGTATACCTTCTCGTCACGGTCAGGGGTTTGATCACAAATGCGCGCTGAGTTCGTACGCAGGCTCCGTGTGCTTACTATTGTTAAGCCAGACAAAAGCAGGTTATGAAGGAACTTTGCGAGGTCAACCGGATACAACGAAGTAGTCTCAGGGAAAAACTCGCCTGAACATCAGGACTTGAGCTTTCATGCTTGCCCCAAGAGGGGGCAATTTACGTTTCTTTACTGCGTCACGTGACGCATGCTCGAACTTTGTTTAGAAACATCTTTTGTACTTTCGTTTTCCAACGATGTGCATGTTTTTGTCTGCCCAAGACTAAAGGAGAGGACATCGCACTCTCACGGAGGCGCTCACAGATGCTACATCTGCCGTTAGTATACGGTGTTAATCTTTGCGTGGAACCTCTCCCGGTTTGAGCTTGTGGGGCTGCTGCAGGGATGGCCTACTCATTATTCAATACAGCGCCTCACTACTCCAACGCAGCTTCGCGCTACACCCCACTGTGTACGGCTGTTCGGGCGCTTTCTAACCAGCGGTTACTCTGCATGTTTCGCGGCACGGTTATGTTTCTTCAGGGCTAACAGCGGAAGGGGGTGACTGCAGTGTTTTAAGTGCTTCTCTCTAGCGGTCCCGTTAAAGGAGCGTCTCGTGATACCTGAAGGTCTGAATAGCACTGCTTGAGATGCGCATTGCGTGGAACTGTTGTTTTAAACGAGAAAGCTAGTTGACCTACTTTCGGAATGTTTGACGGACGCACCAAGTGAGAAAGCAGTTATCTTTAGGTTAGGCTGAGCTTGCCCATGTAGTTCCGCGCTTTGAAACTAGATGTCGTTGGTTGACGTACCACGAAACAATCCGTTTTCTTTCTTTCTTTCTTTCTTTCTTTCTTTCTTTCTTTCTTTCTTTCTTTCTTTCTTTCTTTCTTTCTTTCTTTCTTTCTTTCTTTCTTTCTTTCTTTCTTTCTTTCTTTCTTTCTTTCTTTCTTTCTTTCTTTCTTTCTTTCTTTCTTTCTTTCTTTCTTTCTTTCTTTCTTTCTTTCTTTCTTTCTTTCTTTCTTTCTTTCTTCATAACGGCGTCACGTACTACATCCTTGCATCAGCGTCGCTGTTATGTCGGTATGCCATTTCTGTTTTGGAAAGGTTGGCCGCGTGAATTTACGACGCGAACTCTTGAATTATCGTCTGCAGCAATAATCGTTTCCTTTTAGTTATATCTCCTCGGCACCAAAGCGAAAATTGTTGGCTATTCTCTGAACATCAAAGACGTCTTAATCGCTCTCACAGTGGTGTATTTATGGAGGAAGGAAAGAACTTAGGAGAGGCCCTGACGTCATCTTTTTGAAGCCGGCGCGGGCGCGCCGCGACCGGACGTTGCAACGTCTCTCCTCCTCCTTTACCCTCCGCATTTTCTTTCTCCGCGACGCTAACGTACCCAGGGCCCTTAGCAACGCTGTTGCTAGTGGCCCGAGTTTTCATAGCAACAGCGTCGCCGTTGCTAATGGCCCGATTTGGCTTACCCTAAATTTTGACGTCACTTCCGCCACACTTTCTCCAATGTATTGGGAATGGCAAGGGCCTCTCCTAAGTTATTTCCTTCCTCCATGGGTGTATTGATGCATCGTAGGCCTAATTTCTGCTATCAGACGGTAGCGGCGGCCGGGCGGTACATTTGTACCTCCTCATTGGCCTCCATCAATGCTGCGTTGACTACGCCTTTCGCACAGCGAAATTAAGGTTCTTGATTTGGCATATAACCCCTTCCAAGGTATTCAGACTTCATTTCACACTTTGGGGATACATCCGGTTGTCTGTGCGGCATAGAAACCCGAACGGGGTTTTTTGTTCTTTTTGTAATAAATACGAGGGAGCGCCAATATCAAGACGTACCACAATCTTTAATTGCAAGCGCTCGTTGTCAAGCACTTGGCGATGTCCACTCGCTTTTTTGCGTTTTAAATAACTTGTTTATCGCTCGGAATGCTTGCGGTGTCTAGAAGCTGGATATCTGACGTTGCTACGAGTAAACAATAACTTGAGTTGGCGCCATATTGGTTGGATGTTGGTTTTCGTCTTTTAATTCTTCATCTAGCACCAAGCTCCGATGTGAAACCTCTGCTGGGGAAGGATAATGTAACCAATGCCACTCGTTCGCGCTTCGTCACTGGCTGGAGCTCAGCATAGCTTTGACAAACGAGTCAGACCAAAAAGAAAATGAATATAATGTAACTGGCATAGTATTTTTTCAATATCTGGACCTGGACAAGCCATGTACACTATGACCGTTGAGGCACCTTTGATCAGGAAGCCATCTTGCTCAATGTGACGGGATTATTAAAAGTGAAAGCCAGAGTATACTATCTCATTCTCATCTAATTATATAGCTAAGCATGTTTGTGTATTACCTGTCACACAAAGAGGTCTGACGGCTAAGGGACCAAGCATTTGTAAACATGGATGCTCCATTGAAGACATTCGCTTGGGTCTTAGACCTGCCACCCTACAAGACTACTCAGCTCGCATCAGCTAGAGCTTAATGCTACCATTGCAGGGGTTGGTCTATCAAGTGCTGTCGTTGCAGAAAGCGAGTTAGAGTGCACTTCGTCTGCCTGCGGCAAGGTTCAAATGTGCAGGACATATGTCTTGTTTATAGCAGTTGCAAGCAAACTTGGTTATATACATACGCTCGTTGACCTCGCTGTTACATTTTTTCGGTCCCTATGGCGGTCCGCTGCGCAATTCTTGCGAGTGGCTGCAAGACGTTAAAAAGAAGTTAAGTCAGCTGTCTAACAGAACATGTATACGGCTTGTCGCATAGCACTCGAAATTTCAATCAGGAATATGTTTCTGTCGTGCACGATAGTCGGGTAACGGTCCCGTAGCTATGTTCGCAAATCTTATTTTTGTTACAAAAATAAAAATATATGTATATATGCGCCGTCACAAATTACAAAGATGGCGTGTGTCTTAACAAAATATCTGCAATTTTATGTTAGTGGGTGCCGGAACCTGCACTTAGTCAGACCTGAGTAGGTGTGGAAAAGAACTCGCGCGGCCATTTTTCATCGCTATATTCTTCCAGTTTGGTCCTCATTGATTTCGCTTCAGTTGTCCCTCCTTTGGCCTGCACATTCACAACTTCAGTATATATATTGAAATATATGCTAACGCTTAATTTCAAATCGTGCCGAATGCAAACTTCGTTTCGATTAGTGTTTTTTTTTTTCATGAACATCTGTTCACATCATATCCTTGCCGTGGAATGGAGAGAACGGTCGGGCATTTTTGTACCCCCTGCAACTTTCGTCTGCCTTCCGCCAGCTTTGTTCTTGCAATAAGCTTTCTCGCGCAATAAGTTTTCATTTCCAGTGCTTTGCATGTCGGCAAGTGCAGTGGGTGAAGTTCATGTCCACTGAGAACTTTCGGGGCCTGAGGCTCGGAAACTATAACAGTTACGTGCACCGTGTGCGCCTTTTTCCGCATTCGGGACGTCGAAAGTGTGAGCCGCAGTTCCCCGCAAGTTCTGTGCAGTGGTCATCGTGGAAGGAATGGCTGCCGGCCTGGAATCTGCTCAAGCTTAAGTCTCCTATTTGTGACACTAAAAAAAAAGTGTTTACATTCTGTTTTCTTCTCGAACACGGCACTCCTTTTTCGTGGCGCGTGTCATGACCTTGCAGGCGTTGGCCTGGGAAGGAACAGTGGTGGAATGACCACCGCCTAGCTTCCCCTTTCCGTAGCGATACAGCTCTGCTGTGGCTAGCTATCGTCCATGGCTGTTTGGTGGCAGAACTCTCATGTCAGCAGCTCTTCTTTGCCCTTTGCTCTCTTCCACGAAAATCAGGCCGTAAACTTGGTTCACAGCTCAGAGGTTGGCCGACTGTCGCGCCACCTGTGGCTTGCAAGCCAAGCCAGCCGCAGCTCGAAACATGTATTCAGCAGAAACTTAGAGCTATTGGCCGCCACCAATATGCCACAGGGGGCGCCACAGTCTGCTAGTCTCCAGAATGAGGTCGTGCTCGAGTGTTCATTTGGAGTTTTATCTGTTTCAGGACACGTTCCTGGGGTCTCCTAATTTTGTCTCCGGAATTAACGCAGGCTTAGGGAATTGCCGTAAAGAAAAGCGACTCCCCGGTGGACATACGCGTGAACGTGTCACAGTCGAATGTTTCTGCGACATGCGACGATCGAGGCTCGTGAGACTGACAAAATAGATTTCGCTATACGCTGAAGAGACAGTGTTCTTAGCGGTGGTGTCCTTACGTGTTATACGGGGAAAACTCGGTAATCCTCACCGTACTTCCGGACGCCTTCCAGCCGCTTGCGCTTCGCTCTGATCTTCCGGCGCCTTTCGCGCTTTTCTCCTTGTGCTCCGATGCGATCGCTACCGTGCATAGGTTGCACTAGCTGTTGTCCTTCAGGAAAGCTCAGTGCAGGTGGAGACTCCTACCACACCCGCTCCGTTGCTGGCTGCTCCAGGTTTGTCTTAGGTCCAATATTCCGCATTTCTGCCTTACGCTGAATACCTTCTCGCCTTACTATGTACAATTCCAAGCCTACAGCCCTGTATGACGTGCCCGAGATAGGTGGCGTACGCGCGACTTTGTGGTGGTAACCTTCTCTGCCCGCCGCACGCCGATACACATCCTCCTCGTGCGCTTTGCGGACGCTGCGTGTCATGAACTGTTTGCTGGCCTGAGGTCGTTCGTCCCTGGGCTGCCTCGGATCACGTGAGTCACGTGTCCGTTGTGCTATATAGCCTCATCAGCTGGTGCGCTAGAAGCAACAGAATGCCACGAGGGCTGCGGACTACGCATGACTGTACATCCTCATTCGTATTCTCTCTATAGTTCACTTTTTGTGAATAGAATGTTTTGAGATACCTTCGGAGCCTTCATCATGTCTCCAGGGGATGAGTCTACAGGACGCCTCATATTTAAGGCCCCATCCGATCGAGTGGTTTATATGCTCTCAAAAGGTCATTCAAGGTGATGTGTGGGCTTCTTGTAGATATCAATTTTTTTGAAGGGGGGGGGGGGGGGGGGAGAAAAGGAAGATTTTAAAGGACGCGTATTTACCTTTTGTGTTTGGGTAATTGATTTAGAAGACCATGTTGTTTGAAGGCATATGCGAACATTGTATCATAGTTCTCACTCCTGAAAAACGGTGGTGTGACCTCTTCAGAGCTGGAGATAGAATGAGAACCCCATTAACCGCGTACTTTTGTCAACAGACTGTAAGGATCCACGAGAAATGTCCGCTATGCATTTTAGCGACGCGACTCCCCATGGTGGCGGAGTGTGCCAAAAGTGGTGGTGCTTGTAATCGATGCTGGATTGCTCTGCTAGAGACGACAGCGCCGTTATATGCAAATGTCTTCGATGCTTCGCGCAGCACGATGGTTCCCTTGATACACCGGAATCAGGTTTTAGGTGCAAGAACAGCTTTCCAGAGCGCGTTAGCTGGATTAATACGGCAGTGCGTCTACTGTGTTGCCTCTAATCTCTAATGTGACTGCTTGTTTTGAGATCTCAAAGCGCAAAAATGCACGCTAATACACGTCTTGGAACGCGCCTTAGCTCTTTTTAGTGTGTACGGCTAACACTTCTGGCGTCGGGGTCTTCTTTAATATATCTGTTTCCTTTTTGTTCCCAGCAACACGTTTTCACGGTATAGCTTCGCGCTCAAACTCACGCTGTGCATGCAATGCTATCGGACGCGCCACTGATGTCATCCGCGAGGATGGATCGGTTTTCTTGTTAACAAGCTCCTTTCCGGTTTTTCATCGTTGTCTGGAAATTCACTCCAATGCCATCCGCATGACTATTGGATCGTCCTTCAGGAAACGGGATCAAACGCCACATAAGAATTACCCCCATACTGTAAACTTCTTGTCTGTGTTGAGGTGAGACTATGTGAACGAGCGAAAGCTAACCAAACTTACGGTCCTCTAACGCCTGGCGTGTATTGTGCTTGTCTGTTGTGAGCGGTGTGGAAGAATACCTTGTGATATATGCTTTCACATTGTTTCATGGGGAGGTATTTTTGCCCACTCGTCTTCATCCTATATATAGGAACAACATAATGCTTCTACGTCCTCCTATCGCGCTGATGTTAGCGTTGGGTACCGTTCACACAGCCGCTTTCAGGCTCGTCCTAGTTTAATTGGAAGAAACGAAGAAGCCTCGCCGGCGGAAGATTGCACTAGGCAACGGCCACGGAGGGGCCGGCAGAAGCATATTTCCGTGCATATACTGTATAGGCTGCATCCCATGGTTGTCTAACCATGGTATGTGTCTAACTGGGAGACAAATAGTTGGTGAAGGAGGAGGATGAACTTTGATTTAAAAAGAGGATGCCTTATCATGGAGACAAGTAGGTAGTGAGACAGTTGGGTTGTTCGTTTCGAAAGTCATGCACGCATGGGCAATAAAATATCTAGGTTAACTGATTGTGCGTCCTTGTTCAGGCAATGGACTAACGAATGTGCCAAATATTGTAAAAAATTCCCAACTCCCATCATGAGGGAGCACGAATGTGCTATGTGCTGGCTCGGAATGAATTTAAACGGGGGAGAAAGGGCGCAGCCCCTAAGCGAGAAATTTCATATAGATATTGAATAACTAAATTGTTTCGATAGAACCACCCCCTCCTCCCACCCCCTTTCGAAAAACAAGCAAGAAACGACGGCCATCTCCAAAACTGATCCATACAGACGACCCCAGCCCTTGCTCCGTAAAGTCAAACAGCTTGCCTGATGAAGAAGCGGGCTATTCCAAGATATGGGAATACAGAACACCGCTAGAGTAGTCGCATGCTTGCCGTCATGCCTTCAGCACTGTTACAAGCTCTGTATATGTATACCAAGTCCGAAAATATTTCCTTGTAGGCGTGAAATTCGTTTAGTACAGGCCTGCATATTAATGGACTGCCTGTCCTTTTTATATCGTATTTTTTCTAAGTACTTCCCATCGCGATAACATGAGGGCACTGAAAAACGTCTGTGTGAACGGCACCCTAATTTGCGCCAAGCGCCATGAACTTGAATAATGCGCGATACCACCTCCTAGGACTTTTTCATGTGTTCCTAAGTCTAATGTCTGGACAAAATGCCTAGGACATTCGACTTTCTGTGTACTTCGCAGCTGTGAAAGTTTCTTCCTGCTTTTTTTTTTTGGCTGGCATACTTTATGCTCTGATATTAAGCATGTGTGTATGAAACTTCTCAAATTCTGCCGTGTACAGGAAATCGAAAAAAAAAAAAGTGGCGCGGAGCACTTTCAGGCTGTGTAAGCCTTGCTCGGAGAATGTTTCTCTTGTTGCTATTACAGAACCCGACCGACCGAGAGTCGGGTATTGCAGTTGTGTGCCCCGCCCGCGGAGAATAAGCTTCTTGTTATCTTTGGAGTTGTGCTGGTACGTCATCGACAGGGAACCCTATTATAGTCGTTGAAACGCAGATATTTACGAGCTTTAACACCGCCACATTAGAGAGATTTAGCTTACCGTGATCCGCGATCCGCCACCGTGACCCTCTACCGCTCGTGGGCGGGGTGTACATGCTGATTGCTTCCAATGCGGTAGGTCTATGTGCCGACATCTAGTATGTGGCGCCATCTATCGGCGTCAAGGGGGCCTATGGGCATGCGCAGTGGAACGCGCGATGGCGGATCACGGTAAGCTTAAACTCTCTATTGTCTGGAGGGGATATATCCCAGAACCCGAAGGAAAACGAGCAGTCAATAAGCGCTTGCCGGCCCGATTGGTTGCAAGCGCGCTTTATTTAAGGGACCACTACAAAAACGACATCTGTTTTTGCTGTTTCTCCAGGTGTGTGTATATTTATGTAGCGGACTCGTTGGACGTGCACGACCACGGAGCCTTGGCGTAATTTTGCCCCGAACACTGAGAACAATCCTTCGCACTAACTTTTACTGCGGGCATTAGGTGAATGTCCTCTTTTAGGAAAGAAAAGAGCTTTTCATTTTATTTAATTATTTCAAAATATTACAGACCAGTACTCTGACCTTAGCGAGAGTGGCGTGCATATATCTCAGGCAGCACGAACCATTGGCCGAATCCTTGTACCGTGTTGGCAATGTTGGCAAATCAACGTACGAATGCATTATCAACACAGGACCAATATTGGGTCGTTGCTTTGGTACTGCGTTGGCAATGTCCTATCACCGGGCTAATGCAATACCAGTACAGTACCAATATTGGGTCGTGATTTGGGCTGCCTGGGTAAACGTAGGGAAGAAGCAAATAGTGATAACGAAACAAATCACCTCTAGAACCTCTATCAGGGACGTCTGAGGTGCGATGCTATGCACGTTATACCATGATACGTACCGCCCGTGTGATCCGAGAGAATTGATTTCGCATGATAGCGAGAACCAGCCTGGCCTGTCCCTTCACTGGATAATTCGCTTCAGTGCCGTGCGCACAACTGCATTATCCTGTATATACTGCAGAAAGGCTGTTTAAGCGCCATCAGGCCAACAAATGGCTTCAACCTAAATGAACAATGAAGCGGCTGGTGCGTAAATGGAAATGACAGAGAGGAAATACGAACATAGGATCCACATGTCTTTAAATTATAAAGCATGTTACCTGTCCATCTTTGCGCCTGCTGATGCATTCAAGAGTGGTACAGTAAAAGCCTAACATCTATATAGCTGCAGTTCTAGCAGTGGACCAACTAATTTACTACATTGAGCCATAGTTGGCAAGCAAGGCAGAAAACGAGCAGTGCTTCAAACCACGACTGATAATGAACAATTGTTTGGCTCTTGCTACTCGTGTGTCAGCTTTTGCCATCTCTACATAGGTTCTAAGAGGTGGCTGTGGCTCTTGCAGCACTCATTCAGCTATCCCTACCCGTGCTTCTAATTAAGCCTAACTATAGTAGTAGTCGCGAATAATTTCTCCTCGGCATACTTAGTATAGACTTTAGCTTTCTGCTGGCTATACCTTGCCAAGCTCTGACGACGACTGTTGAGCGCTGTTTTTCGGCCCAAGCTGTTCGGGCCTTACCCATCAACTGTGGTGTCACGTTCTCATTTAAGAACGGCTCTCCATTTCCAGCAGGGTAAGATCGGGGTACAGTTGAGGCGAGCCTGTGCGAAGTGGTCGTGCACGCTCGACGCGTTCGGTAGTGGTGGTTTCGAAGCGGGGGGGTGTTTCTCGTTTTGCCTCGCAGCCTCGTTACTTTGATGCTGTTTGATCGTCCCTTTCTCCTTCCTCATAGCTTTGCAGCCAGTGCAGCCTGTTCTTTCCCCATTTCCTTCGCGTGCCCTGCGCACGGGGCGTGTCTCCCATGGAGGTGTTCTTTCTCTATCCGGTCCTCTGCCGCAATCGCCAACGCTTCCTCTCAATGTTCATCGAACAAATAAAACGAAAATTATGGTTTCTGACTCCCCGCTTGCGTTCACTCGCGAATAGGTTCGTCATTTTTGCTGTGGTGCTGGAAAGCTGTGCTGGTACAGCATGACAGTGAAACTGCAGATGATACAAACATACACATACGGGAAAGAAACCCTGGTTTCATGGCGGTCACGAGTGTGGACAGGATTTGTGCGTCCGAAGAGGGCGTCGCACCATCACTGTCTAGAAATTAATTGATTGATGAGTAAAAGAATGGTTTAGGTAGAGGGTGAAATATGTGTCTGTATGCGAAATTTCATTGATGAGCAATTAAAGCCAAAAAAGTTAATTCGATGACAAAACAGCCAGGGACGTCGATATAGTGCGCAGAAGTACAAAGGCCGCGCACGTCAAAATTGTTCGAAGAACGTGCAGAAACGCGCTCCAACGTCAGGCCTCGTCATTGCATTGCAACATCGAAAACATTGTCAAGAGTAAAAGGAAAAAAGTAAAAGCAGTAAAACAAAAAGAAAAAGTATAAAGAGAAAAAAACAAAAGGGCAAAAGAAGAAAAAAAAAGAAAAATAAATGCGTGAAAAAGCGCCATATGAGTACAAAGAGTCGCAGGAAAGGCTATCGCCCTACCGCGCTTAAGAGAGATATTTGCGCCGCCAACGAATTTTCGGTCGCTGATGAAGTGTGGCGCGAAGTGCTTAAATGGTCTGCTTAAGTGGGTTTTGAGTTTATCGGTTTCTCGGCTTGGTGTGGGGAGGAAAAATTTTGACTTAATTACGTACATAGACGCAAAGATAACTCGTGCGAACTGTTTTGTTCGTTCAGCATCTTCCAAAAGAATGTTACAAAAGAACCTTCAATGAAAGTTTCTCACACCGGCTCGTGGAGAAGGCACAAATAAAAACCGATTTTAAAAATATTAAAATGTAACCAAAGTAGGTTGAAAAAAGCAGTCTGGACAAAGCATCTAATCACACATTCATGAACGATAACTTAATGATGGAGTGAAATTTATTACAAAATTTTTTGGGTGCGGTGGTTCATTTCGACAACCGCACTGGAGCTGGAGTTCGTTTGCATTGAAACTTTTTACATGACTTGCATGGCGGTGAGAAAAATGTAATTCAGTTGAAAGCTATTCTTACAGGGCGCCTCTCACAGACGAGGTAAAGTAGTGCTTTGGAATAATTTGGGCCATTCGGAGTTCGTTAACGCCTACAGGCATCACGTGTAGTGTATGAGGCTTGAAGACCCAGTTTACCAGACAATCCGGCGTCGCCGTTTTCGACATTAGAGAGTTTTAGCTTACCGTGATCCGCGATCCGCTACTGGGATCCGCCACCGCGCGTTCCACTGCGCATGCCCAGACCCCCCTTGACGCCGACAGATGGCGCCACATACTGGATGTCTGCACACAGACCTGCCGTGTCGGGACCAATCAACTTGACCGCCCCGCCCACACGCGGTAGAGAGCCACGGTGGCGGATCGCGGATCACGGTAAGCTAAATCTCTCTTTTGGCAGCGAAGAATCGCGAGCATGGCGCTAACAGGCGGTAGTTGGCAGCTGACATGGCCGGAAACTAACTGGACATAGGGTTTCCTGACATTACGTTTGGCAGGAGCTGCCAACTCGGGCCTCCCATTCCATATATGAGGGTGATATCAGCATCAGCCTGCCAGGACGCTTATATTCCCGTTACTCCTATAGGTCCACGCAGGCACATTCATACGGCTCGGATATAGCGGGGATTAAAAATTACGAGACTTCTCCGCTGCTGAACCAAATATTGAGCGAAAGCATTAGCTGCGGGTGACCGAGCGTTCTTCTTTTCTTTTTCTTCTTCCTCAGCCCACATAGTATAAAGCCCCGCTTTAACAAAGCCTTATGAACCTGCCTTATACCGCTGTCACACGGGCATTTCGAAGCCCCTCGAAGCGACTGCCTATCGACTCGAAGGCCTTCGAAAGCTGCCACACAGGCGTTTTCAATGACCATTGAGTCAATAGTCTATCGAGTTAGCGGAGCAGCTCAGAACTCTATCGAGATCTCGAAGGCCCTCGAACGTCCACAAGGTTGCTAGCGCTGGCCCGAGGAGCGTCACGCACACACGTGCACAGCGCGTTTACGATACAAAAACGTGAACAAGCGTTATTTTATATCTTTAATTTACGCGGTAAAATAATAATATCCGTAATAATTAAAAAAACATCGCTTTTTAAAGCAAATAATTTATACACTCTCTACCCCTGTAACATGCGCCGCGGAGAAATGCAAACGCAATGAAAAGCACAGCCGTATAAACGCCAGCGAGTTACAAAAAAACAAAAAAAAAAACAAAGTTGTCTTTGAATAACAACTAAACACCTGCAGTTACTAAAAAAAATGTAACAGTTACATTTTATTTTGCATTTATAGAGAGATTTTAGTTCTTTAAGCAAAACCGAAAGCAACGGTAGGGGCGCCACAAAAGTTTGGCGCCAAACACCATAACTATTTCAATAGACTTCGAGTTTTGCCGTGTAGCAGCGGCACAACTCCTTCGAGTTCGATTGCGATTGAAAATCTCGAAGGCTATCGACTCAATCGCCTTTGAAAATGACAGTGTGACTAGGGTATTAGTGGCCTATTGGAGTAACGTGAATGCCAGGGTCCTAGCAGACTGATTCTGACATAACCGTCCCATGTGAAACGAGAGACCCAAGTCGGCAGCTCCTGTCAGCTCCTTCAAGCCGCGGCTCCGACCGCGCCACGCCGACCGCTTGAACTGGGAGCCCATCTCTCGCTTTTGTGTCACGTGGGGTGTGACGTCACAGCCTCACGTGGGTAAGACGTGGCTACCGCCGCGCTACGCTGAAGGCTCGAAATCTCGAGTAGTATTGCTTTCGCAATAATATGTCAGATGGTAGCCTACGCTATCGTGCCATACCCTGAAAGGCGGAGCTGAAGTGTCCCTTCAATTATTTTTGTATTGATTTTTATTCTGAAAGCAATACTACGACAGCCAGAACGAGACCTTGGGTGGCCGCAGCTACGCCGTGAAGAGGCGCAGCTACGGTCTCCACATAAAAAAAAAAAAAGAAATCAGCCAACCGTAACATTTGAATTCACGTTACCCCTATTCCACAGGCAGGAGCTGCCGACTCGGGTCGCTCCTTTATATGGGAGGGTGATATCAAAATCAGCCTGCCAGAACCGTTTGCAATTTTGTTACCCCCACGACACGTAGGTACGTCCATACTGTATGCTTCGTTGAATCGTGACTTTAAATGTGGGCTGGTAGCTTACGCTCTCTCGTCATACCATTAAAGGATGAGCTTAAGTGTCCCAAATAACGTAGCACCTTACACTGATATGGCGTGACAGGGTAATAATGTAGCAGGCAAAAGAAGCTCCCGCCGTTGCTTTCGCAATTCAACTAGGGTTAACCAGACCTAACCCCCAACAAATTTTTGTGCACATTTTGTACCAAGCCATACTTATAACTACAATTGATTCATATTCGGTGCTTTGCACTTGGCGAGGAACAAATGTTTTGCTCCATTTCGCACTGCTGGAGAAATGCAGCATGCTCACGAATCAATTTATGCGCGCACTTCTGAGTAGGTGCATCTCATATAGCTGTACATATAAATTTTGTTCGCATAAAACATTTCATCATCTCATCCCGGGCTTCTATTGCGCAAGCACAACACTCGTATAAATGTTACACTTAAAAAAAGTATTCATGACATTTTTTCTAAATATCCGCTCCTATATAGCCCTAGCTGAAATGACATGAATGTGCTTTCTGCAGAAGGTGTTTTCACGTCACGCAAACTGAAAAATTAAAAAAAAAAACGCTGCCTTCTTTTACACAAGCGACTCCAATCAACTCTCATCAAACGAGTACTCATTTTCATAAGAACAGTTTGCCAGTAGTTTGGTTCCTGGGTGTTGATCAGGAACGAAACTTTGCACTGTTTAAAAGGCAGGAAAAAATATAGGCTAATAGTGCAGAACGGACTAAACATTTATTTTCCATCCGAATCTACATTATGCAGCCTTCTTCAAGCCCTCTTCAATACACGATATGGTGCGCAGTACTAACGGAGTCCTGGTGGATGTTTGAAGGCCACGAAAATGTTTTAAAACAGCAAATGTGTTCTTGTTATGGCTTCTGTACTTAATATCGAAAATCAAATATATTTATATAACAGCTGCAATGCCGTCTATAAGCTCAATGGCATCCACATTGAGTGCCTCAAAAGTGGCGACGATTTCCTTGGCTTAATGCAGCTGCGAAGTCTCCAAAGAAAGAGCGGGGTAGGTGTCCTGCGCCAACACCATGAGTCAAAATTAGTGCCACTTTTATGAGTAAACTACCGTAGGGAAATTAAAGCAGTACACTTACCGGCAGAAATCTGGGCTGCTTCTTCAGAAGCAGTGGCAATATGAGTAAACACCAACCGAGAAGCAATCTGTGAACCAAAATTCTGTTATAGCACTGAGCAAGACTATGAACATGAAAAAGTTATACATAGACTTTTCTGTGTCTCCTTCCATTTTTTTTAGATGTGCTTCTATCTCGGAGACTGTTTCTTTGGAACACCGTCGACCCTTGGCCAGCTCCAAGCACCGTGCTCCGCAGAGATTTATAAATGCCAACAACTTTGATACCAAATTTATGCCGGTCATTGCGGTGAACTCCTTATGAAGTCTGAGTGAGAAAAATTTTCATTTAATTACTAGACTCAATATTTTTATCGATAATGTTAAATCATAAATAGAGACACAAAAGAAAGCAAAGTCTGTCTGGTTGGAAAATTTCCTTAAGGTACAGGTGAATAACCCCAACAAAGTTCTTTAATTGAAAAACACGACGTTTCGAAGCGGACTTGGGTTCTTCTTGGTGTGACTCTGGGAGAGGCGCATCTTGGTTTTTTAAGCCCCTGCACTGACCACCTCCGTGTCAATGGCCGCAAACCATAGATGTATGAAGAGGGAAGGGTCCCCAGAGAGCGATTAACGGTCCCCGTTGTTTGCTGAATATGCCACGAGTAAGGTAAAAGCCTCCTGCGCATATTAGTGTCATTATATTTTATAACCGTTCTATTTAAGTCGATTTTGTGATTGCATCTCTTGCAGTGTTCGGACACCGTACTGGCTGACTATGCATTCCGCTCTGTGTTATTTCATGCTCTCCTCGAAGTTTTTCGTCTCCCCTACATATGAACCCTGGCAGACCGAGCAGGGGTTTTGTTGACCATACTTTGAATATTTTCTTTAGGGTGGTGGTCCTTCGGGCGAGAGAGGAGGCGTTCGATACTGGTTGCCAGACCCTTCCCTCTTCACACATCCATGGTTTGCGAGCATTGGCGTTGAGGTCGACATCACAATGGCTTAAAATCCAAGCTGCGCCTTGATTAGAATCACACCATGAAAAAGGAGCCCAGTCGGACTCAAACCGTCGTGTTTTTCTGTTAAAATCTTAGATGGGGTTCTTCACCTGTACCCTAAATGAACACAATGTGCATTCATGCGAGAAAGAATTCGGAAAATAAATAAGTGTAGCATCCTGCTCACCATTTCTGCATTCGATAGAGCAGGGTACTTTTCGATAACTTCGGCTGTTGATGGCTACGTGTCTTTCATCCACTGCCTCTTGATGAACTGGTCTGTTTCATCAAATCGGATAGCTTCGCCTTATCAGGAGAGGGCCGCTTGGCCTCTTTTTTCATGAACTCCACGTGTCCATTAACGGCCAGTTCATCATGCAGAATTGCTGTGTCTGGTGGGAGATCTGTAGTCTGAAAACAAGCACCAAAATGAGGAGCTTCAGGGCTGAACAACCTGCATGTGCACAAAAAGTGCTAGCCTAGCATATATACTGTTTCTAACGTTTCTTTGAATTACGTTGCATCTTTTTTGCTACTAGACATACGCGACGAAGCTGTTTGCACTGCACTACTGGCCCAATCGCATTAGTCAGAACCACAGTGATTGTGCGAAACAATCCTAATCTCAGTTCTGTAGAATGGAATCTCAGAAACTAATCACCGCCTGGTAGTGGCCAATCCCCCTTGTGGATATTTTTATGAGGACAACAACAGCAACAACAACAAGAGGCGAAACAAGCAGTAGCAGCAGAAGAAGGAACTTGTTCTACAAATCCCAGTGTCAATCTACCACGTGCGTTATGACTTTTCTTTCTCTGTTTTACTTACTTCACCTTTTCGTTTCTTTTCCTCTACCCTCCAGTCATTTTCTTTTTAGACATGCAAGTATACAGCTAAAACTTTCTCTGCTGCCCAATTCTTGGCTGATCCCCCTGTGTGCGTATGTGCCATATGTTATTTGGTAAACAACAGCAAGAAGAAGCAAGCGGCCGCCGGTTCTGCGCGCCGCACCACCCGAGGCAGGGCCTCCGAGATCACCTCCACGCGCGTGCAGAGGTGATCTCGGAGGCCATGCATGGGGCCTATTAATTCCCGGCGCGAATGACCTTGGCTCGACAAGGCCGCTAAAGTTCTCGCTTTCAGAGAGACTGTAAAGATGTATCGATTCATTCTGCTGGACGAATACGGTAGATTGTTTTGTTTCGCTTTGTGCACTGCTCTATCACGCTTCATATTGGTGTTTCTGTGCCGTACCGCAATAATATATATATTTTTTATGCTCTTTTCTCATTTGCGCAGTCAGAGGTGAAAAAGTGGTGGGAAGGGCATCTGTTTGAACTGCGTAGTAGAATAAATAAAAGCATTTATTTACAATTAAAACAAAACGATGTGACGAAGTCTTCTGCTTCTGTCGGTGTCCTTATTTCAGGGTCCGCATGAATTTTGGTGCCTCCCGGGTCTGTCACACCATGCTGAATTAGGTCCTCAGGTCAAAAGTTGGACATAGAGGCCTCCCATCGCTGCATCGATCAATGCGTTCTCAGGAGTCCCGCTTTGGGGTCCTTGCACCCGCACATTACGTGGTATGCCGTGGGTCCATCGTCGCACAACAGGCATGCAGCGTTGTAGCTAGCGTTCGGTGAAAAATTTATTTAACAAATTTTGAATTGCGCGTGAGCTCGACCTTGGCCCTCAAGGAAGGGTGACTCGTGCGCGTTCGTGAACGACTGCGAGCTGGACTGAAAGAGGTCGCACTTAATAGCAGGGGAGGGAAAGCGCAGACTGGCTGTTCCTATTTATAGCGGAGCCACGCACCAACAAACGGCCCAGCGGTCTGACATTTCTGCGCCATTTGAAGAACGTAGCCTGCTTCATATCGCCTATCATCCACGCTCGCCGCTGACAGCGTAACGGCGCTTATCGGTCATGACCTTGACACTGCTAGCTCCACCGTCGTTATCAACGGATGCTGGTGTCGTTGATCTTGCACAACACTGCATATTGTGCTACAGCACGCTGCACAGTTCGCACGCGCCGCGGGACGTTAAGTAAGTTTATCAGCTTTTAGGCGGGAATGTGGGGCACATCTTTATAATTTCGAGTGCGATGGTGCCTTTGTAGACATTGCGCTTCTTTGTTAGACGAATCTGCATGGCATAAGTGACGTTACTTTAAAGGTAGGAATGAGATCCACGAAGAAGGATAGTTCGCCTTCAGGAAGACCTCGACGAAAGGATCTGTAACATTGTTGCCAAATTTCTACGCGTTGTCAACAGATGCGCGCTACCACCAGGAGACCTGCCTCTTTGAGGACGAGTGCACACACATGCAGTCGCCCCCGGGAACATCCGCGACGCTTGTCGCAGATACAAGACGTCGGGTGAGGTGTCATTTGATGGAGATCCCGGACGCGCTCTCTTTCTCTCTCTCTTTCTTTTCTTTATGGGGCACTTTAATATATGCCCTTGTGGCGAACACACCTTGCCTTTTCACGTATATGCACGAAGACTGTGAAGTAGGGATTGTCAGGATCGTCACTTTATGCTCCTGGGAGGAGCGGCCGACAGCCGTAGCGGCACCACACTCCCAAACCACTTCAGACTGCCCATCCATGGGTAAACCTGAATATTATATTACCGGCTGCCTACAAAGAGAGATATTTAACGGCACGCCATGCAACGATGCCGACAACATCGTGGCGCCCCATACAAGGAAAGTACTCTGTACATATCCTGAATAAAATAAAAGGGAGAAAAAACTACAAGCGTGCCACACAAGCGGTCGAAACTACAACGCAGGTGAAGCGACTTATTCTGTTTATTTACCTTTGTCTGAACACCACACTTTGTTAAATAAAGAAGAAAACGGGGCTAATGCCGCGTTAGCCATCTATCCTGCACTGCACCGCGGTCGGTCACTCTTCAATGCACTCACCGGAAAAGAAAGTAGCAGTGGTCATCGATGCAAGTTCCTTCGTTCCCGGCAACATTTAATGCTCTCTCTCGCTCTATGCCCTTCATGGCTCCCATCGCATCTATTTCACGAGCGACCTCCAGCAGGCGTAGTCGACTACCTTTCAGCCCCATCAGCATCGGTCGACAGTGGCCATCAGCTTGCGATGCGCGCGCCCATTTCCTCTCCCGCAACGCCGACGTAACGCTTACCTTCCCCCGTCGCTTTTCCTATCTCTTTCTCTCCCCCCTCTCTCTTTCTCCTTCGTCTCAACAACGACACATGCCTCGCCGAGCGGCCGAAAGTGACGGGGCTCCGCGGCAGACGTGGATAAGTTCAGTTTACGCAGCCGGTGCGAGCGACGGACGATAGCTGCTCCGACTCTCCGTGACCGGCGGCGAAGAGCCGGTCCTCGTGCACGTATAGAGAAGGAAAGAGTAAGGGCGGCCAAGCCATCTTGCCGGCGGCGGCGACTCTATAAGGCCCTTTTCTTCCGGGAGGAGCGACCGGTCGGTCTCTGGCGTTGTAAGGGGCCAGCGGGCAGTCGGACAAAGCGGCTTTGCGAACGGGACTCGCCATGCATCTGGGCCTACTCTACTCATCGGTGTTGGCCGCGCTGGCTGTGACCTCGTGGTTGATCGTACCCTTGCTCTGGACGCTGGCCCAAGTGCTCGGTGCACTATGGCTCCTCTCCTTGGTGGCTCGGTACATCACCGAAGAACTGCTAGCCCTCAGAGGAGCCCAGCATGTGGACTGTCGAGGGAAAGCCGTGCTCATTACCGGTAAGGAAGAGATCCTCATCTTTTTAAATAAGGCGCATTTAAAGAACGTAGTTAAGGATTACCATGTTCAGTCCGCTGCAGCAATTACAAGGAGCTGTGAAGTAAAGGTGACGGGAGAATGACAGGTTATGGAGTTGCAACGCCGGCGCATTGGCTCTGAGATGGGCTTCGACCACCCAGGTTTCTTCATCGCGCGTTGACATAGCGCAGCACATACTTGTGTTTGCATTTCGCTGCTAACGGAAACGCCGCAGCCCGGCAAGGATTCGATCCCTGGACTCTAGTTCGACAACCGAATTTCAAAGGCATGTCACGTTGGTTCGCGACTATAGTGCGATGCTCTGGGACGGCCTGGAAGATGAAAAAAAAGAAAAAAAAAAGGTTTCAAGGAAAAACTCACTCACTTCGCGGATTAAGGCTAAGATATGAAATAACTATTCTTACCGCTACTACCAATATGATTCGAGACAGAAGGTCATAGCCCGGGCGTTGATGTGGGACTGAGTACTTGGATTTTAGTTGGAATCATTTTGTAGTGGTAAAAACACGGACACAAAGAACACGAAACACAAGGGACACCCGATTTTTAGGATTTTAGGCCCGCCGCCCATTAGGTTGGACTAGCTTAGGTCACTCACACACCTGAGCATCAAACTGGAATTACATTTGCGTGCGCATGAGCGTACTGAAAACTTTTTGCCACCAAAAAGATGCCTCTTATGAAAAAAGTAGAGTAAGGACGAAATAAAAAAAGGTGTTCAGTTCCACCACTCGTTAACACAGGGTTATGCTACGATGCATAAGAAAGAAAGAAGGATATGCTTAATTATATGAGAATGTTGTTGGACATAACTGCCACACACGTTGTTGCTAAACACTGAATTTAATTGCTTGTGCTTAATAGTAGAGCTAAGGGGTAGTGTTGTTGAGTAGTGCGATGTTGTAGAGCCGAGTAGTAGTGCTGGCTGGTGATCTTAATTTCAACAAAATGATTCCGTATGATATAAAGTCTGGTTGTTGTCAATGCACAGCACTAGGCGGTCGCATAAGATCTCTCAACTATCGCTTTGCACTAACGCTTCTTAACGTATACAAAGCACTCAGCTAATTGCTGCGGAAGCTTGACAGTAGACACAACATAACTAAAAGGACGGAAAGGGTAGACACCGTATTAACAGCGAAACTCAATCTTGTAGAAAGTAATCGTCCTCATATCGCCCTTTATGTCTGCGTATATGTCCTTTCCTATACATAAACGGGGGTAATAGATACTATTTATGAAAAAAAAAGAAAAGCGTTTTGGTCTTATCCATGCATCTTCTAGATCATCCCACAGGAGCAACGCGTGCCTGCTGTTCAATGCTTTCATCCGATTCATACGCAAGTAACAACACGAGGAAAGCTGTCACTGAAAGTCAACTAACCAGGTCTTGTGCTAGCTTCATCGACTTCATCCTGGTGAACTTTTTAATCTCATCTGCCCAACTAATTTTCTGCCTCCCCCTGCTACGCTCTCCTTCCCTTGGAATCCAATAGTTACCCTTAGCGAGCATCATTTAGCATTTGTTTAACTGTATTTATTTTCTACATAGTGCCACGCGTTCCAGGTCACTGAGACCGATACGAGGACAAAGGACTAGCGCTGTTAGTCCTCAAAACGTCGGATAGCTAAGTGGTGGACAATTGGGGGACATTCGGGGCATGCATGGAAATTCCCGCTGCTGGAGGGGGCTTCATCTGGTAGGATTGGTGCAGTGCGCTGTCTGTGAGTCTAGACTTCCGCATGCGTGTCGCTTCTTTCCGACGACGCTCGATTGAGTCGGGCAATGTCTCGAGTGAGTTGTTCGTAATGTTCCTAAAATACCGGCAATAAACGGTCCTTAAGAATTCATTTTTTTTACGGTAAGGTAGTTATGAGGCTTGCTAATCAACCAGTCACGTGTAGTTACCGCTTTTAGTAACCTTAGCTGCTGCGCGATCAGCTGGCTGCGTTCGTGAGCGCAACTCGTAGCCAACTACTGGTGCCCATTCGCCGTCGGGTAGGAAGTGTACGGTCGTAGAACGATGTTAAATGCTTCGAAAACTGCAACGTTTTCAAGGAGTCTGTTTTTAAGACGAAATTCTTACTTGCCTCGTGGGTAGCGGGAGGAGGAAGTGGGAGCAAGAAATAATGCCAAGAATGCTACGTGATTTCGTGCCGACATTTTCACGCAACCGGTATCTGTGCAGCGTTCACAATGTGTCATACCATTTCACTTCCCACTGGCATTCATCTGCTAGGATCCGAAACGACATATATGCACCTTCATTTGTATGACGTTAATTGTGCTAACGACGTGCCACTCTTGGCCAAATTCTGTGCTAAACTGTCAGGAAAACCACTTCCAAACAGTGCTTTCGCACGTATTAAGAGATTTAAAGAGAATTTAATCCCGTCAAAATTTTTGATTGCCGCCCGAAGATTTGACCTTTTAAATACGGCTTGAAAGTTCCTTTTAGATATTTATAATTTCTTGCTTCTCTCCTTGCGCTTCAGAGCGCACAGTTTCGCACCTGTTTTACAACGCTGTCATTGGTCCCGCTCGAGCCCAGTGTGTTTTTCTTCCTTAGGAGATAATTCAAAACGGTATAGTTGCATGACGTCACTACCCCCGGGTTATTGGTGATCGTAAGCTCTAACGACACAAAGTTAAAATTATTTTTGAGGGAAGGAAAAACGTAGTAACTCTGCCGCTTCGCAATGAGACCCCCGCCGTGTCGCCAGGACAGTGATGAAGGAGGAAAGGTAAAACTGTTGAGGGAAAGAATAGCCGTAGCGGACGGACGCGAAATGATTTCGACCTCCGCGATGCGGTCACATTAGAGAGATTTAGCATACCGTGATCCGCGATCCGCCACCGTGACCCTCTACCGCTCGTGGGCGGGGCACACAAGCTTATTGGTTGCAATACGGCAGGTCTATGTGCTGACATCCAGTATGTGGCGCCATCTATCGGCATCAAAGTGATCTGGGCATGCGCAGTGAAACGTGCGGTGGCGGATAACGGTAGCGGATCGCGGATCACGGTGTGCTAAATCTCTCTATTACGTCGGTGCCTCCGTTTCCCCCACCACCGCAGTGTTTGTGGGCGAAAAAAAAAAAAAGAAAACGGAATAAACGTGTTTACAATCAATCTTACCCTTAAAATCGATAATCATGCCTAAATAGAGCACGCTTACACCATCTCGAACCCTTTCACAAAGCATAATATTCAGGCATTAGAAAGCATATACAGTGACTGCGAACAAAGGCTCAAATATTTCAACATCTTTATTTTTTCAGAAATAACAAACTTTTCATGTGCCCCGATTATCTAAGCCCAGTACAGCAATAACGCGTAATAAATGATAGGGACAAAGAGTCTCCTAATGTATCAAACAACATCAGTGGTATTGAGAGCATTGATTATTAAGAGTTGCCTGATTATTTTTGTTGGTTTTGGTTGTTGTGTACAAGCAGTCATGTACGTTGCAGTGTTTGTTTTGTTGGCGTGTGATTACTTTAGGCGATCGCTTACGGCTCTTTCGATTGAAAAGCCGTTGGAGTTGTAGGCACCGCGTGTCAGAAATGATCGGGGGCTGCGTAAAAAAAAAAGATGCCTGTCACTGTAATTTCCACTTCTAGTGATTCATGATTGATCGCTACGTGATAAGAGACGATAAGTTATTGAGATGATTAAAATATATAATTAAAATAATGGAAAACGGGGTTTCAAAGGTGTCGAAATGCTCAAAATGAAAAGCCGCGATGCTTGATAAC
The DNA here is from genome assembly GCF_055883805.1 of Amblyomma maculatum. Taxonomy (NCBI): domain Eukaryota; kingdom Metazoa; phylum Arthropoda; class Arachnida; order Ixodida; family Ixodidae; genus Amblyomma; species Amblyomma maculatum. The sequence goes on along the minus strand of NC_139348.1, from coordinate 126,291,836 downwards.
GCTATGAAAATTTAGTGTGTAATTGAGCAATTAGTTAATTGAAATAATTTTAAAGATGAGAGCGCATTACAAGGTACGTGTCAAACTGCTCAGAAGGGAAAGGCACTGCTTGCGGATGCTATGTATCGGCGTATAAAAGAATAAAGATAAGAAAAGTTGAAATGTAAAAAGGTGAAAGAAAAAACATCGCCCGGGTGTGCGAAACGGTATTGCGTGATACCGTTAACGACGAAGCTTGAGTGCCCTTCTTTTTTTTTTCTTGCGTGCCTAGTTAGCTCGGCGCTTGCATAGAATGTCTATAAATATTGTTACGTATATGCCACTGAAGAGGACGGCGATGGACTACACAGTGATAGACGACGAAGCTGAAGAAACGGTTGGTGCTTGCCTAAACTAATTATACATCTCAAAATCTAATATCTCTGCACCCCAATTCTTGGCCGATCCCTCTGTGTGGGTATGTGCCATCAAATTAGAAGAGAACAACAACAATAATACCTACGTCTATCATCACTTGTTGTGGTTTCCCCTGTTGTGGTACTAGCCTTAATTCTGCCACGTATCATCTTGGTGGACGTGGAGGTGAATCAAGATCCTCATACGCGCCGATTAGCCCATTTACGCAGCCAAAAGCTGGATTTGTGAAGCGGCTGCCTCCTACCTGGGATCACAACCACGTCTCATATAGCCACGATGACCTCCGAAGAAGCCCCTACCACCGCGGGAACATCGCTTCAGCCAGTTGTCCTCACGAAAACTCGCCACCCTCCCATCTTTAATGGCGACGACAACCCAGACGTTGACGATGGTCTAGATCAGTATGAGCGCTGCAGCCGGAACAACCACTGGGACGCAATCATCATGCTCGCTAACATAATCTTTTATTTGGCGAGAACAGCTCGAACCTGGTTTCAAAACCACGAACAAGAGCTCGTTACCTGGGATATCTGCAAGCGAAAGCTTCAGGACTTGCTCGGGAAACCAAATGGACGGGCGCTGGCTGCAAAAACGGAAATTTCTTCTCGTTTTCAATCCCCCACGGAGTCCTACCTCGCCTACATTCAGGACGTGCTTGCGTTGTGTCGCAAGATCAACACCTCCATGCCGGAAAGTGACAAGGTAGGGCATATCCTCGATGGTATCGTGGATGATGCATTCCACATCCTATTCTGCATGGATTGCTCTACCGTCGACTCGGTGCTTCAAGTCTGCCGAAAATTCGAGCAGGCTAAACAACGACGTCTGGTACTATGCTTTGAGCGTCTTCCGGACACGGCGGCTACCTCATCCTGCGATGACCTGGCCCGTTTGCACCAGCCCTCCCATCCCACGACCATGAAACGGATCGTCCGCAGAGAATTCGAGGCCCTAACTCCTGCACCACTCCCGTCTCCCCTGACCGACACCGTGGCTATGATACAGGCCGTTGTCCGTCAGGAACTTGCAAACGTCGTCCTCTCCTCTAGCTTCATGCCGCCCCCGTCACCATCGCACCCTGTTCCTTTAGTGACTGTATACAACCCTCCCCACGTCGCTACCTTGATCACAATCTTGCATAGTGGCGCACCTCAAACGACAGGCGAATCTGCTTCATTTGCTGTCGAGCAGGCAACAGTTCGCGGTATTGTCGTATCCGTACCGTCCCCACCCCTCAATATATATGTGCCAACGCTATAGCGTGTTCGTTGCTTTCATCCGCCAGGTCTACCTCACCTGGAACATGTTACGTAAGTGGATAGTAATACAAGTTAAAAACAATGCTTGCTTAGAGGCGCCGGCCTCAGGTTAGGATACTGTGCGCCGGTACTTGCTAATTAGTAATCAACGCATTTACTTCGATGTTTACAAGCTGTTTAGCAAGGAGAGTGCACAAAGAGTTTTTTTTAGTCATATCTATGTTTGTGCTGTTCTCTGCGTATTCACTGAATCAGAACTTTGCCAAACAGTTATTCTTTCCTGCATTGACTTAACCTAGGTACAGCACTGATTAGACCGCTAGTTTTTTTTTTTTTTTTGTGTGTTTTCCTTTTCAACCTTAAGCAAGCCGTTTATGCGGAGATACACAGGTCAGTGGCTAGATACCGGCTGCCACAGCAGCTTTGTCTAGTCCGAGAGGCAAGAATGAGAGAACAGTCGCGTTCGGCGAACGATCGGAATGAGCTTGAAGCGTGGTATTGCGGATCAAGGGTATTTTGACGAATAAAGCTTGGAACGGGATAGTTCCTGTCATTAGAGAGTTTTAGCTTACCGTGATCCGCTACCGTGATCCGTGTTTGTTCTTTTGCGTTATATCTGTCTGTGTAAACTTGTGTGTGTATTTTCGCCATTTCAAAAACGCATGGGGTGGTCGATGCGGAGTAAGCTTACGCGGCGTGCGTGCGCCCTCGTTGGAAAAGTTGTTTCTGTTTTACATTCCACAATGAGTTTTTTCCCTTATTTCGATTAGGCACCTGACGATGAAAAATGCCGACATGAAATTTCAAAACAAGAGAGGGGTCACACGGATTTAAAAAACAGAACGACAGCTGGGATTTGTGCTAACGTCGATTGACCGTAATCTTTTTTTTTTGTTTTGTTTACCTTCATCATCACGCTTGCTTTCGTCGTCCGATGACCTTCTCGTTTAGAATTCGCGTCATTCAGCTCTGACGATTGCCTTAAACAAGGCTTTCCAATGAGGCACTGAAAAATACAGAAAGCGGCATCGATTATCGAAACCAGCACACTACATAAAAAAAAAAAAAGGCTTCCAGTTGCGTCGCCCTCGAGTTCCGCAGTTTTTTTTTCTTTCAGCTGTTACAATGCCGCTTTGGTGGGACGGCATGTCAAGGTCGAATAAAAATTAGCACCTCCCACTAGCTGATTGATCGATCCACTGATGGATAGATGGGCCAAGTTGTTGATTGATTACTCTTCCACTTGCCAAACCAACACTTGGGGCTTTCCTACACAATGCAGTGCAAGTCTCCGTGATAGTTGCTGAAACGTGGGACTTTAAGTACTCCGCCGTATGAGTAAACAGCAGTTTCTGGCGCTTTGTTAATATCGAAACCATCGATCTCGGCGGTCGATCATGTATTACCGAGAAGGATAGCATCGCGTTTACATGTGGACGTCTCCTCACTTCGTTTTACACTGAAGAGCAGCCACCGCTGTCAGTGATAAAACTGAAAAACTTGCGTCATCATCAAGATATGTTACAGCCACTCACTATCCCGGACCACTACATGACTGCTGATGCGCAACGCCTGTGGGCTTTACACAGCATATTTTGACTGCGTACAACACAATCGACATCGATAGTTCACTTCGTCAATAAGGCTCAGCGAAATTGATTAAACCAGTTCAATGCCCTCTGAGGTAATTATGCCAGGAGAGACCAGAATTTTTTTGTTCACTTTTTTCCCAGTGTTTCATTTTTACAGCAGAGATCGTATCGCTTTATGTTTCTGTTTTCTTAGCAAAATTCCAATACAATATATCCAAGCGATGAAGCTTTCCTACAGTATCTTCATTTGATTTCAGGGCATTTTAATGCACTATAGCAGCTGCTGCGCGTCTTGCGCACAAGTTCACGGTCGTTCTGGCGACAGAAAAAGAAATATATTTTTGGTGAAGCTCCGCTTAGACCTGTTAGTGTTGGGGTGCATGACGCGTTTTACTTCCCGCTTATTCCCAATTGAAATACAATGAGTGGACTTATCTCGAGGCCATTATCTCGAGCGTCCATCAAAGTAATTACAGTGGACGTAAGCTCTTTCTGCGGAAAGTAATGGGGCATAGATGCTGAGATGGCCCCAAAAAAGAAAAGAAAAAAAAAAAAGAGAAAGCTGTTCAGAGAATCGGCGTATAATGCGGAGGACGCAGAGCGTTGACCGCCTTTATCTCATCAGCCGCTGATATCTAAAAAAAAAAAAAGGAAACAAACATAGGAGGACATTTGATCCCCACCCCAAGAGTTTGACGCGATACCTTCAATGGGCTCCTGTGGCAGTCTTGCATCCTGCCGGCACGTCACTTTGCAGGCGCTGACACTGTTTTTTTTTACCTCTATTTTTAAGGCTTTCGAGTATTCGAAAATTTCGAATAATGATTCGAATGTCGAATAATCGAATGTCATGACATTCGATTATTCGAACACAATCGAATATGTTGTAAACTTTTTGAAATCTAAACGATTGGCGCGATTTTGGAATGAGGTCCGCCTTAATGTTACTTTTCCAAGACTGTTCGAAAAAAAAAAATCCATTGGATGCTTAACGGTATAGTAAATCTGGTTATAAAAATCGAAAGCACTCGCCACGTTATCTAAGTGGTTAAGACGATGCAGAATGCTATATGTCTTGTTTTCGGTGTAATACTTCAGAAGAATGCCTCCAAAGAAAATACATAAGGATCTATTGGATGTGATTCTCCCTATTTTACCACATCGTGAAGGCCTTGGGCAGGACGTACTAAAGCGAGTTAAAAGTATGCCAGTTAGACTATCGATGAAAAGTTCCTTCTTCATGTTGAATGCAATTACAATACCTATCAAAATTTGGTCACACGGGAAAAGGTATATTCGTTCCATGGACATCAATCTGTTTTTTTTTTTTTCTGAAAGAAACTTGAAACTATAGAATGTGGAGTTTTGGACTATTGGGACCCTATTTTCCACTGGGACATTCTTCAAAGAACGCTTAAAAAGGTCCCCCACTGCATCCTTACGGGATCGAATATTTTTCACTTGAGAGTGAGCGCTTTGGACCTAATCATGCTCCTTAGCCTCCACAGTCAGCGAAAAACGAGGATGCAAGTGTGACATGCGGATGCTAATACTCGCCCTGTACACGACAACTTTATTGCAAGTGTGACGCTCGTTAGAGATGTGTACTGGGCGCTGCTTGAGCCATCCGACTGGATTTCTGCTTTTGGCTAATTGGCTGCCTTAAAGCAATTTTAACAGACGCGGCATTCTGAGTTTGACTGACTCGTTTTTTTTTTTTTAATTATTCGAGTACCAGTTTTTCAGAGTCAACGACGGCAATAAAAGAAAAAATAAAAGCTACATGGACTGTCGGCTGTACTGAACAAGAGTACCCAGGTTCGAGCCCCACCTGTTCCAATCCGCCGCGTCGTTCTTCTTTTTTTTTTTTTTTTTTTTGATTTGGCTGTCAAACAAATGTTATGAACAAAGATTGAACAATCTTTTTGTTCGGTGGTGGTGAACAACTAGAGCTTTTGTTTTGTTTTTTTTTTCTAAAACAGCGCCTATAACGACGTTTCGTATACCATTGCGCCGATATCAGTATGGCCGGCATGAGGGATGCAATTCCGCTAATATCGCATTTAAACGCGCTACCTTAACCATTCCTAAGGTAACTATGGTTCCCCATAACTAGTATACGTAGTCCATTCGTGTGGCATCGTTCATTATCCTCATTCTCGCCCTTCAAGACTGAGCACGCGTCAAAGCGTCCGCCAGTTTAGCAACCTTGCGGCCTTGATGGCCAGATCTCGAAGGCCGTAGCTGATAGGTGCTATTGACCGTCTCGTCCAGCTCCGGCTCGCCGGCTCCAGTATATTCGCTTTCGTCATCGGTAAAAAAAGCAATTTTCCTACACATATGACTCGTCACTCACGGAGTTAATATATTGAATGCGCGTAGCGGAGTTTTAGAGGATATCGCTACTGCGTTTTATAACAGCTACAGCTTTAACTCTACAAGTTACCACCGTAGCGCAGCGGCGCTGGCTCTTGAACATTTCATGCTGCTGCTCGCTTTATACGATTATTTGATACAATTACAGTGAATATTAGTGCAAATAATAAAATTGTATTCGATCATGGGCTATTTCTATTCGATTCATATTATACCCCTGTTACACGGGCGTTTTCAACGGCAGTTCAGTTGGCGGTCAGTTGAACTGAACGGCAGTTAGCGATGTTACACGGCAGCGCCAACTGCAGTTGAAATCTCAACTGCGGTTCAGTTCAACTGAGGTCGGCGGTCCCAGTTGAACCAGTCAACTGACAAGGTGGCTGTCAGCGGACGCGCCGCATCGACCGAGTCGGTGGCATTTCCAACCGCTGTGTGTTCTAAAATCACATGAAAGGTTGCTGCCTTAGCTAACGCAAGTACCAGCCTGCAACTTTAAATACTCAAACGTGTGTCAAAACACAAGCGCGCGAAGCGGTACCAAAAAACGACGATTAAGCAGCGAAGCCAGACGCACCTCAAATGGATTGACTTGGCTTTGTGTCGAGTTCATTTGTTCCATACTCGAAAAAAAAAAAAAACGCGTGCAAAATGTGCAATTTAATAATATAAAGTGTGCAAATGTTGTACAAAGTAATTTATATATGAAAAATAAAGCACTTTTTTTAGTAAGAATTGCTTGCATGTGGGGGATCACGTGATTCTGGGGGTCAACTGAGGTTCGCAATATGTTCCGTGTAACTACAATCGACTGCCGTTCAGTTCAACGTCATTTGGAACGCTGAACTGTGATTTAACTGAACGGCAGTTGAAATTGCCCGTGTAACACGGGTATTAGATTCGATGAGGAAGCTACACTATTCGTCTTGAAACATACGTAGCGGAATTACATTGTCGTCCACTCTTGTAGTTTGATCATGGTAGCTGTTTCCAAAGTTCTATCGTTTGCGAACCGGGTGCATATCGAAGAAAAGTAATGAAACCGCAGATTGACAGATTTAGACCCGCTACGGTGGCGCATCGGTTATGACGCTCGACGGATGGACGAGGGATCAAATCCTGGCCGCGACGGCCGCTTTTTGATGGAGGCGAAAGGCGAAAAGCCAGATGCCCGTATGCTGTGCGATGTCAGCGCATGTTAAGAACCCTAGGCGTTCTAAATTTCCGGAGCCCTTCACTGCGCCGCCTCTTATAGCCTGAGTCGCTTTGGAACGTCAAACTCATTAAACCATCAATCAACCAACATCTCTTCAGCGCACCCACTTCAAGACGTTTTGAAGACTGCTACCGTGTTCAAGTTAACAGTAAGCGACCGACCCTGTACCCTATTCCTGTTCGATTCGGTTAGGAAAGATCAATTTGCACTGATATACTTTTTTTTTTATTAACTTAACGCACACAATGCTTCCTGTTAACCGAGTCGAACGAGTGCCGTGATGACCTTAGGTTAACATGTCTCACGTTCGATCGTTCGGTTCCCATCTAGTTGCCGTAACTTATATTTCCGCACAGTTTATTTCCTTTGCGTTCTTCGGGCTCACAACGACGTTGGAGTTACGTCGAGATTAAAATCACAATTTTTTTAATGTTTTGACAACTTTCAATTCCACGTGACGTCATGATCCTCTCGACCATCCCGAGTTTCTGGACGTATACCTACTACGGCGCCTGGCTCTTCAATTAACGAGACTCCCAACACTTTTACTGTGAAACATGCGAATGCATCGAAGGCGAAGGCGAAGCCCTCTCCCATATTACTTTAACTTAATTAGGCCCTGTGCTAGCTGCATCCACTTGACCCCTGCGAACACCTTAACCTCATCCGCCCACCTAGCTTTCTGCCTCATCCTGCTACGCCTTCCTTCCCATGGTATCCAACTTGCTACCCTTGGCGATCATCGCTTGTCCTCTCTTGTTATTGATTTCCATTAGAATTCCATTAACACGAGTTATTTGAATTGTTTCTCTAACCGACTCTGCACGCTTCCTACCTTTTAACGTTACGCGTTGACGTTGTCGCGGGATTAGTACTGATTAACTAGTTTATCAGTAAATTTTGTTAATAGCACTTTGTGTGTTATAAATTTCTGACTTGTATGTGATGTGGTTGTATAAATATATGCTTATTCTATGTGTTACGTTTTTCACGGATGCTCCTCCTGCTTGGACCATGTATATATATACGGTCCGCAGTATGTTCCTATAAATAAATAAGTCAAAAGAGCCAGTGGTTGCCATTGGCTGCGGCTTCCCCGTTGACATGCTTTTTTCGCTGCATATTGCCGCAATATTAATCACTTACTGACGCCGCCATGTGGTCGAGCTCGGGAGACTGGCACGCGTTCTTTGCCCGGGGAGCTCGCTCACTAGTAGGTTCATCAGCTGAGCTTTCGTCCGCCGGTGCTTGTGTGTTAGTGCCCAGTAACCCGGCTTACTTAGCTCTACTGGCTCATGTGACAAAATAATAAGTTGTATCCTACTATATGTGAAGGTACCACTCCTAAGGACCCAAAATGGCGACGTCATTAGAATTGCCAGGGCATCGGCACAATAACCTGTCCCTTGCATGCATCACTCTTACTGCTGAAGTCCACATGGGCCTCGTCTAACACTTGGCCGGGAGGGCTTGGAGAGTTTTCGGTTGTGACTCACTGTGAAATTGTCTTTCAAGAATATCATCCGTTCAGTGTCGTTGTAAAACCCACCGGCTTATTTCCACGTAGAAACAATATGTCGCAGCAGCCGCGACATACTCCGTGCAGATTACAGGCGACGTTCATTGAAGTTTATACGCTGGGATAGTGTTTTTGTAGAGTCGCATCGCGGTTAAACATAACTTCCTTGTCTCTTTGTTCTAGTCTAAGCCTGTCACCCAAACATAGAGCTACGTCTCAGCCAGGCAATAGAATTGACAAAGCAACAGCAGCAGCAGCAGTAGCAGAGAAGAACGTAGAAGCGATATAACGTTTTCGCGTGTCAGGTGACCGTGGATGGCTCTGTGGTGTTTACCAGAAATCGCTGCAATAAGGTTTTGTCGCTTTCATTCTACAGTGGGTACATTCGATTATCAGTTCCGGACTACCCGGGACTGCTGGCTGACAGCTGTCCGGCGTTCGATTTTCCTCAGGCAGCCCAAAAGCCCCGCCCACCAGTAAAGCTCCTGGGCCGGCGGCCATTTTGAGTTAGACCCCGGGCGCATTCTGAGTATTTTTCGTGTTCCTGCGTACGATATCGTGCGCTAATCAATGACACAATCTCTTTTAACAGCTGTAAGACGTTTGAATGTTGCGTCTTCGCTTTTAGTCGAATTTCACTACACGCGGAAGCGTCCAGAGTCCCGAACACGGATTGATTGTTCGTGCTGCCTTGAATTCTTCTCCGGTTTCGCGATGTTTTCAGCGCGCAGTTTCTGAAAGCATCGCAAGCGAACCGCTTTGTGCTGGAGCAGGTAACACTTGTTGCAAATGCTTTTGCAAAATATATCTTTTAATCTTTCGAGCGCAGTGAGCTGGGCCTTTGGAAACACTTTGTGAGCAGTGACGGTAAGAAAACCCTGCCAAACTGAGGTCTGCAAAACGCTTCCATTCAGTCGTGTCACATTCCGTTCGCGAAGAGCACCGAATAATTCTCGCCTATGTTATCTATTTTTGATATTACACGTATGCCAAAAGATAAACGTGCGTGCGGTGTCATTGCGAAAGAACTGAGTCGCGGTGACTGATGGTTGGCATCGCGTCTGCTAAGAGCAGCAAGAGCAAACGTTAGAGGGAGCTCGCAAGGTCATGTGACCATCACGCTGCTTCCTGTCAGAGCGGAAGCTGAGACCTGTCAGCGAGTAGTACGAGACTGGAAAATCGAATGTACCCAGTGTCTACCATACAGTGTCCGTGCCTGAGGTGATGATGATGATGGTGAGGAAGCAACTCAAGTGCCACCTACAGCTGACGTTTCGCGATAAATTTCGACTCCGAGAAGCTTAATTGTTCTACGCATGGTCAACCACGATACACGAACGCCTCGTGCGTAATTGCTGCGCAGGATACAGACTTACGAAACATTTATTGCGTCGTCGTACGCTGACTCGTGCGGCCTTGTACGCGTGGCGGCGGCGGACGAGGAAAGGCGCGCGTACTCGAGGCACGGCTCCTCGCGCTTCTAGTGCGACCCCGTGACGCGGAAAGCGAGTGGGCTTGGCGGGAGGAATCATTACACTGGCCATCCTTTTAAGCTTCGTGCTTTGAAGGGTATTTCTCGCACCTGTGCCAAACAGTGCGGCGCTGAGCTCGGCACTTTTTACTCGCTCCGATGAAGCAGTGGCTGCTGTTGATTGCCACCTTTCGGCATTTGCCGGCTTTTTTTAGTTTTATTCTTTCGCCGGTGCACGTGTGCGAGGACGCATTGCAAAAATGACTGCGAGGAAGCAGAACGGGAATGGCCACACTTGCCGGGAAACCGTATGAGAGATACGTAAACATGATAGTTTGCATGCTTATTAATTTATTTACAAAGTCCTACAGCGTCCAAATTCTTTATTTCTATTTTTGATATAGAAGCGCATGAACAGAATAAAGTACGCATCGGGTTGACTGGTACCTGGTGGCAGGTGTTATGTTAGTAACTACCAATATTTCTAGATAAGTATCAAAGCTACAAACGGAATACTGGTAACTTGTTCGCAATTATTACTATTTCCGATTGGCAGCCATTATAGTACTATTTATTTTTCCAAAAGAGCAGTCATGCTGACACCACAGCGAGCAAGGCTCTTGGAAACCATTTTGCCTTGCTCCAGATTGGCCCACCAAATCATGACGTCACAGTCACATGTCCGGACGCGGGTAATTGAAACGTTGCTTTCTCACAGTTTCATCCGTGTAACCTGGTTAAACCCTGCATATTTTTTCATCTCCGCCCACCTAAGCGGAGAAACTGTTTTGGCTCATCGCTACGCCCTTTTTGTGGCAGTGCTTGCCATGTCATGCATTCTAACCATATAAGTAATCCACTAGGGCAACGTACAGTGCCCAGGTGCGACTGCGAGTATTTCACTGCTAGAATGCCTCGACACAATAGAAAGTGTTACCTTAGTACTACTGCTTACCGCTACCGTACACCGTCAGCACGCATGCGCAGATCACCCTAAGGGTACCAGATGGCGCCACGTTCTCGTCATATGCCGGCGCATTCGGCATGCAGGGGTATCCATAGCAGGAGACTACCAGCGCGTGCGGTACACGGTAACGGTAAGCGGTAGCGCTATAGTAGAGAGATTTAGCATACCGTGATCCGCGATCCGCCACCGTGGCCCTCTACCGCTCGTGGGCGGGGCGCACAAACTGATTGGTTCCGATGCGGCAGGTCTATGTGCCGACATCCAGTATGTGGCGCCATCTGTCGGCGGCAAGGGGGTCTGGGATGCGCAGTGGAACGCGCGGGGGCGGATCACACTAGCGGATCGCGGATCACGGTAAGCTAAATCTCTCTAACCGGGCTAAGTGGAGAAATATGGGAGAGGCCTTCGCCCTGCAGTGGGTATAGTCAGGCTGATGATGATGATGATGAAATCTCTCTAGTATGAGTCTCTAATGCTCATTTGGCATGAGCATTGAATCAGGATCCTCTATCCACTGCGAGCTTAAAGGCTTCTAACGTCAGGCACACGGGCAGCGACAAAGACGAGACGACATTCGGAAGCGTTGGGTAATTAATACTTCTTCTTAGGCATATTGGTGTATAGCAATTTTGTAAAACTTTATAGAGCAAACACATAAAAGTGGAAAGTCGCACGCACACATGCACGCATATGTACGTCCGCTAGCGCTCGTGGACGGCTGGCTTTACTAACGCAACGTCACACTTTATAGAGGCGGAAGTGTCGCATGACAAAGATGGTCAAGATGCATAACATGAGTTGATGTCTGAGCCAGCAAGCAGAACGCATACGCAGGCCTACAAGCGTAGCTAAGTGAAGCGTCTTTTTTCCATAAGTTTTCTTATCGTACTTTTAACAGCTTCTTACTCGCTTCCAAGTTTCTTTATGTGTCCGATTACCAAAACATTTAACTCGAACAACCTTTTGTTTGGTGGTCAAATTTATTTTTCTCCTCATCCAAGCTGTTCTGCACCGTCTTGTCTGACTCTTACCGAGAATCGTTATCCCTTTGATCCCTTACTCTTCACCGACATTATTGTGCTGTCTTGTTGAAGGTGGAAACTGCTTGTTTGTGCAGGTATGCTCCTGCAAAATCCTGACTTACCCAGTGACAGAGTGGTAAATGAAGTGGTTTCTTCTTTCAAGAGAAATGACTTCACGCTTGTTTAAGTTAGTAAAGATTTTAAGATTCTCTTCTTACCAAAGGGAATGTACGGCAGGAAAGCTGCGAATAAGATTCATGTCCCGTTCAAGGAAATAAAAGGAACAAGTTTCGCAGGAGACCAGAATTCGGTATTCTCACCAGGGACATCGTCAAATGCGGATGTAAAAGTTCTTTTTTTTTTTTTTTTATGTGGCGGAGAACACCAACCGTCAATTCCCTTCAGCAGTTTCAGAACCATAATTATACCGAAGCGTGTTTATAGAAGAAAGACAGTTTTCATTATAGAGGTATAAGGGCCATGTTTTGAATTACCCCTCCCTCACCGAAACGTCAGCGGATGTCGCACAGTTCCTTCAACGCACCGGAAATATTGACTCTGACTTTTCAGTAGACATACGAGACTTGCTTTTATTCCGTGGTCAAGTTCATATTTTCGCCTGTCAGAACCCTCATGCCGGAAAGCGGCCAAGCATCTTTCCAGAACTCTGCTCGCTTGTCCGTATAGATAATATTACAGCTTTGTTGCAGAATTGTTTGAATGCTCTGCTGATTGTGACAGCGAGCTATTTTGCAGCGCGATTGTTCCTGTATACAGGTGTTGTGTGCAATGCACTCATTCCTCGCGATATTTACTTTAGGAAAGGAAATTTCAAATGGGGCTCGCTTTTAGAGGTTGTTGGTCAATTGGTTTGTGGGGTTTGACGTCCCAAAGCGACTCAGGCTATGAGAGACGCCGTAGTGGAGGACTCCGAAAATTTCGACCACCTGGGGTTTTTGAACGTGCACTGACATCGCACAGCACACGGGCGCCTTGCTTGTCGCCTCCACCGAAAGGCGGCCGCCGAGGCTGGGATTCGATTAGATATGCAGATGATTTTTAGTGTTGCTTCTAAAAAAGAACACAACCTTTACCTATGCCTCTGGAGCTAGGTTAGCTTATGACTACATATAACTAACTCTCTCGAATCTATTTTGCCGATAAACTGCCCGATGCTTTTTATTTCGAAATGTTTAGACCTTCAATTAACGTTGCATGACGGACACATTTTCTGGGATCGTTAGCCACGTGCCGAAATGAAGTTGTTGCCCTAAGACCCGGTCTATTACATGACAAGTAAAAGAGAAACAGTACAGGGGTCAGAAAGGGGCAAGTGTGATAAGCACGCTGACTCGTACGATGCATTTTAAGAGGAAGAGCATATGTGGCGCGTTCATGTGAGCCAAACTGGCCGGTGCGTCGGCTGCCGTATAGAAGAGAGCACTCTAAAAATAGAGAATTTAGGCGACACATTTACTATCACACGTTTCTAAACGTAAATAATATGTCGCCCGGTCTCGCCCGGTTCGAATGGACAAAAATTCTTGGCCAGAGTGAAGACATGGCGGCGCGAAAAAGTTTGCAGGCTTAGCACATGAAGAAACTTGGCAGTGAATGTGTTTAGCAACCAGTCCTATCCCTGTTTGCTTCTGAGGTTGACCTTCTCGAATCATGTAGCCGGTTTTCTTGCTTTGCCTGCGTATGAATTCTGCTTCTTGGCTCAGTTGTTATTATGCATCTTTCCTATCCCTTTCACGCGACACTTCCGCCTATATAAGGTCTGACCTTCCGCTTATAAAACCAGGATTACAGCCGCGTTCGACATCGCCCAGTTGGCTGACGCGCGCAAAGCTTGGCTTTGACAAAGTGCGCGAGTCCCTTTCATGCACCTGCAAGTAGGCGACGCGGGAAAGCAATGCAGATTAAATTTGGGCGTGGCTTAGAAATGCTCTCTCTTCTCTCAACATGCTGTTTGTTATGGCGCCGCGATGGCCACAACAAACTTCAAAGCAGGCTGCCTGTGATCGATACTGCAGTGAGCTATAGAGAGGGCATGTGTCGGGCGTAAGAGTAAGAATAATGATCAGCTATATTTTCGAACAAGCTCTATAGGTTTTGCGATACTTTATCGCTGAAATTAAAAGACGTAGTTCAGGTAATCAGTGATATTACAAGGTGATAACACGGATTAAGAGATATGAGAAGCGTAGCCGGTTTGGAAAAATCTGTTAAGGAAACATGCTAGAATAGCGTGGCCAGGGAAGACGCTGCAGAGAGATCATTGCGGATCATTTCGAGAGACATTTTTATTTGCAGAGGACATAGTCTTGCTTATAAATATGGAGTCTGTGAGGGTCGACTCATACCTTGCATTCCTCCATGTGCTGTGCGGTAGCATAAGAACAGACGCATTCTTGAAATTCAGTCGGCGCACTGGGGGACCGTGTTAGTATCGGAGTGCACCTAGAATCACTTCACGAGATACCGAAGCGCAACGCTGGAATATAGATTGTCCAAGGTGGGGTGCTCCGGCTTTAAAGGAGAATCTTCTTGCGTCAGTGAGCCTCAGTTACTGCAGGGTTCAAAGTATAAAGCAGAAGAGCTGGGTAGCAGGGCGCACCACTCTGCCCGGCCGAAGGACGCTCATGCTGAAGGACAGTCCTACCGTTGCTGCGCACGCAGCCCGATTTCGCATACAGGTCTGTCGCTCGTGAGAAGCTTCCTTTGCACTGTTTTATTGCTGGACTTAGCGCTGAGAGACTGCTCCGCCCTGTTTGCCTTGGCAGTCGGCCGAATGGAAACGGCAATAATGTTGTCAACGAGCAATGGGTATTGGCAGTCCCATTTTCTTTATTTCCTTATTTCATTCTTTTCTTTCACTCTCGCAAGAGTGTCGTAGTTTCCTTGTCTGTTGTCCGCTGTTTAGTCATGTCGATAGCGTGATCTTTAGCCGTGTGACACCCAGGCAAGATAAAAGTATGAAGAAATTGGCTTGAATTGGTCCCTTGCTACTGATTGACCTCTGACTTACGGAAGTATAAAAGAACAGAAATCGGAAGTCTATTACTGAAACAATATTGACGCATAACTTAAACGATAAAATCGAGCTTATGTCTGAACGTTTAAAACTGAGAATATTGCGCAGAAATGCTGAAGCACGCATAGTAAATGAAACGTGGAATTCGATATACCTGCATTACCTGAAAGGAATCAACAGCCCGCCATTTTATTTTTTCGTAATAGAACAGCAGCGAATCAAACAAGGAAAGCGGCTGAGCCAAGACAAGCAAGCGTCAATTCCTATTAACCGAATATATGTATGAGCGATCCTATAGCACGCCTGATAAATTTGCTTTGAGCAGTTTCGATCAAGTTGTAATTACGATCAAGTTGTGCTATGCGACACGCAATAAAGTGAGCGAGAAGCAATCAGTGCTTGCTGTATATTTACACAGGGTTAAAGGCGTAGAGGCGCAAAACTTTCTTAGGGTATTTCCATTCTGGAATTATGCGTAACAACGAGCAAATATGGGTAACAACGGTCTGCATTTACTAAGTAACTTACAATTGAGTTTATTCCGCCGCGCAGTTTCGGTTTCTAGTTGCCAAACGATGGTCCCAACATCACTTGTGAGTTTGAGACCAGTTAGAGCCTGTAAAGCTACATAATAGCCCTTTGTAAAGGTCGTTTCAACTTCTAGGTCATGTCAGTTGAAGAGTTTACATACAGTATAACTACAAAACAACGAACATACTGCGGATTTTTCATGCGTCACGTGATTTCATATAAACTCCCTTGTGACTTAGGAACATTTGTTCAGCAACCTGAAAGCAGAAGCAAAACTGCTGGATAAGACAATGCAATGACAAATCATTTCATGACAGGTGGCAGATTGTATGCGGTTATGGGCGTTTCGCAATGCGATAAGCACAGTTTCGACGCCAAAATACACTAACCAATATTTCCTATTTTCTGTCTAAGTCTCTTTACTGTATCATTCCAACACATTGCTCACCGCGGCAATGAGGACAAAGGCTGAGCGATAGCAGCAACAACAAAACGCGGGACAGGTGGGCGACAGCGTATCGACTGGCTAAACCCTTTTCTCATTAACTTTTCTGTCCTGCCTTTTCCCTTCCCCCTGCTGTCCCGTTATTTCAGGCGTGACAACCTTGCTGCTGTCACGTACAAATACACCTGAGGTATAGTGAGCAAACGCCGTACAAAGACCTCGCAGCTGATGGATTTATGCGTATAAAACAAAAAAGTAAAAGCAACAAGCTGACGGGCGGCTGCTTCGCTTTTCCCGCTGCGGCCAGCGTCTGGCACACGATTCATGTCCCCGACCGGCGGCGGGCGACGATGCCAGCCGCTTCGAAAACCATGCGAGGCGTTGTTCTCCTCGTACTCTCCTTGAGCTCCTTCTGCGATGATTAGTAGAGAACCGAGATAGACTGCTTACTGCCTTTCATCCTCATCTGCCTATTGTCCTTGCGGCGCAGAAAAACCCGTTCCTTGCAACCTACTTTCGGCGTGTTTCGTTTATTAGTTCTATTGTTCTGACCGTCCTATAGCTATTCGCATAACTATATTACAGCGCTTAAGTCTATAGACACACAGAGAGAGGGAAGCTCTGTATTGTACTCTCCTGGCGTTTTGGTCGTCCCGGCATTCTTTGCCTTCCGGGGTGGCTGTGTGACCAGTGAAGCGTACCATTTTGCTCAGCTCTCCAAAGTATCCCCTCCAAGTAACACACTTTCCGCATGCCAGCTTGAGAAGTTTTGCATCTCCTTTTTTTCTTATTTCTTCTGATTTTCTTTTGTTCCTGATCGCCGGGTCTGTGTGGAGGCAGAAAGCTGCTTCCAGTCCGCCCAACAACAGCAACGGCATGCGTGTCTGCAGCGCGCGTTGCTCGCGCTCATTACCAGTAGGCACGAACAAGCAGCTCAACGAAGGGCCGCGCTCGCTTTCTGCCTGGTCGGTGCTTTCGAGCTGGCGTGTTTTCGTTTTATACTGCCAACAGACATGTAAGCTGCAATTTCGATCGCGCGCTCGGTGCCAGCAATGGCGGAAGCGGGTCCCCTAGTGGGAAAGTACACCGATTTCCTCGTTCGAGCAAGCGGCGAAGGCTGTCCACTTCAGGGCTGACAGTCAACGGGGCTTGGGAGAAATCGAGAGTGCCTCCTTTGCCGTCGTAAGTGAATTCGTGCTATGAAAGTGGACAGTTTTGTTGCAACTGTTTTTGGTAGTGTTGGCACCGCATGCACGGTGCTTTAATTATGTAATACACACATGAAAGAAAATAAAAATAAATCAGCGAGATCCTTTGTGAAGATTAAACTAATGCACGATTGTACACAACGACCTTGACCTATTCAGCAAAAATATAAGTGGCTTAATTTTTAAATTAGAAGAGGTAATTTCCTGAGGAGCTGTACGGATTTTTACATTAAAAAGTTGGGCTAATGGCTCACTGTTTGGCATCTATTAATTGGCAAAGTTTACACTGTGAAGAATAATTATCATCTGATCAAGACGACTTCCTAAAATCGTGAACTCGTTGTAAGTTCGTACATCGTGCTTCTTTGTTCACTATTTGTTCTTAATCACCTAATACTGCCCCTATGTCGGTACCCAAGAAAATGTTTTCCCAATGCGTAGGTGACTGACTGTACTGAGCGCGTGTCCATAGGTCGAGTAATGGTTGGCGCGCTTTAGTTCCGTTCAATCAGTGCTGATTCTTTACCCTGATTGCCGGGCTGACACGCATGCATCTCTTGTGCACTCGTCTTCAAGGAAACTTACAAAACTTTGATTTCGTGCACAGGGGAATGCATGGTTCTTACTTATTTGGTGACATTCTGTTTTTCGGGAAGAAACTGCAGCTAGAGGGAGTTTTCCCCCATTAATGCCGTTGCCTCTGTGGACCTTTTTATCTGATTTGTGGTAGCCCAGAAACCAACTGCGTGGGTGTAGTTTCAAGCAGCACTTAAACGGATCGAGGGAACATTGAATAGAAGAAGAATCAATGAACACTAAAAAAACAAAAACAAAAAAACAAACAAAAAAAAACAGGCAAAAGTAAATAAAAAGGCCAAGGGCGATAAGATCGAGACTACAAGAAAACGGATGAATGAATCTAAGAAAAGATAAATGAGTTAAGAGAGAAATAACAAATGCATCGAGGAGGAAGCGAATGTCAATACGAACAAAATAATGGAGCGAGAGACAAACGACTAAATCAGAAGAACGAAAAATAAAACAAAACGGAATCGAAGAAAGAGAAAAAAATTAAACCGAAGCAAACAAGTCTCTAAGAAAGCTCGTTTCCGAGCGCGCCGCTTCTATCTTTTTACCCAAAGCAGTGAAAGTGTTATGGATGTGTCTAAACATTTGAGCACCGATAAATTATCAAGTTAAAGCTTAGCTACTTTGGTCATCTGATGAGAAAAGAGCAGTCGCTGGAGAAAGATTTGGTGTTGGGAAAGGTTGAGGGTCACCGGAGAAGGGGTAGGCAGCTAACGCGATGATTAGATGGCATCCTCGAGGCGCTGCAGATGAAGTTATGTGATGTTAGGAAGATAGTGAGAGACCGGAAAGCGTGGCGTGATATGGTCCATAGGGTCACGAAGAGTCGGACACGACTGAACGACTGAACTGAACTGAAGGCAGGGCTTCGAAGATCCATGGGTCATTCCTGGAGGGGCAGGTGAAAGGTCGAAGAAGAGGTGGGGGGGGGGGGGGGGGGGAGACTATTGAAGGGCGGTTCCATTTAAATCATGGGCATTTCATACTTTTTCGGTGAAGAAAATGAACTTCGGCATAACATCCCTAATTTCCCCACTTGGAAAGCGAGATGACGTTTTCTGTATGATAACGATGACTACAATGAACGCGGTTCACAAGTCGAGATATCTTCAGCAAACGGATTTCGAGGTTGGGACCACTCGTTACAAAGTTTTAGGAAACAAGAGAGGGAAAAACAAAGAATTTTGCCGGCGTTTAGATTTCGCTGGCATGCTACTCTGTGTAGGAATGGAAAATCGGGAGGGAAAGATTGAAAAAGAATGGTGAGAGAAATAATAGAATGGAAGGGGGATTTAAAACACGGCCATTAAATACGTGTTAAGGTGCTTAGTGGAGTAATGATATAAAATCAAATAATGAAATGCATGATCCGACTAATGTGCTTATATTGTTAGTTCACAGCTTGCAAAATGCCTGAGGGAAACATGCGAGGTGAATTTAGAGTTTGTCAAGGAGTCCAATGTCTTTCAAATATGTAAATAAAACGTTCATCGCGAGTCTCTGTTGCCTATAGGGCAGGCTAAGAGACCTAAAACATTGTCCATTGTTAAATCATTGGGGAGAGCTTCTCCATGCTATGTTCATAGGTTGCACGCTCGTCAGCGTACACAGTGCACTCAAATAGGATATGTTCCACAGTTTCAATCGAGCCACAGCAAATTCGCATAAGACGTAGTACTACATACAGAGACAGCTGGACACGGAAGCAAACGGACACGATTTTCGACTCTGAGCTCAATTATGCTCTTCGAAGCACTTTGGAAGACACATCGTGTGTACCATGCGCAACCTACGAGCAACAGCTGTACTTGCACGCGTACGTACTACGTTCACCCAGGTTTACACTACGCGCAGAACTACTTTCGAAGGCCTAGTTAGCGAATTCGACTTCTCCCCATTTTTCCTCGAGCGAAGCTGCACTTCGAGCGGTGCTTTCAAAGCAATTTGCATTTCTCTATTAAGCGTAAGAGAGCATAAAGTTGGGCGAGTTGGTTGACTTGCGTAGACACAAGAACAAGTGAGGAAAACAAGGACAAGCGCTAGCTCACAACTAAAGTTTATTCAAGACACAAGCTCGAATGAATAAGAGCAAAGAACAAAGCAATGCTGATAAGAAGAACATCTCGTCTTGCCCCGGATATCTTAGTCAGTTGGCCAAGAACAGATATACCCTATCAGAGAACAGACGGAAGTTTGGCTTACGCAATTAGCTCGACTTATACGCATATATGCATGGATACGCTCCAGTTAGCATGCCGCCCAGAAAAGTTGGAGGAGGGGGTGGGGCAGTGCTATGCTTTCAAGTAATATCTACGTTTTCGTCATATCCGGCGCGAACACGAGAAGCGTGTACAGTCTTTAAGGGAGATCAGTGCACGGCGGATGCGTCTGCCACGGCCTCCCAGCAGTGGTGTTATATCAATACGTGTTTCCGCAATTGGAGTGTTTTCCCCATACCCAGTCGATGAGCTGGTCCTTCGTGCTCGAGAAGCTTTTTCCTTTTCACCGTAAGCGCCGCGTGACCGAGGAATCATGCGTAGCGTAGCCGAAACCCGAAAGTATCTATATCCCAACAACGCCTGTTGCAATAGCGAATGCACTCTGGTGACTCACCGGTTGCCACGCGTCTGGCTGCAGCTCCAGAGCACTAGATCGCGTGATACACTCAGGACGTTTGTGCTGAGAGGCAGGATACAAACAAATAAACAACCACTCTCGTTTATACTGCCGTATACCGAATAAAGAAGTTTAAATGAAGCGGAAATAGCCAGCCAGTACCCGTCCTCGTTCCTCCTTTTTTTTTTTTTTTTGTACGCTTTTTCTTGTGCCCAGAGCCCGTTTCGGGCCCGTGGAAGCACGCGTCCAACTCGAACGTCACCGCAATACGAAATACACGTGTCTCGTATTTGGGGAATATTTTGCGCAGTTTTTTCTTAATCGGATGGACGACTCAAGGTGTCGAGCTTTAAAAGCTAAGAATTTCACTCACTCATGCACTAAGTGAATGCATTTCAAACACTCAGAAAATCAGTTCCAGTATACTGAGGACGCTGATGCCCATGTGAGCATAGCGAACCCACCCTCGCCCAATTTTTTAACAAGATCAAGTGTTGCATCACTAAATGTAATGTATATAAAGCGTCTCTCGGCTACACCGCTTGCTAATTCGTGCTGTAATTTAACGCACGAAGTTGTGCTTAAAAGTGCCCGTTTTTTCATATAACGTGCTACTTGCCTGATTCACTCAGAAATAACCTAAAAAAAACGCATCGTCTGGTGTGGTTTAAAGCCAAACAAGCAGCA
Source organism: Amblyomma maculatum (assembly GCF_055883805.1). Taxonomy (NCBI): domain Eukaryota; kingdom Metazoa; phylum Arthropoda; class Arachnida; order Ixodida; family Ixodidae; genus Amblyomma; species Amblyomma maculatum. Next base: position 126,270,888 of record NC_139348.1, on the reverse strand, counting down.
TACATCGAAAGGGTTCCTGCGGAGCATCTACCCTAAAATAACTTACCAAAGTAAATTGTCAGGGAGTTCTAGTTTTAGACCGATTCTTTACCCAAATGAATAAAAGCTGATGACAACCGCTACTGCATATGCTGCTTGAATTGCCTCCTTCTCGCGGCAAAGGATGGCGATTTTAGTTAATTCTGACGGATTCAAGCAAACCTGCCATCCTAATTTGTTACTATAGTTAAGAGTCCAGTTGTTACTATCCCATTGTGTTAAATTTCTGTATGAATAAGGAACCTGCAAAGCTGGGAGAAGCATTCTACGTGTTGCAGGTAGAGACGCAACGCTTCATATTGTTAAAAAAAAATAGGCGGGAGTACGTGCAGGGTGTCTCGCTGCTGCTTCGGTAACGAGGGAGCTCACTTGAGACGATAGGGGGGTGGCGGGGGGGGGGGGGGGGGGGGGGGGGGGGGGGGGGGGGGGGGGGGGTGGGGGGACAGAGCGGCCTTGATGCTTCCTTCGCCCTCTACTGTCGAAAAGCGGCCTGCCCTGCTGTCTCGGACCCCATGTGTTCTGCGCGGGGAAAGCGTTCGCCATCCGTCAGTGTTTACTTTCTGAGCGAAAAATCCCGACCATGGCACTGGCAGATGATAGCTGGTAGCTGACATGGCCGATCACTAATGGACGTAGGGTTGGCTGACATTAAGTTTGGCAGGAGTTGCCAACTTGGGTCTCTCATTTCAAATTGGAGGATGATATTAGAATCAGTCTGCTAGGATATTTGCATTCACGTTAACTCTTGGTCACGCAGGCTTGCTTACACCGCTTGGTTAAAGCGATGGTTTATATGTGGCTGGTAGCCTAGGCTACCGGGTCATACAGTAAAGACGTAGCTTAGTGATCCCCACAATTTTTAACGCCTCTGTTTTTTCAGCACCTTTAAAACATGTTTATCATGCCTGTACTGATATGTTGGGATGACCATGGAAGATCTGCCGGTGACTAAGGGTGGTATTGTACTGCGTACTGTTTTGAAAATAATTTGCTAATACATAATTAACTGTAACGTCCTTGGTTTCTGCTGTATAAGAAAGGTGTCTGCCATTAACAATGTATAGGCTGAACATTTGGACCCCTTCACTAGCCGTATCAGCCATGAGTCCAAACAACTTTATGTGTAATAGCTGAGAACTAAGTTCAGTGAAAAGAAAAGGAGATAAAGTATGATATAATAAGATATACCAAATGAAAACAAAATAATGATACAGAGCTAAGAGTATGACATTCTTGATGCCCCTTTTAAAATGGCGGATGCTGGTGTGGAGTGCGGCATGGGCAGGCAGGTCATCCCAGTTGAGTAAGCTGAGCAGAAGTGTTTCATCTACATATTTCATAAGAGCAGACTCTCGTGTTTCCGCTTTTGTTTTCGCTTTCCATGCGTTCAGATGCCATATGGTGAAGGAGTTCAGAACTGGAAACTACGTTTGCCCTGTCTCCTGTATTCATGCTTCTCTGCCCAGTCTTGTAACGCAGTTTCTTCCTTGAGTTGTGCTTCATAGATTTATAGTATGGAAATGGTAAAAAGATGGAATTCTTAAATAACGCCAAGAAACAAGGGTTGAGGGATATGGCGTCGCTAGGATCACCCGCACGTGGTGCGGAGGCGCGGCGCGGCAGCCCCCCCCCCCCCCCCCCCCCCTTCCTCCCCGTCCCCGATCCCCGTCCCCGATTTTAAGATCTGAATGACCGAATCGCAACTTCCTTTCTACCTCCTCTGTAGTGATCAGACTTGCCGTTCCACTGAGCAACAGGCATTTCGTGCCTTTCGGCGTTTTGAAAGTGTGAGGCGGATGTGTTACTGGACCGAGCAGCGGGAAAGGCAGGAGATAAATGAAGAAGACAAAAGACTGCCGGAAAGAGGAGACACTGCCAGCGGTCCTCGCTTGGGAAAGGAGAGTGAACTGCAAATACAAAAAAGAGGCGATGCGGCGGCGCGGCCTCCGACGGGTGTCGTCTACGCTCCCGCGCAGGTGTTTCCGATGAGTATCGGGTTAATGCTGCTGTTTCCAGGGTACGCACACGTACACGGAGCCTTTACAAGGTTAAAATGGCGTGGCACGTGTCTTTGGCATCATAAGGCATGTGTTTTCAAGCACTCCTCACAATAGAATAATTCGTTCTACGAGAAGATCACACTTGCCAGTCAGTCCAACGCACGCCTTCTGGCGTCTTTGCACAATAGCTCATTTCGCCCCCCGCCGTTTACTCCCTCTCAATGCCCAGCTGCACCCCCCCCCCCCCCCCCCCTTAGCGCTGCACCCGATACAGACCGCACACCCTGCACCCCCTCTTAACTATTATACCTTGTTCCATGGAGGCAGGAAACAACTTAGGCCCTTGCCATTCCCAGTGCATTGGAGAAAGTGTGGCGGAAGTGACGTCAAAATTTAGGGTTAGCCAAGTCGGGCCATTAGCAACGGCGACGCTGTTGCTATGAAAACTCGGGCCACTAGCAACAGCGTTGCTAAGGGCCCTAGGTACCTGAGCGTCGCGGAGAAAGAGAATGCGACCGGTAAAGGAGGAGGAGAGACGTTGCAGCGTCTGGTCGCCGCGCGGCCGCTCCCGCTTCAAAAAAAAAAAAAAAATGGCGTCAGGGCCTCTCCTAAGTTCTTTCCTTTTTCCATGCCTTGTTCTCATACGGATGTTGAATCCACTGCCGAATGTTTGTCATTAGCTCGCAGATATGGAGATCGACAAGCTCTCAAACCGTCTTTTTTGCATGCATTGTACGAGTACATTACATGTGAGGGCCCGTGGGCCTGAAGCTGGCTTTTACAAAGATCCCTTGTGTGTCTAATGAGCGCTGCACCCTTGAAAGGGGCTGCTTCCTGGAGACGTTCATGCCGCGTTTGGTAGATGTACGGAATTCCGATGGACCGAAATTCGAGTGGGACTCATGTTATTGTAAAATGTCACCGTAATATCCGGTTCGTCGTCAACGTCCGCCTTTTGATATTCATGGAAAAGGCGGTTGAGCAATGTTTCGGAGACTCTCCCCTTCTCCTCCCCCCCCCTCCCCTCCCGCGAAAAAAAAAAAAAAACGATGTTCGAATATATGCAGCTTTTGTTTGCTCTTAGCATGGCTTGACAAGAGATGTACACGCAACCTAATAACGGTATGCTATTGTGCTCGGAAGATTCGTAAGATAATGTCGTAACACTCGTAAGACAATCGACTGCTCGCAGCACGCGAGGGCAGCTGCGCCAACTGCGAGTTGACCCGGCGCCATTATGAAAGGGTCGCCTAGCAATCGAATTTCTGCCACGTCTGTATTGGCGCTGCATATCATGGCGCAAAGCGACAGCGACCCTTTGTTCATTATAGGGCGCGGACTACTTTGCGCTAGCGAACAAAAGAATGCCTACCTCCACATCTCGATAGTTTTTCTCCTGCACTACCATTCTTTGTACATGGGACCTCGAAAATTCTGGAGGATGCGTGAACAAATGTTACTTCCTGTCTACTCTGTCGTTTTTTTTATTATTATTTTTTCTCCGTCGCGATGCTGGCGTAGATATTTTCCGCGCATTGTGAGGCCCACGGTTTACATATTCGAAAGCCGGGCGATGACTATGGCTTTGATATAATGGATATTTTGCCTAACATATAGAGGGGGATGGGAGTATCACATATTACGGTAGGGCGACCACAATTGGAGACATATCACGTGAAAGAAGAGGTGCATGAACGTAGAAAAATGGCTTTGCTTGCTAAGAGATGTAGAATTTTTATGTTAAATGAGAAGAGAGAGAGAGAGAGAAAAAAAAAAAAGAAACAGGCCGTTGAACATTATCCTAGTTTTGAACGCCGAATCAAATTTGTTGTGTTCACCTAAGGGCTCAACTGAAAACGTCATTTTGAGTTTCCGTTTTGGATTGGTAATCTTCAAAATAATCTAGCTCGTTGTGATAAATGCTGGCAGGGAAAACATTGCTCTCACGTCACAGATACTTCTCCAAATTATGTGTCACATGTAGAACTGGCCACCACCAGACATGTTTGCTTCCTGCCCAGTCACCGTGTGCAAACAACTGCCTCTGAGACTGTCCTTATACGCTCCACTGTACATTGCCATATTGTTGTTATGAATCCCCTCGTTTCATGAACTATACTTTTACAGTATAAAAACAAATACCGTGCTTCTGATCGTACCCAGTCGGGGCGTCAGGATCACTATGGAAACAGTGATTAGAATCAAATTCTTCAAGTATAACAGGTGACATGGGTATATAAAACAAGCATTGTTGTCGCACATCGTTCCGATCTTCAAGAAGTCGCTTTCGTTCGGTGCCTATGAAATTACCACAACGGCGCTAGGCCTACTTTCTCTAGAGGCTCCAGCATCAGAGTTAACGTTGTGGGTGAATGATCACGGGCATGACTTTGTCAGGTGGTAGATGGCAGGTGGCATATCTGGGCACTGATTGTTTGGAAGGTTCTGTGAGCCCATGGTGACGCAAGGCGATCGCGCGCTTACGGCTGTTCTAAACGTCGGACGCACGCCCTGCTGTGATTTCGGAGCTTGTTGTGACCGCTGCGCACAGCATGTGTGCTCGTTGGATGCGTTTCCGCTTTTAATATGAGCAACGTTTTTTGAAATTCTTGCTTTTACGAGAATTACACGCACGCATCTTCGCTCCTGTGGCGTGCTTCCTGTTTTCAGGACGTCTGCAAGGGCTCGACTGCCACCAACAATAGCCATGGTCTTGCGCGTTCTTGTTTATAATGCTTTTGTTTGTATCAGACAGTGTCATACCGCACCGTACCTTACAATCTGTGATAACATTTTCTGGACCCCCACAGGATGCGACAGCGGCTTCGGCCTGGAGCTGGCGGTGCGTCTTCACAACCGTGGCGTGCGGGTGTTCGCCGGCTGCCTCATGCCTGACAGCCAGGGGGCCAATAGATTGCGAGCCCTCGCGTCCGAGGTTGGGGAAGGCAAGGGCAGCGTCCACGTGCTGGCGCCCATGGACGTCACCAGTGACAGCCAGGTGCAAGACGCCGTGAAACAGGTCACCAAGATTCTGACCAGCGAAGGTACGGCCACAGCGTTCCTACTACACTGCGTAGAGGTTTAAAGAGTGTGTATACTGTGCGATGTCAGTGCACGTTAAAGAACCCCAGGTGGTCGAAATTTCCGGAGTCCTCCACTACGGCGGCTCTCATAGTCTGAGTTGCTTTGGGACGTTAAACTCCACAAACCAAACCAAACCACAATTGTCTGGTGTTGCGGGTTCACTGGTTTAGTGTCGTTCTGCTGCATTCCTAAATTTGATAACAATGAAGAATTGTTTACAACGGTGGCCAGACAATATATTGCCATGTGCTAATTGTGTATGCCGCGTTAAGAACTAGTTCCATCTCAAAATCATTGACTGTATCCAGATCGAATTTCACTGTGAAGCTGACGGAAAAACGTGTGCGGACGTTTTGAGGCCGACGTATACACTACAGTTTCCACGTTTAAGCAATCTTGTAGTAATAAATGCGTAGTCCGGACAACATTTTGTTCTTTTCACAGCTTCAGGCAGCGCCTTATGTTGAGGACTCTAATTTCACAATTCCTGTCACAAGTTTATCGAGAAAGCTGAAAGAACAAAGGAAAGAACAAAGTGAACCCGCTCAACTACAGCGCTGCTCAAGATTCATGTGATACTGTAGCTGAGGCCATTTACAATTGCTCATCATGACTGTGTTCCCTCTACAAAGTAAACAGGTTACGAAACGTTGAGGGATCAAGGGCCTTCACTGAAGATCACGTAGGGAGGAGACTCTGACTGGGCGACTGGTCAGGCAATCCCTTCGCACCTTCTGATGCAGGCGCTCCAGCACAGCAGCACGAGAACGGCATTGCGCAACCGGAGGATGATGGTGTCGGGGAGGTGCCCCAGCTGTGGGCCATGGTGGCCAACGCTGGCGTCATCTGTGCCTCGGAGCTGGAGTGGGGCTCTCTCGAACCGCTGAGCCGCATGATGGAGGTGAACGCGGTGGGTGTAGCCCGCAGCGTGCGCGCATTCCTGCCGATGGTACGCCGCGCCAAAGGAGGACGGGTAGTGATCTGCACTAGCCTGTGGAGTGAGTATCCTCGCTGATTGTGGTGCTGATCAACTACGAACCACCTGCAAACGCGTAGCGCTTTATAGAAACAAAGACAAACTGTATTAAAAATCCATCTTCCCAATGACTGAAGGACATTTACAGGACGTCATCTGTATGGTTAGCGTTAAGGATAGAGAGAAAAAATGATAAATGTAAAGCCTGCGAAGCGAGGAGGACCCTCCATATACTTTGGGAATGCCCTAAGTCTTCGGGCGCTAGGGACAACATTAAAAGTAGAGAATCCTGGGTAACCCTACTGCGAAGTGACGTCCCCGCTGACCAGCAAAAAGCCGTCCGCCTGGCGGTTGGGCCGCGAATAACCAATGTATATTCGCAAGTCCTTAGTCGCGGAGGTTCTAGCCCCCTTCCTCAGTCCTGCCTGCCGGGAGCGGGGAGTAGGGGGCCTCCTAAATCGGTGGAAATTCAGTTCAGTTCAGGCGTTCAGTCGTGTCCGACTCTTCGTGACCCTATGGACCATGTCACGCCACGCTTTCCGGTCTCTCACTATCTTCTTAACATCACATAGCTTCATCTGCAATGCCTCGAGAATGCCATCTAACCATCGCGTTCGCTGCCTACCCCTTCTCCGGCGACCCTCAACCTTTCCCAACATCAAATCTTTCTCCAGCGACTCCTCTCTTCTCATCAGATGACCAAAGTAGCTGAGCTTTAACTTTAGAATTTGACAGTTTCAATCAATCAATCAATCAATCAATCAATCAATCAATCAATCAATCAATCAATCAATCAATCAATCAATCAATCAATCAATCAATCAATCAATCAATCAATCAATCAATCAATAGCGTTAAGTAAATCTGTTCAAAGTAACTGTAACGTAAAAACAAGAAGAATAAGAGATTATCGGCATTATAGGAAATACCGAAAATAGAGAAAAATGTTACCATGTCGTGACTAACACGACAAAGCCACCTAGCCCAAATATTAGCTTACAGAGCCAAATATAGTACATGTCGATTGTACACTGATTCCAGAAATCATGTGGATAGGCCGCATTATGGGGAGGCGTCTACGGCAGCCTGACTGCAGAGGCGGCGTATGCTGGGCAGCAATGTATTAAAAGGAGAGTGAAAGTTATTAAACTGTTTCTTCCTCGTTTCAATTTGCCTCTGCCCTTGGTTCCTTCTCGAATTCAGAGTTCTTCCTGCGGGATGGACACTAGAAAGCGGTAGTGCGTTGGTCCCATCCGATGAGCTTATTTCGCACTTGCATCGGTGCAAATTTATGCAGCGCTGTTCGTGCTTTTTCTTGAAACCCTCTAATTAAACTAAAAGAGAGTTTTAGCTGAAATTACTACAGAAATATATCATCCATTAGTGCTCTGTAAGGCGCACATTTCTCAGGCGTTTCCGTCTGAGGTCATTTTGCTTCTGGCATACTGGTACAAATGCACCTTTATGCATTAACTATACCATAAACGCGAGCATGCAGCGTTTTGACGTCCACTTATCGCGCGGCGACAGTATATATCAATGGCACTATGAGTTACTAATAAAAGAAAGGTAAAATACACATGGCTGCCTCAGCACGACTGGAATAACCATGCTATCAGCGCATGCTTATTTCTCGGCCTCAGAATGCTAGTTCGCCGTCCGTTGCCTGTGACGTCTTGAGAATAAGGCATATAGCCACAAACTGGCGACATTCTGCCATCTAAACTGTTTACAATCCTTAGATGCACCGTTACCGAGCACCATACACGCGAACAGCGGAAATCAAGTCGTAAAGAGAAGACGACTGCATGGAAGAAAATGTTTCTCGTGTTTGAAGGAGTCCAGTTTACAGGCGCGTGAAAACGGGGACCCTGAGTAATATGGTCACAAGAAAAGTGAGTTAAAAACAATCACCTTTGTGGGAATGAAGTGAACAGTACCGAAATAAGGGAAGCTGTGATGATTATGTTATGCGATGGGAACATAAAAACAACTCTGTTGTTTAAAAAGGAACCGGGAGTTTGGCAAAAGGTAAAAGCAAAATGAGTCGAGCTAAATTAAAAGGGGAAAATTACCTTGCAGCAATATCTCAAGAAAAGAAAAAGAGTAGCTACGTCCTTTGCTATGTTCCACAGTCATACCAATTTATTATCTGAACATTTATAAATGTCTTATGAACTTCATCTGTAGAGGAAACTCTCTCCATGGTATACAAAGGAGGATTAGCGGTGATTTATATCAGCTTCTCTTAATCGCCTCGCATGCACTGCGTTATAGAGCGTGTCCTGAAGCAACAGGGGGAACGAATTATTTCGCCTCCCATTTCGATGGTAGTCGAAAGGAAACCGGCCTGGCTGTAAATCAATGCCCTGTGTTTCGCCTACCTGCTCTGGCCAGCGCGCAACTGAAGTATTTTGGAGGTTACGTCAAAATACTTTGCAGCTTGTGCAAGACGTTGTAAATTTCGAAACAATGAAGTTTCCTAGCTGCCGGGGGGGGGGGGGGGGGGGTCTGCAAAATATTAGAAAATGTTAGTAATACGTCCGCATGAGCTTTCTGCACGTAACGGGTGCACTAACTGATCAGTGACGAGTGTTTAGACAACGACAAATTTTCGTGGTTAGCGCAGTGCCCAATAAATGTAGCACAAAATGGCGTCGCCTAGTGACAGTAAACCAAAACGTCTCTCATGTGGGCCGAAGAAACCTTTTCTGTAGTAGCAATGACCGTTCTGGGTGCATTACAGGCCTTCTTTCATCCAAGAAGAAAACAACTAAATTCATTGAAGATGTAAATGCAAACATGAAGTTGAAGAATGGCTTATCCCGATGCCTTGAGTGGGATAAGAGCAATTAGGTTTAACAGGAAGAAAAGTGCCACTTTGTGTTTGAAGCACGCAAGCTAACTGTCACCTATACCGTTACATAGGGATGATAGCGCACAAAAAGCGAGAGCAACTGCTTAGGGCTAAGGAAATCTGGCGCCAACATCTTTGGGAAGCTTTGTGCTTTCTGTTCCTAAGGGATGACGCATGGGAGCCTGGTAGCAGAAGTCACGCTCCAGTTATTTGCAGTCATCATTTTATCGACAATCGGAAATCCGAGGAATAAAATAGCCAAATTTAAAAACTAAGCATTTTCCCTCCTGTGTACAAGAAAATGCCGATACGGAAAAGGAAAAGGCTGCCATTATCGTCGTTCGAGCCGTGATACGGTCTTCAGTGATTGGCACAAATAATGTTTGTACACACGCATATCTTTCATGCGGTTATTTGTAGGGCATTTACTTATCTTTTAACACAAAAATCAGATAGAGGACATGAATAACGTCTTGTCCTTATTGCTCTCTTCGCTCGTCGACAAATGCCAACGCTCTGAGAATCCGCGTTGAGACCGTTCGCATTCGTTCAGTGTGGAGCTTCAACATTCAACATTATATGTTCGCAAATGCTGCTATCACCGTCATATAAAACGAGATTGGGGAAGAAAAACGAAATTTTAGTTAATGAAGACGAGTAATAACGCAGTTTATTTTTGTTTCGAAAGCCCGCAGAATGTTGTTTGGAAGTAACAGACCCGCGCGCATTTCTTCTCGAGTAGCAAATATTTCTCTGTTGTTCATGTCGCGATTGCGTTTGTCTTGAACAGTTCTACGCATTTTCTCAGCGGCGCCCATTTCCTGGCCTGCCTAATAACGGTTGCGCTCCGTCTCGTATCGTTCTACGTCTGTTTTTCATAAGCGCAACGATGTTTGAACTAATTACGGTGTTTTTCATTTGCCCTTCAGATAACGCGAGATTTATTGATTAGGACGCAGTAAGATTAGGCCATTTTACGTCCGTGAAATTGATCACGTCATTAACACTGTAAAACAAATTTAACTGCTCTCATACGAGTTGCACTTTACGAGTGAAATGTTATACATTAGGCTGTAAATCATTATCGATCGTCCCGGATTCATATAGAAAACTAACTACACAGGCGTCTTACCTCACATTCCATCGAAATGCAACTATCGCGATCGGTTAAGGGACCCGCAAAATCGTGGTGCGCTGAGAAAGCAGAAAACCTTAGCGAGCGAGCCATCGCGGGGAGTCTATGAGCAGTAGAACAAACTGTTTGTGGTATGAGTGTCCATCTCTGAAGACCTCCGGCGCTGCATGGTTATACACAAAAAAAAAAACAAAAACAAAAAACAATACATACACAAGAGAATTGAACCAGGACGTTAACGCAGGTGATGCGCTCGCTACCAACTGTCAGTTTTTTGGGGTACGAAGAAGAAGAAAGCGTCACACAAAACGTGGGGTTGAGATATAAAGAAAAAGTAAACAAAAGATTCAGAAACAAACGAAAATAAAATGAAAATAATGACAAATTAGGTCTAACTTTTGGTCACATTGTCCAAACGTCTTGTCAAATTGTCCAAACGGAGAAGTATAACCTCCTTGCTGTTGAGCGCCACCGACGGAACACTCATGCATTCCCCTTCTTCTCCCGAAATCATCTTGAAGGCTTCAATAATCTCTCTTTTAAATCTGTCTTTTGCGCTTGCCAGCACCTTGGTTTCAGTGAACCTTGGTACACAATCCGTGCTCCTCAAGTCATGTTGATTGTCATCCGTTTTACATCGGGAGCATTGGGTCGCTAGGTTTCCTGGAGTAGTCAACGCGCCACACAAATTTCTATGCTCTCTTAGCCTCTCATTGATGCATCGGCCTGTTTGCCCCACGTAGGCCTTCCCACATGTCAAGGGGATATTGTATACGACACCTTGTATCTTGTATAGCCAACTAGCCCGCTCGCAAGTACTACCGAATGTCCATCTCACTACATATCACGCTCTCCATAGTTATGCGATTGCATTTTACAATTTGGGCACTGAATTGGGCACTGAACTGCCTTCAAATTATCTATGTAGGGGCTGCCAATCGGGGTGAAGTTCCTGCACGGGAAGAAGGCCTAGACGATGAAAAGTGAAATAATCTTAAGACTGCATAGATCATAGCAGGTGTCCGAACATACTTTCGCTGAGAGAAGAAAAATTATCATTTCTTTTGACGACCTCCGCGATCATGTCGAGGGAGAGAACGCGTTTCCGAAGTCACATATTCGTAACAGCCCCGACGTGTTCAACCACAACGTCATATTTTGTGTATAAAGATGATGCTGAGGTCGTATTGGCAATACAGCTGATGAAGTTGGGTAGTAGTTGTTGGGCTTAGTGTGTCACGCTAGCATAAATAGGCAGGGAGTCCAGTAAATTTGTTTCTCCGCATTTCCTAATACAAAGGTAATTCCACTTCTTCCTTGTTTGTTTATTTTACGTTTCCAGCCCGCGTTTCAAGGCTGAAGCTGGAAAATCACCGGCTATCATTTCCTTCTGAACCATTTGATCCAAGTGCCAAATCACAGGGTGCTATAAGGTCATCACGGCAATCCGTGGTGGGAGCAGCCGAACTTTTCCTCGCCGCAAGCGCATTAGTGGCCACTCAATCGGCCTGTGTATGAAGCCGTTTTGACTTGCTTCTTTTGCTGGTCGTTGCAAACGGCTCAGCATGTAAGGCCAGCAAGGAGCTATGGCTGTGTTTAACATATTTTGCGCCATCATCGCAAATAGCAGTTACAGCGGCATCCCTGTTTTCATGAAGAACTCCAGACTGTTACAACTACCACTATACTACGGCGTCTCCGCTACACGACCTGACGGTATTCGATCTTCTGACGGCAATATTGAAAACTAGATGAGTTGCAGTGCAGCCTCAGGTCGTGTTGAAATCGTCTTCATAAGCGTCTAAAGACGGCGTTGCTCGCGCATTGCGAAGTCGCGCGCGCGGCATTTCTGAGTACGTGCGAGAAATACCACACGACCGGCGGTTTCGAAAACATGCACTCCCGGCCGAGGATGCCTCTTCAATTTTGCAGGTTCAAAGCTCATTGCGATTACTTAATCTTCGAAAGTTGCACCGCAGAACGAAGGGTAGAGCCATGTTCGAGTGCGCCTCACCGAAAGCAACCGGCTGCGCCGCTCCGCTACCTCGGCATTCCGTTGATGAGCCTTTTGCCACGGGCGGCGCTGTTCCGCTGAGGCGACAGTAGGCTATAGAACGGGCACCCTGTCCCTATACGAGTTTTTTACAGACCACTTCATCCACCATTGTAATTCAGAAATGTGATGTTTCGATGTAACGATGCTCTCCTCTACGCGCAGGCCAAATAATCTTGAATGTGTAAATTCGAGTGAAAGTTCACCGTTTAGATCGCGTGGGATAATTTAGATCACTTCTTCGAGGTTTGCTTTGAGAAGGGTAATTTTGTTGCGATTTAATCCAAGCTGAACTCTTTAACAGCCGAAAAGTAAACCACACCTTCGTGGCATTCTATCTGGGCCTCTCCATAAAATATTGCAGTACCACTTTTCCCTCTATCGAATGGAGATAAATTTGCGACCAAATTCCAGCAAAATTCAGAAAACAAACTGCGCTTGCTTGCGTTGCGTACGTAATATTATAATTATTTCAATGCCAGAAGAGACAAGAGTCATTAGCGCCGGTTTCGGCGTTGGTTCAAGACGCCACCGCTAGGTGCCGCCACCGAGCCCGGTTTTCAAAACCACTCAGTGTTCTAAAAGTAGCGCCATCTCTTTTATCCTCCTCCTGCCCCACTGCTACTCGTCTCGCTTTTCGACCACGGCTCTCCCTACGCGATGTGGAACTAGCAGACAATCTCCGGAGTAAGCTTTGGCCGTATATAGATTGGCAATCGATTTTTTCAGGGCGTATTTTTGTCGTAGTCTGTTCGCGTTGTATGATGACTGGCTGCCAGGAAATCAAGAGAGAATATCGTAAGGGTAGTGCATGGCTCCATTATTGGCTCTCACATACTGTGCCACGTGCGAAACAGACAGACCTGCAACCTTATAACCAGGCTGTGAAAACGAATCAATCACTAACAGTCAGCACGTAGTTATCTTAGAGCTATCAGTAAGGTGTGAGCTACCGATGAACCTGCGTAAGCGGCCTGCCGATGCAGGTGGTAACTTTGAATTACTCCACTATGCGCGCTCCACCCTAGTTTCTCTCGAGCACCTCACGCAGTGCCAGATATTTTTTCTTGGCACCTTGAGAAGCGCAGCAGCAGCCGTCTGTCAGGTGTGTGCAAGATTTCTGCTGCAGGTCATACAATCGCTTGCATGCATGGCAAAAGAAAAAAAAAAAAAACAGCGCAGAAGTGAATTAGTTCTAACTGTATCCTGGGTGGGAGGGGAGTCACTCAGGGGATTTAGTCATGTAATGTGTGTAGCGGAATTCACGCGCAGCAATGCGATTCGTTCCATGTCTTTCGACATTTATAAAAGACAAATTGCAGGTTCTGATTTTAGAGAAAGAAAGAGAACTCAGAAAAACTCTTATGTCCAATACCTTCCAAGCCTACCTCTGTTTTACATCCTCACATGACTGCTTCTCGCAGTGACAGTGCAGCCATATGACCCCTAATTGGAGCGGTCGTGGAAAGTGCACCAATTTTTTCACACCGATGAAACTTACTTGAAAGATAGCTATGAACGTGGACACCCTTTCGTATATTTAGGTTTTCCTGTAAACATGTCTGTTTTGTTTGCATTTTTTGCATGTGAGTTGCATATTTAATTAATCACTTCTCAACTAATTTCGCGCCCATGATTTTGCTGTTTGCTTCATTCATAAATGTAACTCGTAGGTGGTACACGGAAAGAGTTAAGGTTGCAAATCGCATCATTATATATAGCCATGCCGCTGTGGCCAGTGGTTAGGGCGGTCGCTTATTAAGCCGGTTGATTCGCGGGTTCGTTCTCGGTGGCGGCTGCCCTGTTTCGAGGGAAACGAAACGCAAGGTGCGCCATTCTCATATTTTGAAGGCAGCTTACCCGCCTTCTGCTGACTACGATGAACTAAGACAAATAGAACGACATCAGGTTTCAATTTGTTTGTCAGCTGGTAAGAATGAGCGGTTGAATGTGATCGTTCATGAATGTATTCTGCTTCATCAAGCAACATAACTGTCTCAAGGTAATACTACAATGAAGTCTTGCACTGCTGTTTTCCCTTCGCCCTTGGCTGCAGGTCCGCGGCCTTGTGTTGATGCACGACTAGAATTCTCTGGACAAACGTAGCGTGCAGGCGGTAAATTCACAGTTACGCGTTAGTTTTAGTTTGCTGAGGGGCTTCTTGAGAGGAAAATGATAAAAAAGCCTCGCACGTGAGGCTAGAGCTCGATCGAGAAAGTCAACGTGACGTGCACCCAAGAAGAAAACGTCCCGGCGACGCTACTGCTGTTCTGCAATCCGTCGACCGAAACTGGCATACAGCATACCTTACGACGCTGTAAATGAGTTAAACGCCACACAACAGACCAGTTTGTGGCATGATATATAACCCTGCTCTTGTATTCTTTTAATCCGGCTTGTAAAAGGAACGCAAAAGGCATTTTAGCTCAGCTATGTGCCAACTGGAAGTTACACACTGGCCACATAAAAGACAGGCACCGGAAAAGAAATTAATTAGCTGTAAAGAATACATCGCGAATAAAGGGCTAGGATGGCAAAGCATTAGCGCCATTTACGCAGCGCCTCCGTATACGGCTCGCAAGCCAAGAGCATGCGATCGCTTTTTGAAGGGGCATTTCGTGGCATTGCACTTGCATTCTGTGCTTGCAGCACTGTCCCAGAGCACGTTGTGTATGCAAAACTGTTGCGAATGAACAACTGAAATTGTCTTTTTTTTAGAGTCTTTTCTAGTCCTATCCTTATGATTTTTACGTGTCTATGAAAGTACGAAGGGTAAGATGCATTATATACCGAAATACGATATAGACATTCAACCGTTTCCTTTTGGTTTAGCATTCCTTTAGCCGAAACTTGAGTGTGGACAGTGTGGCTTAATTTGAAGGCGATTACGTTACGTTTAGCCCACTCAGGTTTTATTATGGCTCTGACGCGGTTTATGTGTTCAAGAAGCGAGAAAGAAACGGATCAGCTAAGCTAGGCTCAGTGTTCCTCTATCTTATATAGCCTAAATAATATTCTCGAGTAATGAACCGTCAAAGGAAGAAGAGTTTCTTGGTCTTATTGGGCCAAAGCGGAAGCAGTAAAGGAAGAAGAGCTTATTGGTCCTATTTAGCCAAAGCGCGAACAGTACCCTTCATAGCCCTTTGGAATGTATATGTCCATAGTGCTCATATGGAATGTAAAATAATTTAAAAAATATGATATCACTGTGGCTCCCTGTCGAATTTGTTTCACTTCAAAGTCGACGATTTCGGTTTGCGCCGGCGTTAGGACTAATGTCATTTCTCGGTGTGTAATGCAAATGAGAGAATTACAGTTGCTGCCTTCCACAGTGCTGACATTCGGAGATGGCGTGAGGTACTCGTCAGCACTTTACAAACACGAGGAAGCCTTGGACGAGCACGCAAGTACACTTCCACGGCGCGCTGTGCGGCTGCCGGTGGACGCTTGGCTGGGCCAGCTCACGCCCGAGTGGGTGACTTGGAAGTGAGCCCGCGGGGCTAAAATAATCGTACTGACTAATCCGAGCAGACGCCACTCAACTTCCGCCCACGCGAAACGTCTGCGGGAATCTGCGTTTGGGCTAACTGCTGCATTTGCACCCAAACACTTCTACGGAAAGCAACATTTGCAGTCAACAGCTTAATTTAATCATCCTCTGTGCACCTATAGCTCGAATCGGTACGTGTAGCTATATACTATGACAGTGACGCTTCCTAATTGTACCATGATACCTCTTAGCAAACTTCGCTTGATCAAAACGAGTTAAATGAGTTAAATTAAATATTGGCCGGCGGACGTTTTTACAGTTCTTGGTGGGCTGATTTCAGTCGCTGCATCTATTAGCTACAGTCCATTACTTTTTGGGAGCTGATTCAATGTATATAACTTTTATATTCATCGATGTCTTTTCTTTTTCACATTTTCAACGTCCCATGTTTGAACGTTCTTGCCGAAATTACTCAGGCGTGACAGCCGGTGTTTTTCTGGAGAATTACTGCGTGCGCCCCTTCTGAATTTTGTTTTCTTTTCTTGCAACGGCAATGGTGTTAGGAACAAAATTTTCCCCCTTATATTCTTATTGTGCTTAGCTGGGGACATGCACACAAAACTAGTGCGTGTAGCCCAACGAGCATTTGCGTACACTGTTTCTGCTTTTCTGTAGTTCCCTACACTGTTAGTGCCAGCGCTCCTGTTTAATTTTACTCAGCCCTCCATCCAACACAGAACAGTGTTTCGCAACTTTTGATCATCGCGTGCTCTTTTCTTGCGGAATTCTTGTTTGCTTTGAAGTGTTCGTAAAGCACGAAACTTGATGTTCACTTCCTGGTGTTTAGTTGGTGATTACACTATTTATTTCAGGCGCTAATTACTATCGACTGCTGAGAAATTGTTTAGATTCTCGTAGCCACCAAACCAACAGTGCAGACAAATTTCCGCCATCTGCGACGTTTAATCTTAGCTTACGCAGCTTCTGTAGGGGGCTCAAACCTCTATGACACAAGTCCAAACTGTTTTCGAGGCCTCAGGTGCAGTTTCTTTTACTGATTTCTGTCGTTCCAAATAGTCGCGTAAAGAAATGGGCGCATTCTAAACGCTTTAATTGGTTCGTGCTTGAAAAAAGAAGAAAATGAATAAACACCCTCGCCAGTTCCGTGGCATAGTTACAATAAGAATACGAGGGCGCCCGGTTGAAACAAATTTTCCCGCCTTTATATGTATTCCTACAATTCCCACACAGTTTTATAGATATAGGTATGCTTTATCTGTTCAGATTTGTGAGCCTGAAATGTTGCGTTTGAAAGAAATGGCCGACGCGATTTGCAGATACGGATACAGTCCCTGAATGTGTTACAGCTGTTACAAAATTTGTGCGCGTGGAAAATTGGAAACATCATCGACAGAAGGCATGTCATATGGCATGATTACAATTAGGAATGATGTAGCTTAATTGAAGTAATGCACCAATTGGAGCATATGAAGTAAGTGTTTGACCAAGTGAATGATGAAATGTCGCTGAAGATGCCAAAGCAGCACTCAAGCTTAGAAATGCCAAAATAAGTCCATTTTTTTGGATTTTGTTTCCCCAGCATTCGTCTGCGCTTGCAGAACTCCTTGGAGGTTAAGAAACTTCGTTGCACTGAACCGCGCGATGTTGTGTGTTCCACGCAGGTCACTTTGCCATCCCTTTCTCGGTGGGCTATTGCATGTCGAAGTGTGCGGCCCGCTTCTTCGCCGACGGTCTCCGGCGAGAGATGAGAAAGTTCGGCGTCCGGGTGGTCTCCATTGAGCCCAACATGTATGCGTAAGTGCTCGCACATTTTCCCCCCCTCTTCGCTCTCCGAGCCTTTTAAAACGCAGAGTTCCACGCCAGAGGTGTCCTGCGTGGCCTCTCGAGATGCCAGGCTGAGCACTGCGGACACTCGGCGCAGATGCAATTAACTCCATCGCAACAACTGGCGCTGGAAAAATGTTGTTGCGTCACTTGAACCTTCTGTTTGACGTCATTTTGAGTTGTTTTCATCAGAAATGTCACGTAGCACTAATTTGTCACGTAGCAACCACAACTGAAAACGGTTCGTAAAGGATAAGCGGCCAAGGGCAACTCTTCCTGAGCCGTTCTTCAATTTCTATCAGATTATTTTTCCTAATTTCGCCTAATGACATTGCTAATCGTGTGTCTTGATGGAAACGTACATAACAAAGAGCTCCTTAACAGCTGCGGGAAGCGTCCCAGGCTCTTGCCAGAAAGCTATATGAGAAGGGGAGATTACGTTCCGCGCTGCTTATGAGTGCTTTGTTCGTTGTGTAGGCGGAGGAGGAAAGTGATGGCTTAAGTGCTACACAGATGGCGACATGTGCGTATACCTTCAGAATGCTCTCCCGTGTCCGAGGTAAAGCCAGCATTCTGGTGTGAAGTGATTCTGCAAGCTGGCGTGATGACCGGCGTTGCTTCGTGCCGATGACAACGTGTTGAGAGCACGCTAAACGAATGCGAAATCCAGCGCATGCTATAAATCGGATGCGGAATAACTGTTGCGAGGCGTACGCACATTTTGCCATTTTTCAAACATACTATCTCTGAGTTCCCTTTTTTTTCTTCCGTATTATCACTGCAGCTGCATATGCACAAGCATTACTCTTTCCTCCTGTCATGGGTTGAACACTGCTTCAAGACGTATGTCAATAAATGGCACTACAGTTGTGTGTAGTATTGCAAAATAATACTAAAAGATGTCTTGCACGATGTGGCATTTTGCAACCATGACAATCCAGAAAACGGCAGTGAAAACTTAATATTTTTTACTCCGGAGAGTGACGAACTTGTTCAGCCTTGCTGGCCTGTATCCGAACTTGCGTCTCTTTTGAAAACATTCCTTTCGGCTAAACAATCCCTCTACAATGCTAAAATTCCTCGTGGATTGCAGTATCTGTAAATGAAATAAATAAATAAAAATGGAGCCGATGGCAGGTTTTGAAAAAGGTCGTAAGTTACGGTGCGGGCCCTTGCGCGATTACCATGCGACGTATGACCCCACCAGTTCCTGCAACGCTTTTCTAAGACCGTGCATAACTGGTCTGAGAACACGGACGGCCATTACCTGATCTCACGGTGTGAGTTGACTACTGATGAGTCGCCTTTAGCTATTGGTGGAATTTACCTCGCGGTTATACCGCCCTTAGCGGAACTAAAATAATAATTTTCTATGATCTATGATCTATAATCTAACGCAATTATATTGCGACGCGCACAAACACAGCAACAATTATCAATTGCAAGCTATCGCGATTTCGATTCCAGATAGTGTCTGGAAAGAATTTTAGAAGTAAGCGTAATGCCTCGTTTTTAGTGGACCAACTTCCGCCTGGGTACAGTGTTTTTAAGTGTAGCGTGTGTCACCCTGCAAGCATCCCTTAGTAACACGTTACCGACACAAAATGACGCAATGCCTAACCTGCGTTCTTCTCCGTCGTGGTGCAGAACCAACCTAACGTCTGACAGCATTCTGGTGCCGGCTATGGACAAGCAGTGGCAGGAGAGCAGCGACCTGGTGCGTCGCGACTACGGCCAGGCCTACTACGAACTGTGCCGACAATGGCTGCGCCGCGGTCTGGCCAACGAATCTCGAACCGAAGTGCACGAGGTGGTTGACGCCATGGAGTCGGCTGTGCTGGCACACAAGCCGCGCCCCGTGTACCGGCCCGATGGACTGTTCAGGGCCGTACAGTGGCGCCTCCTGGGGATATCATCCCCCGCCCTGCAAGACGCCTTGCTGGCTAAGCGGGCGCAACCGCCTGTCACCACGATGCCAGGCTCGAGGGGCATTGCCCGTGGATGATCACTAAATCGGGCTGTTTTGGAGTGCCGAAAGCGTACCTTCTGACGGAATGCGTCGTAAGCGAGCGGCAGAAGCTACCTTAATCACGTGAACTTCACCATGTTGGAGGCTATGGCGCTCAGTGCGTGGCTCTTATTCCGCATTAAGACCACCAGAGCTTCATCGCTTGCACCGATCAGAGGGGTAGTTTCTTTCATCCAGCAGACGTACGAGTCAATGACGCTGACTTACTGAACAAAAAAAGAACGGACTGGGAAAGTTCAGCTGAATTTTCTTTCCTTGGGTGCAGGTGTGTGTGAGTGTTGGCCTGACTGTAAAGACGGGTTTACTTAACGAAAAATGGACAAATATTTTTGTGGTGCAGGGTATGTTAGCGTTTCTCTATCGTTTATCTCCACGTGATAGCGGAGATAAACGCTCACTCTCTGTGCAGTTTAAGTAATGGGAGGCGCTTAGAGCATAGTGCGCTTGGTGCGCTGTTGGTTTAAAAACGTTGTGCAACCCTAGTCCCCATAAAATCACTGTTCTTCTCAACGGTGACATATAGGGGGCTTCTTGCAGTTAGCATAAATGTGAAAATTTCTAGGTAAGCTTAGGAAGAGCATCGTTTTGAAGATTTTGATACATCTGTGATGTTCAGGAGGTTTAAGCTTCTACTTGGAGTTATAATCTCTAATAAGAAAATAGGTGTTACAGGGTTCTTGTCGGAAGAGTTACAGTGGAGATATTTTGCTCTCACGTATTACTTTCTTTCCTCCTCTGTCTGATGTCATCTTGGACCTTCAGGGTTTTTAAACAAAATATATAGATATTTTTTTGTAAGATTGAGCAAGATTACCACAGCCTGGCAATATGAAAACTAAAAGCAAGGAAAATTAGATATCTGCCTCTCTACCGTGCTGTTTTCTTTCTTGTGAGAAGCACATCTCAAAATGCAACAGATATGTAGGATGTCTGGATTGAAAGCACTTATAAGGACACAGGGTATGTCTTATACTGTCTCTGTAATCTGAGATGTATTTGAGGTTTAATATTCAGGCACGGCAGTCCCTGATAAAATGCCTCGTGCGGATAGATCCACGTGACTCTTTAGGTTTATTTCATTTTGTTGTTAACTGTTTTTTTGTTGCAACTAAATTACAACTAGTTTTGTAGCAAATACTTACAAATATGTAATTTTTTCCAGCGCCAAATTTTTGGCATTTTTTTCACAATAAACTTGCTCTAAACAAGGACACTACTGTGTAGATGTGTACCATTATCATAGTTTAGTGCTTTTTCACTTTTCTGTAAAATAAACTTCAGAAGAAGTAGTCGTCTTTTCGTGGTTTTTTGATAATTAGCTAAATGCAACAAGAACAACAGTTTGAAGTGTTGAGTATCGAATAGAAAAACCATCTTTATATCGATTTTCGTCCACAAAGAGGATGCATCGAATGACCTGTCTACAGAGGTCAAAGGTCATCTCTGTGACCTTTGACCTCTTATGCATATGCAAAGAAGTATTCCGAAGGCGATTCGCGTTTGGGACCACGTCACCATCGATACCATTAGATTTTCTTTTAGGATATTAACTTTTGCCATGCTGTTACTACTGAAGTTGACTGGTATGCTTAATTTAGCAGCTT
This sequence comes from Amblyomma maculatum, assembly GCF_055883805.1. NCBI lineage: Eukaryota > Metazoa > Arthropoda > Arachnida > Ixodida > Ixodidae > Amblyomma > Amblyomma maculatum. The sequence continues at coordinate 126,249,776 of NC_139348.1, read as the reverse complement.
GCAGATTTTTTTGAGGCAAGCTTTTTCGAGAAATCTGGCACGACGTCAGACGTCAATACTTTGCGGTTCACGCATAGGTACGCAGCTTGAGAAGCACGTGTTTAACTAGTGATGAGAGGTGACAACTATGAGGCAGGAGAAGGGAAAGCATTCGCTACTGGCTTAGTAAGCAGGAAAGTTAGAGATATCAAGCTGTTCTACTTACAACCTTGAGTTGGTATGGCTTAGCTGGGGCAAGAGTACTTTGAAGTGAATTCTTCGGTATACTCGAGCTTCTCGTAGTGTAAGAGAGGAATGGGGTGGAGTAAGATTAGCTTGTATTAATAGATTAATCTTTAAGGGCTATCTGATCTCCTTGCTTATCTTTAATCAGGTGGAGAATTCATTGCACCACCGGCGCCCGGTAAGATCTTTCGCGTGTGAAGTGATGGGTCAGCTTTATGGCAGTCATATTCGTGCTACTGGAAATGCACCTATGTGTTGCTGGTTGGGGTTGAAGTTGCACGAATGCATCACCAGGGGATGCATGTAGAGATCACATGGAAGGATTCTAGGATTGGACGCTATGAGTGCCTTCTGAGAGTCCGTGTAGGCTATGCGTTTTGGAAGGTAGGACGAAGTGAGAGAAAAAAATGGATAGCAAGAATAATGCCGATGAGTTGTGGCTGGGGTATGTCCAGGGGTATACAGGACGAGGCACGCACTAGTGAAGCTAACGGGTGACGATTAGTGGCATTAGACTGCTGCAGCAGAAGCGGTGGGTTTTGAGTGAAAGGCATAAGATTAATCCACCGCTTATAAGCTTTGTGGCGGACAAAGATTGAAAGATATGCAACCCTTAAGAACGGTCGGAGCATGTTCTAGGGAATCGGGATGATGCGCAGGTTGAACACATGCAGGGAGGACGAAACTTGCAGATTTAATATTGATGGGTATAAGGCAAGTAGGGGCACTATACATCTGACTTGATGCCCGATAGAAGGTAGAGCAATGTTCCGTAACCAAGGCTCCGAAATGTGGTTAAGCAGTCCAAGAGACGTTGAGTAAATCATCGCGGAGGAACTTTGAGGGTAGCTTTTTTGAAATGTGTAGATCGGAGCTAAGTTTATGGTGGAAGAGTACTAATCCCGGCATCGCAACAAATAATCGTGGTCATTGGCCGGTTGGTCTCCGCTGAGGGGCATTTGACGCTGAGTGTTTGAGTGGTGCAATACTTGCAGGAGCTTGTTGGGAACAATATATTATTCCAGAGCATTCTGGCTAAAGTTCCTTACGGAACAAAGGTATAAGTGTGCAATCTGAGGGCGATAAACAAATGGCATGGAAAGATAGACATGAATATGATCTCGGGAGCTATGCCTCATGTACAGGTTCTAAAGTACCACCTAAGCCTCCAATGCCATAGCACCCCTAGTGGAAAAAACCTAAGAGTCAGAATAACCTCATACAGATTTCTCATACAAATTTATTAAAACTTGTACAAATCTTATATAATCTCATACAAATATCATTCAACTTATGAGACATATATGAGATTATATGAGAGTTGTATGAGTTACTATGAGTTTCGTGTGAGAAACCTGTATGAGGTTATTGTGACTCGTACAGTTTTTTTTTTTGCTAGGGACTCTTCTCTGAGCTACCTTTTCTTTCAAAACGAAGATACAATTATAACGAATGCATTCCGTGCGGTGCAATTTTAAATTAACAATTAAGCAACCTTCCTTTTGAGTAACATACGTAAAGACATACAGCAAATTCTCGTTAATTGAAAGAAGGCAAATTGTTCAAATTATCGAGTTAGAATTGACGACAGTCTTTATAATGCACTTCATGTTGACGGGGCCGATTCGCTTAATCGAACAGACCAAATACTCGAAGAAGCGTGAGATCCCCCTGTTCACGAATAGTTTGAAGAATAAAAATACGACTTTTTTGAAGACCGTGGGCGTTGGGAGGAAGATCATGACATGAAATATTTTAGCGCACATGTAGACAAGGACTGAGGAAGAACAGCGAACACACGACCGATCATTTTAAGCGCTTGTGAGTCCACTGTTCTTCCTGCATCATCATCTAAGCTTTTCTATCATGAGATACCAACAAGCACACACTTCCGTGTTATGGAGGAACAACGTTTTCCATTCGATCGGTCGTGTTGTCCAACGGTCGCTCCTCGGCCTGCAGAAAGAAGAAGGTTTGAGAATTGAAATATCCACATTCAAGGGCGATACATAGTATGTATTTCGCGAGCTGTGTCCATCCTTGAAAGAAATGTTAGAAAAATGATAAGAAGCCGCATCCCAGTCGGGGATATACATTCTCAGCCTTTGGACGAGAACCTGGTATCAAGAGAACAAAGATATCTAACGCAATAGCGCCAAAGTCCCGTTCTCCAGGAAATCCAGGGAAGGCGATGTTGCGAGCTAAAAAAATTGCTGTGTTATAGCCATATTCAAGCGCTGGTACTACATGCGAAAGCATGAAGTGATTTGTCATTAAATAAGCTTAGTTAGGTATAGTAGGCTGAGCTAAGCCTAATAAAGCTCAATTAATCTGCTGCACATTTGAGATGAGATGTTTTGATGAGAGTCGAACCCTCCGGGAGATTTGGATTCCAACTAAGATACGTTACTCCTGTGCCGTGCGGGCTTTTCCGTGCGCGACATGGTTAAAACGGAACTTTATATTACTGCAATCTGACATTATGCACCTTTAGGCCTAGCTAGGCTTATTAGGCTTAACTAAGTCTAATAATACTACCAATGATAATAATGGCAATGTCGGGGGTCTACATATCTGGGTGTCTTATACGACTGTACGCTGACGACCATGCGTGAGATGGTGGATGCTCAAAATAAAAGATTAGTTGTCATCAGGGAAAGTCGTAAAGACAGGAGCCATTAGCATTGTGTGTAATAGGCTTAAAGGAGTACCTTCAGCGTCGCCTAAATCTTTGTCGAAATCCCATCATTCACCGTAATAAGAAAGCTTTTTCATGGAGCTGGATAATACTAGCCTGCACTTAATGCTGCGTGTATTGCGGCCATAATGCCGTTTTCTTCGTGGGAAGACGTGGTATATTACTGGTGCGCAGAAGTTGCACCCGCAGCGAGCGGAGTGAAAGGTCTGACTGCGAATTTTGTCACGTACGCAAGCTGCCAACGTTTAATGATACATTGTATCTTTGAGAAACTATTGTGTTGAACGGTGCACTAATGGCGCTTTTATATGTACCGAGCATAGGCATGCGTGCTCCATCAGCGAAAGATGAGACCATCACTGATGAGGTGCAACTGGCGCTATGTTCTTTCCGTGTCCACTTCTTTCTTTACGAGCGTATGCTCAAAATGGATATTTTTTTAGCCTGTTTCCAGAAACGCTATGTTTACAACAAGAAAGTAGCACACGTGTAACCACGAAGAGAGGGTCTGGGCGTCTTTCAGAAATGTCGGCCAGAACCTAATTATGCATTTTTCCTTTCGAAATGACTGCCATACACTCTTAATTTGGTTCTGAATATGCGTAAAAAAGTTCTAGTTATAAGTGGAAGTTCCACGCACTTATAACTGGAACTTTTCTGACGCATATGCGGAGCCAGGAGTGTAGGCCCCGACCTAGCCTCTAAATGAATCGGAAAGAGAACACACCTTCCGAAGTAAGCAGTTTTGCACAATGCAGAAAGCTCTATTGTGGAAGCAACTGGGCGTGAAAGTGCCAAGGCGGTGGCCACAGAACGAACTAGCAACCTTTGCGTCTCTCGCTAACGCCAAGTTCTCGCTAACGGTATATGCCCGCAATAAGGCGCCTTCAGACTTCACGGAGTTTGTGTCCAGGGCTTACCTTAGTATAGTGCAAGTTGCGTTCATTCAATGACAAGCTGTGAAAGGTGCAGGAGCAATGGGCACCAGAGTAATTTATGTTTACGGAGTATTCCTAAATATTGAGACTGCAGTTTTTGTTTTTTACTTCGACAACGCATTACGATTGACGGTTTGACTACGCCACCGTGGAAAGTTCTGAGAACATTCTTTGGAGCTTTGTAGTGGAACATTAGGAACACTCAGCTGTAAATCTTTGTAAGGTGAAGAGATATTTTTCTTGCGTCCTTCGGTAGCTTGACGGGAGTTGTAAACGCCGGGTGGTATACAGCTCAAAGAGAGACCCTGTGCCCTGGAGATATTTAACCAACCGTGTCCGTGGACCATAAAAAAAGAGGCGCTCACGTGTTCAACTGTTGCAATTTGCCTCCACGCTTTAACATGGGAGGCAGAAAACACAGAGCCGTACTACGTGATACTAAAAGGGACGAGCCTGAAGTGTTAGATAATAGATGCGTTTTCTGAATAGAATGGCAGAGAGGTCTGCCAGAAAGTTGAGTATCTGACCTGATACTCTGCCCCAGGGAAGGGAAAAAGGAGATTAAAGAGGTTAGTGATGGTTGAAGATGTGTTAGAAGAGGTATGAAATATATTTACATGCACCCGAAGTGTTTTTATTATCACCCTTACGCAAGTGTAACTAGACATCTAACAAAAAAGCCGGAGGCGCCATGCCGCTCGTGCCTCTTTTCATCGCGATAGTGCTGACGCGAGTAAAAGATAGGCGCCAGCAACACAGGAAGGACAAAAATCACACAACGCGACCTTACAAGGCAGACAGCAAGCAACATTTTTATTTTTATTTATTTACCATACTGGGCCCTAGCAGGAGGGGCGAAAAGAATACAATGCAGTGAAATATGAATTCATCTAAAGTATCATACTAAACATAAGTGACAAGCAAATTACAATGAGACATAATCAACACAAACAAGAAAATATACACCAATATGAAACATGACTATGGTTAAAACGCCAGCAATTTATCAATAGATTCAATGGACATTATCACATCACAAGGCAACTTGTTCCGTTCTTCAATAGTACGAGGGAAAAAAGAATACTTAAATGCATTGATTTTTGCTTGATACGGAGTTAAAAGGTAGTGCATGATGCTGTCTTGTTGGATGTGCTGTAAGGGGCGTAAGGTAAGGTTGAGGGCTCATAGCAAGTTTGTTGATTTTTAGCAAAAATAGATATTTTAGTTTCTGAATTTTTCTTCGTATTTACAGTTGCAGGATGAAATATTAATTCATTAAAATGGAGGGAGAGTCAGATGTGCGGTACTTTGAAAACATTTGTTAGACATCCCGCTTCCCACGCGTCGTCGTATCGCTCTGCTGATTCGGTCATTAGCAAGGCATGCTTGATATAATAATTTATATGACCTTTTCGTTGCTTTTTTTATTGTAAGCAAGACCTTCATCGGAACGTAAGAGAGAAGAAAATTCGCAGGCGAAAACTAAGTGAGCGCCAATTAGACTGGAGACTGGGGGCAGCCTGGTACTCCCTTTGGTGATCGATCACTCTTGCTAACCTCTTTTGCTCGCCCCTTTACGGGCCCCAAGCAACGTTTAGAGCTCGCGGAAAGAGAGAATGAAAACAAGTGCTCTTTCATAGGGTTCTTTGATTTCGTCGTTGTGATGTAGTGCTGCCTCAAGTATTGAAGGAATATATTTGCGCACCCTAACACGCATCGCCACCACCCAAGTCAGCTGTGGGCTAAAATAAATTTTTCTTTCACGTAACATCACTACTAAACTCTCGCTAAATGACTTTTTCACCGTCTAGAAAGGGTGGTTGAAGGCGCTCCAAATGTGCGTTCAAACCGAAATACACCAGCATTTTTGCCTTCTTTGCATTCTTCCGAGTTCTACATCCTTTTACTGTGGCTTGTCGAACTCAGAAGCGTTCTTTATTCGAAGCTTTTTATACTTGACCCAAAATGATATTTAGAAACACGGGCTCTCGAGGACGCCGGAGGCTGCCTGTCGTCGACGTCATCGCCAGGTACGGTTCGCTTTTGTTTATCACTCCCTTTCATGTAGAGCTATCTAGGCAGTCTGGTTCGAACGACTGTCTCTTGGAGAAACCGTCTCGCACGCAGAAACGTGTCGGACTCGGGAGCTAGTGCGATTTCTTGTACTGCTTGGAGGTGAAGAATGCACCACCACTCATTCCTCAACGTCATAAGATCTTCCAAACTTTCTTCTTACACTTAACCGTAGTTTTCTTTCAGCCGCGATTACACACCTACCATAAACCGGTCAGTTAACGTTTGTATAGTTATGAAAAATCTCCGTAAGCCTGAAATCCTTTTATGCGTTTTAGCAAAAGTCTTCGCTAGTCTAAGGTGGGCTGCCTTAATCAGGGGCCATATATATATATATATATATATATATATAAATGAAAGGGAAATGAGGGTACTCGTTATAATACATGAAGGCAAGAAGCCAACAGTTGGCGAGGCCAAGGAAAGCATTGGGGATTGTACTTTGTCTTTTTTTTTTAATTTTTACTTAGGTAATCAAATAAATTAGTAATGTAATCTGTTTTTGTGGAAAGATAAACTCAAAGTAGAAGGAAAAACAACGTACCGATGGTGAGGACCCAACCCACGACCTTCGAATATCGCGTCCGGTGCTCTTCCAACTGAGCTATATCGGCCGCTGTCCCACCTGCTACTTTCTTGGGTATTAATGTCTGTATACGAACCTTGAGAGTGTTCACCAGCGCCGCCCTCAACCATAGCGGGGGACGTGGAACGTCCTGTGTTACCGCCAGCGTCACGTATATATATATATATACGTGACATACATACATACATATAGTTTGCTTGTAACTAATGAGCCAGGGAAAGTTAAACAGCATGTCACACACCATTCCCGATTATCTATTTTATTCCAACAACAGTTTCGGATGGTGGACCGTCCTTCTTCAGGGTAGTTTCTTGTAACTTTCCGTGCAAGATACATTGCTTCCTGCTTTTGGAAGGGTCTGGTTAGCGTGTGTCCTACGTCTTTCTTTCTCGGTTGTGTGTGCCTTCCTGTGCGCTATTACCTTCCATCAAGTTACAATGCACAATCTAGCGTATGTTCAAGTTTTGTTAGACATTAGGCTGAGCAGACGAAAGTAGTGGCACATCCCATTGCGGTGATCGCTGAGCAAAGCAGCCTTAACAACAGCTCACCTAGCTACAGGCTGCAGCTCTTCTAGACAACGTAAATACCCTATATCTAAGATTGCACTGATGGAGCAAAGTGCTCAGTTTCTAAGTTGAGCGCACTGACTGCCACATATTCTCTATTCGCGTCACAAAACACTAATGGTGCACCAACGTTGTTCACCAGTGCCATTCTTTCCCTCGTTCATGATTCGCTTGTTCACATAGTGACACATCCAAACGGGCTTCGAGTTTCTTTGTATTTTCCTCGTTCTGCGGCAGTGTCTTGCTGGATTCAATGCTGCATTACTTGATTCCATTTTCACATTCACAATACTCCCCGCGGCTGACAAAGAGAAGAATTCCAGGAGCGTTTAAAAACTGTACAAATTGAAATCAAACTGGACTATAGGACTATAACAAACATTCCATTTAATTAGTTCAACATCAGGCGAATTCTCGCCACGCCATTTTATCAGTACACTAAATTTCGTTGATAGATCTCAACAAAATTTCCACGATTACGGGCCGGCCAAGCTGTGCCGTTTAGCCACTTTTTTGTGAAAAGAACTTCACCAGTTCAATCTGGATTTATGTCGAAAACAGCTACGCCTAACCTCCTCCTGCAAGAGCTTAAGTCCCGCAGGAGTGCGGCCGAAGCGTAGCGGTTCCGCTGTCGAGTTGAACCTGCGGCGCAATCTGATCTGGTTCGCTCGTGGAGGTCGTGCGCAGATTATCGCTTTCAAAGCGACTCCACAATTTGGAGGAGCTGCGACGAAGACGGCGGCTGTTGTTCTTGGCGTCCCTTGCTCACCTGACCTGCGGAGAAGTCACGTCGTGAGGCAAACAGCACGGGGAGGGAGTGGAAGAGGCAAAAACTCTTCCCGCTCCTCTCTAAAGTGTGTGCCATTGCCGCATACGAAATTAGTCATTGTTATCACCAGGTGAACATACACACAGTTTCTGTTTGAAATTTGATGTGAGAAATTGTATTTTATCTTTGCCGAATTGGTAGCCTGGCTATATGATCATCTACCGCGCATGCGCAAAGTAGGTTTCATCTAGAGAGCAGTCGGGAATCCAGGAATTTCCGTTGGGTACTAACTTTCTTTTGGCAGCATGTTGATCTTACTTGGGTGAATCAATTAGAAATTTGCTCTTCGATATCAATATCAATACGTGCTAGCATATTTTTTGATTATTAGACATCTGGAATTTCAAACCGTGCACAACGTTCGGAGGGAGTGGAGATGAAGGGTGTTTACAATGATACGCTTCCATCAATGGCGCAATGCCTGGCCATACAACAATACCTCAGTGAAGCACTTCGTCCCCGAGATGAGAGAAAAGTAGAGGTTAGAGTTCTCAGCGTAGTGTGTCTCAAACGAAAAATGAAGGGTTTAGATGGAAATATAGAACAGTTCTCCTTGAGCACCATTTTTCCATTTCCCCACACTCACCTCTCCGTCCCCCATGCTAGTTCCTTTGGAAAGAAATCTGCCGCAATTATTTGACTGCATCATGAATATGTGACATCCGTACAGGTAATTAGAGATTTGAACCATTTCTAGTCTGCACATCAAGTACCGCACAGAAAAATTATAGACGACATACTTTGCTTATAGGCCATGCCAGAATGGCGTGCGTGCTTTCGCTTAAATTTGTGTTGTTGATGTTGTGGCTGTAGGAAGAAAGAAAGGAAAATACACGGGCCTGCTACTGGCTCAGTAGCTGAGCCATCTCCGCTGTCTCGTGCAGACAGAAGAGAAAATAGAGAAGAAAGAAAAGGAAGAGGGAAAGAAAGGCGCGCGCAGCAATAACAGCCGTCGTCCACCACCGAGGCGGTGACGGGTGCAATGACGGCCTGCTACAGATAAAAATTCCGTGGAAAGCAGCGGTGACCTAACCTGCCCCAGCCCCATCAACTTGCCCGACTTGGCACAATGTACAGTGATATTGCAGTTAGGGGTGTCCACGACCTTGTTAACGTCACCGGCAATCCAGGGGAGGGCTGTGCACCCTCAGTGTGGACCCCACAGCCGATCAACAGCCGAATTATGTTCCAGAGCGCAGCTAGAACACAAGTTGCAGACACAAGCGCTAAACTTCCAGTGAGGCTTTATTTGACGCTCACAAATTTAAACATTAGATAAAACAGTACGTGTAAGATTAAGCAAAACACTTTGTAAGCAAATAAGGTCAAAGCATAAAAAACATAAATTACGTTAAATGCGTTAACTGTTTGGGCTAGTTAGTGATCAGTCTTAAAATTCATCTTATTTAGCGCAAAAGGACAGGACGAACAGTAAGAAAACACGTACAGCACAAGCGCTACTTGCAACCGCTTTATTGAAGCCTAAAACACACACATTTATAACCACATGCCTGCGCGCACGCAGCCTAGCAAGTAATGTCTGAATACAGTACACAGATATTTGTCACACGTTGTGCGAAAGAAATTCTATCTCAGCATTGTAAAGAGCAACTGAGGTGTCACTAACACAATATCTTGACTCATTTATCTGATAAGGAACGCCTTCAGAGTTTCACGGGTTGTTTTTGGGATACTTCTGCTTAGGATCCTAACGCTGCGGAAACGCGGTCTGCAGTTGGCGCAAGCGAGGAAACTTCCGCGCCACATGTGACAAATTTGTGTCTGCTGTATTCAGACATTACTTGCTAGGCTCCGCGCACGCAGGTCCGGGGTTATAAATATGCGTGTTTTAGGCTTCAATACAGCAGTTGTGAGTAGTGCTTGTGTTGTACGTGTTTTCTTACTGCTAATCCCGTCCTTTTGCGTTAAATAAGATGAAATTTTAAAACACGAAATACGTTTCTCCGGTTGGCACACTGCCCTGAATCTAAGAATGCTATATGTGTGTGTGTGTGTGTGTGTGTGTGTGTGTGCGTGTGTGCGTGTGTGTGTGTGTGTGTGTGTGTGTGCGTGTGTGTGTGTGTGCGCGTGTGTGTGTGTGTGTGTGTGTGTGTGTGTGTGTGTGTGTGTGTGTGTGTGTGTGTGTGTGTGTGTGTGTGTGTGTGTGTGTGTGTGTGTGTGTGTGTGTGTGGCAATGACGGACTGCTGACACAGCTTTCAGGTCCGGCGGCAAAGCCTTGTTTTAAAAAAATGCAATGTTATTGGCAGAAATATAGGTATAGATTGACAAGAGAAATTATCGAAGTCGTTGTAATCGAAAGAGCCGGACCTGACAGCTGTATCATCAGTCCGTCATTATCGTTTGCAAAAAAAGATATGGCATTCTTGGATTCAGGGCAGAGTGCCAACCGGTGAAACGTATTTTATGTTTTTTTTTTAATGTTCTTTTAAAAAATATAACGTCTAATGGGAGATTGCTTGTTCCGCATTTCATAATGGCTTGCGTGAGCTGCAACGCATTATTTCAGACTTTCTCAGAGTGACGCCTGTGCTGCCACCTCACTTTGTGGTCCTGTGGAACCTACTACTACAGTAAAAAAAAAGATCAAGAAAAAAAAAAAAGACGAGCCGAGTTCGCTGCCCTGCTTCCCGGGGCAGGGTAGAATTCTTTTGCGCCACACTGCGGAAGGAGCGACAGAGACAGGAAGCCAATTTAGAGCTCAAAGAAGGGTCGCTAAATTTAGACCGCGGTTAGCTCCACTCTTCAGCCGAACTCTCTTTGAAATAGTCAACTGCCAGCCAAAACTGCCACATGAGCGGGACGAAAGAGAGACTCCGGAACGACGGGAGGGAGCCCGTGCTCCGGAGAGCCCTCATTTCTGCTCCTTTTGTCTCGTTCCTTGCGAATTCTCTTAAAAGATGGAGAAATAAATTTCAACTATGGTTGGTTGGTTGGTTTGTGGAGGCTTAACGTCCCAAAGCGACTCAGGCTATGAGAGACGCCGTGGTGGAGGACTCCGGAAATTTCGACCACCTGGGGTTCTTTAACGTGCACTGACATGGCACAGCACACGGGCGCCTTTGCTTTATGGCTATGAGTTTATAGGTGCTAATAGGCTCATTGATTCAGCCAATAAGCATGATGTGGTGGTACGGAATCCCACTCGTGCTGGCCGGCATTTCAATTGAGTAGTAAGAGTAGTAGTGTGAAATCAGTGTCATGGCGACAATGCCGGCCAGGTTGCGCAAATCTCAAGAAGATATGTAGTTATCGTTATCGTGGTCATCAGCCTGAGTATACTAGTACAAGGCGAGCTCCTGTCTCATAACCCTTCAATGTACCCTTTCCTGTGCCAGTTTCGTCCATATGACCTGCGCAAAGTTCTTAGTCGTATCCGCCCACCTAACTTTTTGTTGTCCCCTGCTCCGCGTGCCTTCCCTTGGAATCCAATCTGTTACCATTAAAGATCACCTTTTATACCAGATTACATGACCTGGCTGCGCCCATGTCTTCTTAGTTTTCAGCAGAATGTCTTTAACTACCCTTTGTTCTCTCACCAATTCGGCTCGCTTCATGTCTCTTGCAAGGGTCTTATTGCAGGCTAATTGGTGCATTTCTTGAAGTTGGGTCTAAGAGCGGAGAAACGGGACACAAAGACCAGAGGGGATAGGACAAGGCGCTACTAACAACTAAGGCATTTATTGATAGACCACTTGCTTAAATACAGCAGTCGCTCTTATAAAAAAAAAATGATAGAAAGCTCACGCGAACATATCAATGCAGCATGTATCCCATCTCACGAGGAGATCTGCATCAATCAAGACGCATTGCTGTGCAAGAAGTTTGAATTCTTTTTTTGAGAGCAAAATCGAAGCATGGCTGACACACGTGCTAGATTTTTCAATCTCGTTAGTTATACTATTTCCCGGCCTGTCTCTTAACGCTTTCGTTACATAGCTCTGGGTGGCCCTGAATTTGAGGTTGTAATAGTTATTAGCCTTAACTATACTGGTTAAGGTTCATAGACACTAACACACTAGACAGTAATCTATCTATTTTTGCGAGCTGTGAAAGTCCACTACCGCGGTTCTTTCTGGGTCCAATATTAGAGAGATTTAGCATACCATGAACCGCGATCCGCCACCGTAACTCTCTACCGCTCGTGGGCGGGGCGCACAAGCTGATTGGTTCCGATGCGGCAGGACTATGTGCCGACATCCAGTATGTGGCGCCATCTATCGGCATTAAAGTGATCTGGGCATGCGCAGTGGAACGCGCGGTGGCGGATCACGGTAGCGGATCGCGGATCACGGTGTGCTAAATCTCTCTAGTGTTCTGTGGCAAAATGGCAATCGGGTTAATAGAAAAGCTTGCATAAAATGGAATAATTAATATACCGTCCATCTGTTTCAAACCATGATATCAGAATTGATTAGTACTTTGTAATAACTGTTTGGAAGAAATTGGCCGTGCAACCTACTGTCAGAAATTCGCGCTACAAAGACCGTCGGGACGTCACTGCAGTTTGCATGCGAAAGGTGAAGCGGTCACATCAGTGTTTAGCTCTAACATAGGCACTTTCTAATAACTCGCTTTCTTGTAGAGCAGCTTTTTCTTTAAGGACACGTTAACCTTGAATTTGATCTTAGAGCTCCATTTAAGACCTACGAATAGGATACCTTCCATTCATTCAGAGGCATTTTAAAACTCCTTTTCCCAGCAACTGAGGCTTGTTCAGGCTCACGACGTGTTATTTCGCAATTCATCTTATTTCTCAACTGTAATTATTGTGGCGTATATTGTTACGCTCTTGTAATTATTTTTTTCGAACCATACAGTTTATATACAGTTTTCGAAAATACAGTTTTATACCTCCTGCCATATGAACTAAAAAATAAATAAAAATAAACTTGTAGTATGGTTCAAGAAGGTTAGGACGCGAGCAGCGGACCAAAGGAAATAACAGGGCTGTAGCGTTTTAGTAACTGACAGATTTAACAGAACAGAGATGGTTATGTACAAGAGTTTGAAACATCAGAAAAAGCACACGAACACACAGTGCGACTGGTGAAAGCGTACTCTCAAGGTACGTCATGTCCTTTTTATGAAAAGGAAAAATACTGCTGCTATCTCTGACGTTTTCGCGCCATATTGGTTATTTATAATTTTGCACTGGTAGAAAGGGGCTCGTATGGCTGTTTTCGTGGTTTTGTGCAAAGTACAACACATACATGGCGTACCACTGGCTCGCATGTTAATTAGGACAATGGTTTATAGCATAGGACAGTCATTCGCAGTTTTCAGCTGTTTTCATGATTGTGATTTCGAAACCCAGGTGTACCAGCCGAGTCCATATGAAATAAGTTTTCATATTTATTTAGTGTTAATAGTATTGTTTTGTAATGTATACGTGAAAGTGCATGGAGCACTGTAGCGTTGTTTTCTTTTTTTTTGAGGATGCTTCGCTTTCTGTTACTTCTAGCTACACTTCAATTTAACCTCCAAAATAGAAAAACAGGGCCGCGATTTGAGACACACAGAGGAAGAGAATAACGGACAAACCCGGCGCTGTTTTTTAATTTTGCAATGCATCAACTAGCTCAGATTTCCGTGCTTCGGCACTTTAACGTCCTTTTAAGTACTACTACTTTCTTACGTTAGTGTTATATAGTGCTTTTCTTTATTCTATGGTTGATATTTCGCTTGAATGCTGCGCATTGGTAGCCCTTACGAATGTCATCACATTTTCCCATTTGTTTTGACTAAGATATGGGGATTAATTTAAATGACGTAGTTAGATGAACTTCCACATTCTCATGACGACGATGATTTTCACTGAACTCTGAACCCGTTTATAAAGTAATGACAAGACTGAACGCGACGATAATTAAAACTTGGCAGTCAGCATCGACAGCCACGACGCACCTGATAGTAAACGCTACCTGTCGGCGTCATGTGGTGCACCCTAGGCACGTGGATATCCTCGAACTTGGGCATCCGGATGGCCTCCTCGTAGGTGGGTGGCCGCTCGGCCCACCACATGGAGCCACCGGGGAGGGCCAGCCCTTCCTCGGCTATCTCGGGACTTGACGGAGGACTTGGCTGCCGCTGCATCGAAGCCGGACGGTGACGCCGTGCCACGGGTCGCATGGACAACTCCTGCAGGGGTCGGAGGAGGTCGAAACTACTGTGCAGCGTGTTTTATAACGTTTGAGAAATTTAGCTTACCGTGATCCTTGATCCGCCGCCGTGACCTTCTACCGCGCATGGGCGGGGCGCACAAGCTGATTGGTCCCGGCGCGGCAGGCCTATGTACCGACTTCCAGTACGTGGCGCCATCTATTGGCGTCAATGGGATCTGGGCATGCGCAATGGAACGCGCGGTGTCGGATCACGGCAGCGGATCGCAGGTCACGGTCGGCTAAATCCTTCTATTAGGGCTAAAGTTTTTATAGTCTTATGAGCGTGGAAAGGTTTTGTGCTTTCCCGCAGTGTGTCACATTGTCACCGCCGAGAAATTGATTGATTGATGAGTAAAAGACTGCTTGTATAAGGCAGTGGGTGAAAAAATGTGTTTGTGTGCAAGATCTGTTGATGCGGAGTCATTAGTCAATTATTTAAAGCAAAAATCAGTTAGACGCCAAAATACTCAAGAGCGTCTGTACAGTAGGGAGACGTCAAAACATCCACGGACGTTGAAATTATGTAAAATACGTCAAAATTGTGCCAAAAAACGTGGGAATAGAAAAAGAAACAAAGCAGAAAGATTAAAAAGAGCGGGAAAAAACGGATAAAGAGAGAAAAACAAAAGAAGCAAATGAGTTGAAACGCGTCATGCGAGTATAAACAGTCATAGGGAAGGTTTTCGCCTTACCGCACTCAAGAGAGATCTAAGTGCTTCTGACGATTATTTTTCTGCTTGTCTTGATACTCCGCACGTAGGCGTTGTCCAATTACATTATGATTTTCGTAGCAGAAACGTCCCCAATATCGTACTTGAATGAAAAAGCTAGCTCCACGCCAAAGAGCATGCTGCTAGGACACCGACGTACACAGTGAAGCTTGTGACATGCCCGATGATCTTTTTAGGTGACATCCCTCCTCGAAAACGGAAGTCTCGGTACACATTTCAGTAACTGGTAGATGCTAGGATCTTGTGACACGGCTGGATCATTTGCGGTAGGAGTCCAGACAGGCGTTCCCACCTTGGGTTGCTTTCGTCACTATCGACACACGTTACTATCCATTCACACACACAAAAAAACGAGAAGTCTTAAAATGCTGCTCCTGATTTTATTTACTAAAACTGTTTTGAAGTTACTGTGAGGACAAATACTGGCTGTCTTTCTTCTTTCGAGCAGTTCAATAACGGCGACCGAAAGTACGCTTGTTTATTGACTATAGCTTTTATTTGATATGCACAAGAAAGCGGCTTCAAACGTGGCAGCGCTGACGCGTACTGATAGAAAATGTGTCCATGATACGTATACTATTCTCGTATGTCGGTGCACATCAAAAGTACTTGAGGCAGGCCAAACCAAATGTAGTTTTCAAATAAGGCACTTATCGTAGCTCTTGGGCTGCTGGGCCAACACAGCTTTATGTACCATACCATACCATACCATACCATACCATACCATATACCACACCCCACCGCACCGCACCGCATCATGCCATATACCATACCATACCATACCATACCATACCATACCATACCATACCATACCATACCATACCATACCATATACCACACCCCACCGCACCGCACCGCATCATGCCATATACCATACCATACCATACCATACCATACCATACCATACCATACCATACCATACCATACCATACCATACCATAACATAACATGCCACATCACATACTACTAATACCACATCGTACCCTAATCAACAATGCCGACCCTACCATTTGGCGTCGGGCTATATCCTCCCTCCTGAACGGCAGGGCAAGTCAATCCCAGAAGTCAATGAGCCTGTATATTCAGTTGTGAGGAACCATGGCACCTCAGCGGAAATATGGTGCTTTTCTATTTATGAGTGGGATAACGTTCTTACAAATTTGAGTGCCTCTTCGATCTGACGTATACTTAAGCTCTCGTACTGTCCCACGCACTCGCTATCATTTATCAATTAATCAGGGGGGCGAATAGTAAAACTCGAATAGAACTGAAGGAACAATATCGTGTCATATATAGCTGCCCATCTTGGAAGGTAGCTAGTATTCAAGGCTCGCTTGGTCCGAGAACGCAATGCATGACAAAGAGACCTCTTTCTTCTCATTAACCATCTCTACAGCCAATGAAAAATCTGTACTTTTATCTATCGTTGCGTGTGGTTATCAATCCGGGTTTACGAACGAACACCATACGATACTGAGTTATGCCAGAGCCAGCGACCATGATTAGATAACGTTTTTTTTTTAACTTGTTTGCGTTACATGCAGCGAGTACAGTCGGTGAGTTCTACGTATATCTTCTAGATGCACAAAATAGCATATTTAGTTCTCTCATTCCCCGCCTTACAAGAGTCCTCACCGACGTTATTGTTTACATTCCCTCCAAGGCGGTCGTCAACCGCCCCGATTTCATACCGGCAGTTTTCATACATCATCCAGTGTAATTTCTTCCTTGTAACTTATTCCTGTGGGTAGTATGATAACGAAGGCTTATTTTCTGACCGTAGGAAGTTGCCGCAATCGACAAAGCATCGCCATGCCAACCGTGTAATTAAAAGAAAGTCGCGATTATAGCTAGACTCACTACAGAAGCAGTCCTCCTTAACGCCACCATATTGGATTGTATAAGGCGCCCGTAAAAGAAGGTCTATACACGGAGTTTAAGACGACATAACGTCCATCATTGTCCAGAACGCTGCGCCGCACTCAAGTTTAGCTTCTTATCTTTAAAATTTGCTAAATATTTTGTATAATATAATTGCGCCATGTAACAATTACAGTTTTCACGCATGCTACGGCGAGTGCCAGCTCCATTCACGCAGTGATCTTCAAAGTACGTGGTATGAATGGAAATTATGTATTTATGAATGAAAAATGCGTATTATGAATGGAAAGCACGTATTATGAATGAAAAGTACGTATTATGAATGGAAAGTACGTATTTATGAATGGAAAGTACATATTTATGAACGGGTATTTCAGCACACCCGCCTCGTGCACAACAAGAAACCTTTCTTTGCAATTCAGCCAAAAGTACAAAGCAGAGACACGCCCTTCATTCTTACGGATCTTAACACGGTCACCGGTAGCTGATTTCTGTTTTTTCTTGACACACAGTCCATTGATAATGCTTCATAGTTACGGAATAATTGAAACATAAATGCACGTTTTACCCCAGTGACTCTGCAAGCGCTAACCGAGAGTGCACCGCTTCCTTTCGCTCGTGAACATAGAAGCTGTAGGGGTCCTGACCTGCGTATTTCTGAAAGACCGTCGGCGGAGGGCTTCCGTGAGAAACATCACGGGGGCTGGCAGAACGAAGAGCAGACCGATTAGCAGGCCACCAGTGTGCTCGGCCGAGCTGGTCTTGTGGCCGCCCCCCAGAAGCGCAGCCACGGTAAGCAGGAGAAGCCAGATGACGCCGGCCAGGAACAGCACCTCGGCCAGGAACGACAGGCACCTGCGCGACTGCAGGTGCGGGAACGCCATCGCCGCCCCCGCCGCCGCCTTTTCCGCCGCCGCGCCTTCGCACTTCTTCTTCCCCGATTTGACAACTTTACTCTTCAAGCCCTCAGTTACGGAAATGTGCAGTTCTAGTTTCGGTTTCATGGCATCACTTCATGATACGCTTATTCATAATCATGCTTTATAAATCAGCAATGTGCACAAAAGCAGACATGGTGAAATGACTTTAAATTTTGAGTGAAAAAGAATAGCTTTAGATGATACAAAATAGCCTTCTTAGCTTAAAAGACAAACGAAACCTTTATCACACCCAAGAAACCGCAATACACACAATTATGTTTACAGAGAAAGAAATGTACCTGAATAAAACGCTCGTAATTGGAGCACCTGATCATTTGTGTTCTCGACTGTCTAGCGCTTACGAATCCAGTCAAATTCGCCCAGCTTCGCGTGGAAGCAGAGAACTGAACGTCAATCAACTCTGTTGTGCAAAATGACGAAATGATTGTGTGTGCCACGTTATTAAGTGTTTAGTGACGG
This sequence comes from Amblyomma maculatum, assembly GCF_055883805.1. Lineage (NCBI taxonomy): Eukaryota > Metazoa > Arthropoda > Arachnida > Ixodida > Ixodidae > Amblyomma > Amblyomma maculatum. The sequence goes on along the minus strand of NC_139348.1, from coordinate 126,231,663 downwards.
AACGTCATCATAATGTGTGCCCGGGGGTTTTGCTGATTTTTCAGTCGTATTTTTTCGCCCCAACAGGCGCGTTCTGGGCTTCCGTGGGTGGCTGATAGAATGCTATCGTGTGGCATAGTATAGAATAAAATATAATGCGGCCTGAAAAACAACTGTAATATTTTTTCGGTGTACCCACCCATCATATAAAATCTCACTGTTTTTCCGCTATAGGGTTAAGGTGATAGAGTTAAAGCAGAAAATATCTAAGCCATATATGACATTGGTGCTGTGAGGGAAAACTGACGAGCATGCATGGCGCTGGAAGGAAGATGACATGGCTGCGATCTGGCTGGATGTGGGGTTGCCTCACGCGACGTTTGGCAGGATCTACTAAATCTGGCTCCTCCTTCCATATGGGAGGCATAAGAAGGGTTTGCCAAAATCTTCGCTATTTTAAAGTCAAATGCAGTAAAATATTACGGGGGTTTAACCTGCTGGGCTGACTGATAATACCGTACTAAAGCACTGTTTGAATTGCCCACGCCAGAATACGCGAGCGATGACGTCACAATCTGGCGGGTCAGTTAGGAATCAGGTAGAGTGATGGTTGACAAGAGTCCTGCACATCTCTGATATCCTCCCCCCCCCCCCTTCCCCCCTAGAAAAAGAAACCGCTTTCTAGAACGTGGGATGGCATGAGTACAAATCACGAAGCAATATAAAATGCACAAGGTGGTTACCGCGATAAGCCAAAACCACTGTTGCAGATTAGAATAGTATTATGTATATTTCTTTCATTCACTAAGTAAAATTACGTAAACATGATAAGCTAAAAAAAATGACCAAATGTTCCACTTCAATTTAAGAACTGTGACTTCAGGCTCGTTATGCGCAGGAACGGGCGATAAGATAAACGGCTGTTTCACTTCTTGAAGGCATTGTTCAGGTACTTCGTTGCTGTGTTGAGGTTTTGCTCCTGTAGGAATATCAAGCGCCTTCGGTGAAAAGGCCGTCAAGGATTGCCGCATGACAAATGCATCAGACGGCAGCGTCGAGTGTGCGCTTTAAATTCCCCGCAAGGGTATTAGCGTATTTTTGAATGACTACTGGTTGCAGGGTACTTTACGGTCGATCATATCCATACTAATTACCAGGTGATAGGAGAATACTCTATATATAACGAACCCTTATACAAAGCATGCATTGATTACGAAAAAGCATTTGGCTCAGTAAAACCTCGGCAGTCCAACAGGCATTGCGAAATCAGGTTGTAGATGAGCCGTCTGTGAAAATTCTGGAAAATATTTATAATCACTACACAGCAGCTAATGCTCTGCAAAAAGGAAAGTAATAAAATTCCCATAAAGAAATACCCTAGGCAAGGAGACACGATCTCCCCAATACTATTCACAGCTTGCTTAGAGAGAAGTATTCAGAGACTTGGAATGGAAGCCGTTAGAGATAATCGTTGATGGAGAGTAACCAAAGTAAACTACGATTCGCTAATGACATTACCTTGCTAATTAACTCAGCGATGGAACTAAAAATAATGTTTGATGACCTAAGCAGGAAAAGCAGAAAGGTAGGCCTGAAAATCAATATGTTGCTGACGAAGGTAATGTTCAACAGCCTCCCTCCTCAATTTTGTTAGATCGGCCAATCTTTTTTTTTTATAGTTCATCTAATACCCCCTCTTTTCTCAAAGAATCATTTTTATGTCACGAGGCAAGAAACAACGTAATAAAAAAACAGCCGCATTTGCCAAGTGCTTTCTTGCTTCTACGTGTGACGCCCCTTTAGCGAGTTTTAACTAATTTAAAGAAGGGAACGCTAAGCCGCCATCGAAGAGACTTGGGTATGCAAACTACCCACCTTCCAGAAGGGATTGCTTTTTGGCTATCCATGACGAAAAAACTGTATAGTGTGTTCCACGCCTATTCATGTAGGTCTAAAAAAAAAAAAAAAGGAGAGAGAGAGGGGGGGGGGAGAGAACTTAATGTATCCGATCAGCGAACTCTGTTTCAATGAAAAATTGTTTCTAACGGAAATGCACGACAATGTTGAGTGCAGCACATTCCGATATTTTTACAATATTGTGCAAAGAAATGACAATGTACACTGTAAAGCTAAAATCCCCATGTTGTCTTCCTATCTTGCACTGAAAAAATTGCAGTCATACTGCAGGAAACGAAAAGCATAGCGAAAAGGAATAAGGAAATACACAGCACCGGCCTTGCGCTTGTCCCTTCTCATTGCTTTATTTATTTCCTTCTGAATGTGCCAACCTCTTGAAGCATTCACAGCTCTATTTGTACCTCTGCGCTGTAGCTTATTTTGACGAAAGCTAAACCACGCTCTACTAATTTACCCCTAGTGAAAAAAATTTATTAGGCAATAACCTCACATGTTCTCACGCAATCTCACTCAACTTGCATAAAAATTCACATACAGGTCACATATAATTGCATAATATCTCATAGTTTGTTGTATATTATCATAACTCATAGGATATAGTTTATGATAATGATGTGCTCCGTATGATAGTCTATGCGATTTGATGAGATTGTGTGAAGTTGTTGCCCGTAGAACTTTGGTTCTTCAGTAGGGTATGCTCTGTTTACTGCTGCCTTTACAGCATTATTTCTACTGCTGTCATTCTTGATAGTCATATGACGCCGGAATGTGGCGTCAAATGCGGCGCGAGAAGCCGCCGCCGCTCGCTTCTTCTTCTACTTCGCAGACCTGCAGTTGCTGCTGCTTCTCTTTAACGCACCCTCCCAAACTTCATTCGTACCGATGCATATCTTCACAAATATAAAACACTGTTTGACACATTGCAACACAGCCTTCCAGTCCCCTGCCTACTTATTCTCTCCCAGCCACTGCTGCCCATCTGACTCGCTTCCTAGGACCACCCCCTTCAACTTACCCTGAACACCTTGGTGTCGTTTAGTCCTGGTTATGGTTTTGGTGTCCTTGAGGTTCGCAGACTCCCATGTAGAAGTCTCGTGCAGGAACCAGTGTTTCTGCTGCGTTTTCTTGACGTTCGCAAACAGTGATGGAGAAGCTGATCCACAGCGAACTGTGTCTGACCCTACTTAACCAAGCTTCCGCTCTGCAAGCCAGGTTCAACATGGTTGAACCCCGGCCACTTGGTTAGAAATGAAGCTCTGAGTGAAACGCAGTGGTGAATATTGTTGATCTGGACTAATTCAAGGCTCCTTTAAAGAACAAATCGTTTAGCGCTAATAACGGAGAACAAGTAACAAAGATGTTTGGTTTGGTTTTGGTTTGCGGGGTTTAACGTCCCAAAGCAAAGGAGACGCCGTAGTGGAGGACTCTGGAAATTTCGACCACATGGGGTTCTTTACCGTGTATTTTATTGTCCGCAGATCTTTATGCAAGTAATAACTGTCTAAGGGGTTATTCAGCATGGTGATTTTGAACTCGAATTAGGTCTTGCTGACCATTTAACACGATGGACTACCGGCTTGAATGAACCGCAGAAAAGGTAGTTGGCAAGTATTTGCGCGGCGAAAATAGTTACGGGTGAGAAGCTCACCTCACGTATCGCTGCTCTGTAAGGGTTGTTATTTTGTTCACTCTCGAAGCCGCCCAGACGTGGTTTTATCAACTGGACGACGCAAAAGCTACAGCACTTCTCAGGCAAAATTTAAGACATACGCAACACTTCCATGGTGTTCAAGATTGTCGCACATGTGTTTTTCATGCCTTAACTGGGAAGTTCATCGTCAACGCTAAAACAACATCAACGACAACTCCATTCAATCTCTAACCTTTTATTAGCTATAGCTCCATACTTTCGGGGGGCCAGTTGACAAGACTGTGACTCAAGCCTGCGCCCAAGGTTTTACTTTCCGGGCGCCCGCAATAGTACTCACCTTCGGTGACGTGGCCTCGCTGACTGAGCCAGACCGCTTTTTCTCACATCATGATATACGTCGCCATTACCGGCCCAGTCACAGCGTGTGTGCCTCCCTTACCTCTCGGTATCACGAGAGGTTATCTGTACAGCTATCTACCGCTCGTAATCTGTGCCCGGCCAACCCTTAAATATTCATTTAAATCAACACTGAGAGGCTACCCCTGACAGCCCAGAGCCTTATCGCCAGGATTAGATTGAGGATTGGGCTCGGAGATTAGCTTAGACCTACAACCCCGCAGAGGACCTCTCTTCCTGCAGCGCTGCGCCTTCCTTTTGGGAGAATTAATGTTGCCATTCGCTCACTCTTATTACCATGTAAAAAAAAAAAAAAAAAAAAGATGCATTCGCAAAATGCTTGTCAGGTGCACTAAATGCCGTCTGAATACCGGGTGTGTATTCTATGCCGAAAATTACGGTAGTAAAATGTTTTGTAAAATTAATCATTTCAAGATTTGGGTCGCTTTAAAATCTGCACTGAAACCTGGCCCGAACTGCTCCGCCTTTCTGCGGCTGAAGCGATTTTTTGTTCATAAGAACATTGTAACCCATAACATCATTTAAAAGTCCAGCACACGTGGAAAAAATTTACTGTTGTTTCCATTCTCCGTTTTCGACGTGCGCAACTTGATTAATTCTTTTTTTCTTTTTTTGAGTAAGCTTACGAGCCCGGTATCATCTGTAATAACAGGTGTTTTCGGAGAGCTGTTTTCACGGAATACTGAAGCTCGGCGGTGCTGCGAACGCATACGTACTCAGCCGACCATAGCAAGAACACTCATCCCGTGCTGTGTGTCAGAATGAATTAAACTTCTTCACAATCACCACCGACGTCTTCTAGCTTGCGATGGAAGTGATATAGCATAGTTCACCTACCCTGTCAATAAAATACCACTTCTTTAAATACCCAGCCTGTGAACAAATCATTTCTCCTTTCATCACGGGTCTCGTAACACTTACAATCGAGAACTAGTGCCTGTCACAATAAAAACTGTGGTCTGAGCCGGTTTAATAAAGTAATTAATATCAGTTCTATTGTTTCCCGCTTAGGGTGAGGGCATAATGTCGGTACGTCACTGATCGAAGTCGAAAAAACAGTTATGCTGATGCGCCGAATCTGGAGATGTTTTCAGAGTTAAATAACTTCGAACCAGAACGCTGGATTCAACAGCACGTTTAGGTCAGATGAGCCAAAGAAGCAAGTTGACGACAATGGTTGCAAGTAAGGAAAATAACAATTATAATTGTTTCATATGAAAGGACAGACGCGGAATCTGTCATACTACTTTGGTGGACATCTGAACTTTGCGGTAAGGGAAGAGAGGAGGTAGGGAGTGATGAGGATCTTTAACGTGCACTGACAATCGCACAGCACACAGACGCCTCGTCAGTTTCGCCCCCATCAAAATGCAGCCGCCACGGTCTGGTTCGAACACGGGTGCTCCGGCACAGTAGTCGGGAATTTTAACCCCTGCACCACCGCGGCGGGGCTAAGGAAAAGGAACAATTCCCAAAATCACGCCCGGGATGGCGTATGAAGGCTTTCTCAGTACAGTTGAAGTCGCTTCTTATGGAAGGCAGTAATGAGTGTTAGGCTGCGGTAACAGGGGATGAACGGTGCTCTTTACGCTTTAATTAAGTAAGAATGCAATCGTTATGGAAAAAAAGTAAAAAGAGAATTCCTACAAAATCAGCCTAAGCATTGAGTGGTTAAGGCAATGAAAGTACCGCCCCTGAAGAATTCCTACGAACCTTATCCAAGAGGCGTCAATTGTACGACACTCTTGGCCTTCTCAGACAACCATGACGCACAAGAGCGTAACGGACTTTTCTTTGTGCGTTCTTTTGGCTGCTGGCAGAGCTAATTTCTGAACGTTGGTTCTAAATCTCGCAACAGTATGGCGCCTAGTCATACAGTTTCTTACACTAACTAGAGGGAAAGCTGAGGGCGCTGCACTTCAGCCACCATGGGGGCGCTATGAATCTTGGGCCGGTGTGCTACTTGTTGCGGAACGGTCGGTTTTTCTCGGATGGCGTTAATATGATGTTTTTTTTCTGTCATCATCATCATCATCTCGAGGTGCGTGTATAGACCGCAAAAGCCATAGTAGCGAAGGCGCAAAAGTAGACGTCGCGAATGAACGATTTCTGTTTCCCGAAATGCCACTAAAAACTTCCTTAAGTAATTGCACAACCATAAATAATTCCAAAACGTTTATTTTCTCTTTTAAATTGTGCCTATTAAGTGCGAAATACGGGTATTTGTGCTGCTCAAAACTAAGCGAATAGGAGAAAGAGCCATCGCTTATTTTGGATAAATCTCACACTGACTGCTGTTTCACTCTCTCTTTGAAATTTATAGTCACAATATTGAATGACAGGACATTATTTATGGTAGAACAACATTTATCTTTGCATTAGTTTTGGGCAAAATTTGTAGTTCTGCATGCGGTGGCTCTCCGGCCCATAATGCTTTGAGCGCCCATGGTGGCTGAACTGGTCGTCTGGAAACTCCATGCAAACTCCCATAGACGGCAGCAGAGCTTTCCCTCTAAGTAAGAGTAAGAAACTCTCTGCTCCTAGCAGAGTACAGGGTTGCCTCTGTAACCTTCTACTCCTGCCAAATCTGAGAGCGAACGGGGCCTTTTGTCGCCCGTTTATCAATCGCCACAATAATCATTTATTGCACCCTTGGAGGCTAAAAGGGCGCGACATGGGGAAAGGGAATAAAAACAGGAAATCACGTAGCGCAGCACCGCACAATTTCAGACTTTATTTTAGAAATGTTACAGAGAAGGCAAAAAAGAGTGCAATACAACGGTGACAGTTTTATACACAATGCGGGCAGCGCACAAAGTTTACGTATTATTGAGGCATTGGTGATATTTATGGCGTCGGGTGAAGTAATCGTCAAGGTTTTGGCATGGGCTTGCGTGCCACAGCCCTCTGTAGTGCGGCGCGGAATTCGTTGTTCAGAAACTGCTCGGTGGACAGCCTCACGCCAGCTCGAGTGGACTCCATCAGCTGGCGCAATTCTTCTTCGTCCAGGGCTGCGTCATTATGTACAAATGCGGATGGGTTCAGCGACGAAGCACCCCGAAGGGCTTTATAAAATCAGGTGCAGCAACTGCGAACTAAGTATGCTTTAGCATTGTGAAGCGCTAATTAGCAGACAACTATCGCATATTTGACCTGTTTCAGCAGTATCGTGCGACTGATTGCAGATAGACAATATTACAATAAGTCGTCATAGAGAGAGCCCAAAAATTTGTTCAGGTTATGGGAGGTTGAAATCAAAACTGATCTTCAAATTTTCCCTTAATATAAGAGATACTGGCTGTACCAGAACGTCTGTACCAGTACAGAGAGAGTAATATGATCAAACGAGTTCGAATAAAAGCGATCGGACGTTAATACTGATGAACTGTTATGATTGTTTTCCTTTATCCTGCTGTCGTTAGCATCGTGCAAGGCAATAATTTGATTACCTCCATTCTTTATATTATATGTTTCAGCAAGAACATAAAGTCCAATATTACGCTCTCCAAGGACGGCATCTATCTTTTACTCGTCTTCGCAAAAAACGTGCGCTGAAGCGAAGTTCCCCCGGCAGCCTTTGAGACCACTTAGTAAAGGTAAGGCGGTCCAGTCGTTGCCATGCTATGACTAAAAAAATATTCCATCAGCGATACTGGGTTATAATTAGCTTACACCCCGTGGGTCCGCAGCAAAACGTGGGACGCCGTTTTTGAGTGTGCGGTGGACGCGTCTTAATCTAGCTAGGACGTCATCCGTGTCTGCTTGCGAGTTCGTCGCAAGCGGGTCCGTGACGGATGAAGGGTCGCCCTTCACTAACCCCTGAAGAAATAGATAACTGCACCCAAGTCAAGCCTCATTAACATTGCAGTGCACCCAGTGTCGGGCAACGGGCCATGCACGCCTGCTGGGCGACCTTGTGTCGTCACGCGACACTCGGTTCAGTGCAAACAACCGACAAGGTGAAGCTTCTGTGAGAAATGAAACTCTTCAGTAACAGCGTACCGTCAGCTAACATTGCGATGGTTTGTCGGATTGATATGACTCCACCAGTTAATGGGTCATCCTCCCCACCATATTCTTGTTGGGACTACACTCTGTATGGCTCAGGGCTATGGATTGTGACACTGGAGCGAGATCCGTGTATGAATACTTTGTTGAGAGTATTGCAAAAATCCATGATGTTTTGAAAGATGCGGACCGTGGTGATGAAACAGAGTTAATGGTTGGGAAGCTATAGCACAAATAGAACGATTCCAGTTTTAATGGCCGGCAAATGGCCTGGCGAACTTGTAAATATGTATATGCTGTATATTTTATAATTATGTCCACTTTTCAATAAAGAAAAAAAAAGCTACGCTGGCTCAGTGGTAGAGCGCTCGACTGGGATGAAGGCGAGAACCAAAGAACACGTTTGCTCTGCAGAGTCGATACTATCCGGACTCCGCCACTACTATTTTCCTCACAACACGAGTCGTTTTGAGACGTTATACCCTATTAACCAAACCAAACACTGATAGTCTACAGTAGACAGAATTGTCCGAGAATTGTGAAGCCTCGGGAGGCTTCAGTGGCACGTGCTTCGGAAGACAAAATAAATACTCGCCTGCAAGTCTTGTGTCAGAGACAAAATTAATCATTCCTTTTTTTCTTCTACAGCTTGAACCTCGCCCACATTTTCCCGAGAAAAAAAAAGAACGTGAAAACTTCTGTCAGAAGCACTAAGGCAATGCTGAGGGTAGAGAGTCAGAAACTTCCAAATGAAATAATCATGGGTCGCGTTGCCGTTTTAAGCAAGGTAGAGACAGCCAGAGAAAGAAAGAAAATGTGAGTCCTTGCTCGTTGTTTTCTTTCCTCTAAATAGGTACAGTTCCCACAAGTTCTGATACTCACCGGGTGGCTTGTCGGGGCTGACCGCAGTCAGATTGACCCCACCCTGCACGAGCTGGAAGGTGAGCAGGTTAGGCTTGTCAGCTGGATACGCCATCACCTCAATCAGCGCCACGGTGAACTTGAGCAGGAATACAAGGTCAACGAATTCCGCATGATAGGAGCTGCGCGCGCGTGCGACACAATCAAGCATAAAAATTCGAGCGCGAAATGGTTGTTGAAATTCTGCCTACGTCATGATACTCTTTATTCAAAACGTTAATATTTTGAGGCACATTGTAACTTAGGGGGTAGTTTGATTGAAGATTATTATGTATACATTCCGTGTGCAAAATTTGTTAAATGGGTTCTCTGGAATGATGGTTACGCTTCACAGCTAGTACCTTAAACGCTTTAGGAGGAAAGCATACCACGAATATCAGGAAACGTAAACACAGGCGTTAGAAACCAGGTGGCATTTCCAGCTGGCATGAAAAGGAGGTTATTTGCGCTTAATATAAGCATACAGTGCGAGCCAGACTTGAGAGGCCACCTTGGGTTTCTCCGCACATATCTGAATTAAGCTGGTCACAACAGAAACGATATAGCGGGCAGTGAATACACTAACACACTAACAGGTCTTGCTGTAAGAGCTCACTGGAGCAATAGGCGCAAAGAGCGAGCGATATCTGCCTTTGGGGCTTACAGTAGTTGAAAAGAATTATATATATATAAAAAAATGTCCATTACTTTCCGCTTTGATTTTCCACCATGCTTTTTTGTTGTTTTTGTAGCATTTGCACCAACTACATGTTTCTTAGAAGCCACTTTGGTGTCTTACCCATCCCCAATTTGAAGTGTAACTCTACACGCACATACTTGACTACCTGCAACATTTACTGATCGCTAACTGCCATACGAACTCCCACTCTGACATTATATGCCTACTAGGACTGACTATTAGTGACACAAGCTAGGGTACTATCGCACATATACCAGTTAGGATGTGAAGGTTCTTACTTCGGATGGTTTCCGATGTTTCCTAATTCCCCAACGAAGTGCAGAATAAGATGCAGCCGGTTCACCGGAGTTAGCAGAGGAAGATTTATACATATTTACGATTCAGGATCAAGATCGAGATAAAGATGCTTGAAGAATTTCACGAGGTCCCATTTTAAGCCTTCCGAATTCCGAGGGGAAACTTCGCTGTTTCCTAATTAACCAATCACATTCGTTGACGAAAACCCGCCCACGATGAGGTGGTGCCTTCACACTCTCGCCGGTCCTCCCACTACGACACTTGTCGATTGATGTATCGTCACTCATTGAAATGGGACTTCTTCGGAGCCGACGAAGGTGACTTACTTATGCTTGTCCGCTGTCAGCCCGCTGTTAGCCTTGCGTGAACTTGAGCTTCCAAACGGCCGCGTCTCCGCCGACTGTCGATTTATGGGCCTTCTGCCCCTCGGTTCTGTTGCCCCACTTCTTTTGACGCAGCAGCCGTTTTCGAAGGCAGAGGTTCGCAAACAGTCTCGCCTGACCGAAGTGGGCGGCGGCGGTTGCGTGACTGAAACAGGGGCGCGCCTGCCGCTTCCGGACCGCAGGGGGTTGCGCAGACGGTGTCTGGACCGCAAAGGAAGAGGCAACGGCCCTTCGCCGAGAACACGTGTGCGCGACGGAAACACTTCTCCGAATGGGATTCCGGCGAGTAAAGACGCACACACAATATATGTCCTGCAGCAACCGGCCGCTCTTCCCACAATTCAATCGGTTTGGCGCCAACTGTCCAAGTTCCAGAGAAGTCGAGCCCAACAGTACTCGTACAGCACGTCGTAATGTTTGGTTTGGTTTTTGGGGTTCAACGTCCCAAAGCAACTCAGGCTATGAGAGACGGCGTAGTGGAGGACTCCGGAAATCTCGACCACCTGGGGTTATTTAAGTGCACTGACATCGCACAGCACACGGACGCCTCTCCATTTCGCCTCCATCAAAATGCAGCCGCCGAGGTCGGGTTCGAACGCGGCTACTATGCCGGAGTACCCGGGTTCGAACCCGACCTCGGCGGCTGCGTTTCGATGGAGGCGAAACGAAGAGGCGTCCGTGTACTGTGCGATGTCAGTGCACGTTAAAGAATCCCAGGTGGTCGAAATTTCCGGAGTCCTCCACTACGGCGTCTCTCATAGCCTTAGCCGCTTTGGGACGTTAAACCCCACAAACCAAACCAAACCAGAAAAGCCGGAATTCGTCGTATCTGTGCGCGTGTCGTACGTGTATGCTTGCGCGCTTACGCACATAAATACAACGAGGCATTTTTTACTTTCGCTTTAAATTAACGCGATGAGGTTGGTCAGGAACACCAGCACCATCGTTGTCCGTGCGGATGCCAAGACTGTTGTTTCGAAATCGAATTGTATAATCAGACCGATGGAGAGCTGAGATGCGGCGATATGCGTACGACACTGTGAGGACCACTGATGGTGGTGGGTTGTACGGTGTGCCCAAAATACATGCGAGAATTCATCTCGTCTTGTGGATATCGTACAATGTTTTACACTCTCTTGCAGCGAAGAGGTGATATGAAGTACTAAACGGCCTGTCGTCCTTACGGCACCGTTCACTCGACGAAAGCCGGGGAAGGGTCGTCTTGCTCGGTGGAAAGACATCACGAACTATCAATGAGATGGGCCTCGGCACTATCAGTGGCGGCAACGAAAAAAGACTGGGCAGATACGAGGTCGGAAGCGATTAGACAAAGAACGTTGTCACAACACCAGCGCCGGCTGCGAAACGCCGCGCGTCAATGCACGAAGTCCGATCAGTTTTTTTTTTGTTCAAACGACGCGGTTACGAGGCTGTTTGTTTGTCTGAAGGCGTCTCTGTATTTTGAGTGTACTGACGTATTTATACGAATGAACAAGTTGCGTCGTGAATAGTCTAGAGTGCAGTCTAGAGCAGTGAATAGTGTTCACTAGTGAACAGGCTGCAGTACTTGAATCTCCGCCTTGGTCGTACTCTTTTGTGTGCACACCTGTATTTTTTTTTCTTTTTGGACGAATGGCATCGAGTTTAGGGGTCTCACCTTGCACGAACAATCGGTCTTGACGGGGTAATTACTAGCGTACGAAAAATTGGGCTTTAAAGGGTAAATACTAGCGTACTAACGTTTGATCTTTCTGCATTTAGACCGGACTATGAGTAATGGTAATTGTAAGTTAGCCCCGAAGGACGAATGCTTAGCTCAAAAATGATGAAAACATGTAGCGTGGGGCGGCAGAATACAATGAACAGAATATTAGGCTCACCCTTCGAGGCGAACGTGTCCGCCGCAGTGGACGGAGGCACCCTGGAAGCGCACGTGCGATCCAACGGTCAAGTTTCCGTGCAAGTATCCAGGGGCGCTGGCGTCGCCGAATCGTTCCACGCCTCCTGAGAGCCCGGCCACCTGCAGTGGGCGAATTTGAAAGAGAATAATATAGTTAGAAATACTTCACAGAACATTCCAAGCTGTGCCAAACAGCGTTTCCGTTTTAGGTGTTCACAAGGAAGTGACGTAGTTTTGCTCCTTCGCAGTCTTGCGCCGCAAAGCCAGCGCAGGTATAGAATCTGTTGACGTTTGCGCTGTTGCAGCGTCAACCCAGCATTTAGGCACCAGGGGGTGAATCATGAAATTTTTGTTCAGCGCCAAGGTCCGCCTTCGGTTCACTTATGTCATATTACCTTCGTCGGAAGGTAAGGAAGAAGCAGAAGCAAAATTTACATAAGCAGCACTATGCGACAGAAAAATTTAAGAGACCTTTCATAGTACATCATCATAAACATCACTAGATGCTGGAGGCTAAAAGAAAGCCTTTTATTGAAGGAATACATTGAACCGTGAAAGGTCTGCCTCCACTGAGCGCTGGAGGAGCAGGAATCGATGTCGCCCACGGAGGCCACTTTTCAATGGAGGCCAAAGTAAAAACGTTCCCTGTGTGCTCTACGACGTCAGCGCATGTGAAGGAACCGCGGGCAGTCTAAATGAATCCGGAACCATCCACTGACCTCGTCAACCCCGCACGCCTTAGTGTTGCGTGGCATGCGTCTGCTGCACGCCGAAAGACTAAGTGGATCCCACAGGCCACGGAGCAACAACATGCGCGGGCGCCTGAGTGTAGGAGACGCCTGGCACGTGCCGAGGAGAAGAGACGCCTGCACGCGAGCTTTGGTACGCTCGGGAACTTCGCCTAGGTCGGATGCTGCCGACGCCGCCTCTTCAGCTGCTCCTCAAATAAATGAGGCCGCGGTCGCTCCTACCTGGTGGTGGTGACAAACGTTTATTGATTTAAAAGGGGTGGATGTATTTTTTCGAAGCAAGGCGATGACCCGGGATCAAAAATATACTACTCTATATCCTTACTTTCGTCGTGTAGCAAACCTATGGGGCATGGTATTGCTATTTGCATTCATGAGCTTTTAGAACGTAATTCAATCTTAGCTAATGGCCAACAACACAGCTTCCGGGAAGGCAATTCTATTGTGACAGAACTTGTATTTGTTGTTCACTCCTTTGCTTCTGTCCTCGAGTATTACGGCCAGATTGACACAATAGTTTTAGACTTCTGCAAAGCTTTTAATGTAGGTCTTCGTAATAGGCTAATGAACAAATCACAAAAAATAGGACATCCCACAAATATTTATTTTTTGGATTAGCGACTTTCTTACTAACGAACAGCAATAAGTCGCTCTTGGTCGGTATCCGTCGTACTCTCTTACTTCCCCGTCTGGTGCGACACATCTATTTGTGTTATATATTATAATGGCGTTGAAGATGAAATTTGCCCTGTTGTTGTATACCGGTTGTATTCCATTGATATTCATATGGATTGCATATTGTTTCGGGAAATGGGTAACAATCGAGATTAATGTGAACTCAACGCTACCCTTAGCACTAATATTGTAACATGGTGCAGTCGTTTGAGCATGCCAATAATAATGAAAAAACTGCTTCCATTCGCATTACATTTATAGAAAGCATCTCATAAAATTCTATAGGAGACCGTGCTGTCAAATGCTTAGGCGTGAAAATTACAAATGATCTCTGCTGGAATACAAATGTCGACAATATATCTAAGCACTATTTAGAAAACTGCATGTACTGAGGCATATAAGCTCCTTAATTCTCCTTCTGACGTAAAAAGTCCTAGCTATTTTTCTTTAATCACGCCCAAACTATCATATGTGTGCATAATCTAGGTCCCGTACACTATATAGATTATAAAAAAACTCTAAAAAGTGCAAAGAAAAGATGTCAGGTCAGTGCACACGGAAGTTTTGAAATGTGATTCGCCTACAGAATTAACACCAACTCACGAAATATGACACCTTGACGATCGGCGAAGAAACTTACGTTTAGAATTTATTCTCCTGTTCAGTTCAGTTCAGTCGTTCAGTCGTGTCCGACTCTTCGTGACCCTATTGACCATGTCACGCCACGCTTTCCGGTCTCTCACTATCTTCCTAACATCACATAACTTCATCTGCAGTGCCTCGAGGATGCCATCTAACCATCGCGTTCGCTGCCTACCCCTTCTCCGGCGACCCTCAACCTTTCCCAACATCAAATCTTTCTCCAGCGACTCCTCTCTTCTCATCAGATGACCAAAGTAGCTGAGCTTTAACTTTAGAATTTGACCCTCCAATGAGCAGTCAGGGTTTATGGTCGACAATATTGACTGATTTGATCTTCTGGTAGTCCAAGGAACTCTCAAGAGTCTTCGCCAGCACCACAATTCAAACGCGTCAATTCTTCGGCGGTCAGCCTTTTTCACAGTCCAACTCTCGCATCCATACATCACAACTGGAAAGACCATAGCACGAGTTATACGGATCTTGGTTGGCAGACTAATGTCTCTGCTCTTTACTAGGCGGTCAAGGCTAACCATTGCTCTCTTTCCCAGAAGCAGGCGTCTCCTAATTTCATGGCTGCAGTCTCCTTCCGAGGTAATCTTGGAGCCCAAGAAGAGAAAATCTGTCACAGCTTCCACTTCTTGTCCCTTGATGCTCCAGGACTTGATAGGGCAAGACGCCATGATCTTTGTCTTTTTAATGTTCAGTTTAAGCCCAAATTTCTCACTCTCTTCTTGTACGCGCATCAGAAGTCTCTTGAGTTCTGCTTCACTTTCTGCCATTAAAGTGGTATCATCCGCATATCTAAGGTTGTTGATACGTTTTCCAGCAATCTTCACTCCAGCTGAAGACTCGTCCAGACCAGCCTTCCTCATGATGCACTCTGCATATAGGTTAAATAGGCAGGGCGACAGTATGCAGCCTTGCCTCACTCCTTTCTCAATCGGAACTCTCTGCCGTGACCTGTCTATCTTGGGTGGCCCTACACAGCACAGCTCACGACTTCATCGAGTTTCGCAAGCCCCTCCGCCACGACAAGGCAGTGATCCATGAAGGGGTATTCCCCTGTTACTTAACAGCAAACTAGGGTTTGATCTGTCTCAATATTTAATTTCGCAGCCTTGCAGAAGCACTGGATGCTACTAGACTGACTTAATTTCGCCTTTTTTTTTGGTAGAACTAACTTGTATCAGTTTTCTTCTCTTGCACCGTCGATGACTGGAAGTGTTTGAAAAGTTCTGACTGCACCATCATGAACTAGTTAGTGTTCGTGTTTTTGAATGTGTGCTATGCCTCGTGGCTCCTAATGGATATCAAATCTTATTGCTCTACAGGCTCCTTGCTTGTTTCGTATACATTGTTTTTCGTGCATCTCAACATTCTTTTTCAGTTGTATGGCCTTATTGCACTGTAAAGTATGTTGTAAGTGCTATTGATGTGGTGCATTTCTTTATTTCATAGAATTTTATCTGTTTTCGTGATTGCTATAATAGTGTCCGCCCTGCTTGGACCTAGCCAGGGCCCGCTGTACCTCTGTAAAGGAATAATAAATAAATAGATAAATAAATACACTCCTTCCCGCCTCCAAAAAATTAATGTACCAGCAGCAGGCGCAACCCATAACCATAATTTCATGATCACTCCACTACCAATATGCCTTGAACAGTTTCGAGTGTGTGATTTGTATAACAGTCTGACCGAAGTACGGCCATAAGTAAATGGAAAAGATTTGCGCGGGCTGTTTTGAAACGCTGTTCCGCGTTCACACTTGGTTCTTAAAGCCGATGTATTATAAAACCATTTAATTTGTTTTCACTGCCGGCACAACGAAAAAAAAAAAAGGATACTGTTTACTACGACAAGCGACATCATTATCATCGACTTGGGCACTCTGTCCGTTTTTAAACAATGTTTAGTTTTAATTCGACCCCACGGCGAATATGCCCATTTTGGCAGCCAAGTGCCAATTTCATGCGTGCTCGAGAGAATGCAAAAAAAAAAAAAAAAGAGCACTGCAGAATCTACATTGGAGTAATGCGAAAGCACGGATGCTGCTGTTGGTTGCTTCTGGTTGCTTCTAGTAGCTTAATTCACTTCTTGTTTGCCCATTTAAATGGCCCTTATACGCCTTATACGCATCGTCCGACATACCGTAAGACTGCGCCCCGACTACTGCGAGTAACCGAGTCATAGCCTCATTTATCCTCTTAGCGTGACGTCTCAAACAGCGAGCGCCCCCTCTCGGCTGCGACGCAGCGCCGTGTATGGACTCGCCGCCACCATCCGATGGCGCGAGCTGGGGCCCCATCTGTCGGTCTGGCGTGACGTCACACGATCATGTGAACGGTCATGTATGGAGGCGCCACGACACGCCAAAGGCTCGAAGTGCTAGCAGTATTGCTTTCGCAATAAAAGTGTAGTGGCACCGTCTTTAGGAAAGGGGTGTTCTTTCTTGTCGGTTAAGACGAATTCGTTTTTCAGTGCTGAGCATAACTGTGTGGGTAAACGCAATGAAAGTAAAAAATCTTCTTGGTCTTTTCTCATTTTCAGTGCATTCTTGACGTAAAAAAAGAGTGGACCTGGTGAAGAAAAAAAAAAAAAGGACGCCCAACGTGGGGCTCGAACCCACGACCCTGAGATTAAGAGTCTCATGCTCTACCGACTGAGCTAGCCGGGCGATGCATGCGAAAGAGCGGGCAATCGGTGACATGCCTGACGTTCCCTATGGATGGGCTAAATTGGTTCACAGGAAGGGAAAGGCGCAGTAACTGTCACACTTGCTCAGTGGACACCCGAACCGCGCCGTAGGGGAAGGGAGGAAGGTGGGAATGAAGGTGGACAGAGAGAAAGAGGAGCCGTAGTGGAGGGCTACGGAGTAATTTCGACCGCCTGGGGATCTTTAACGTGCGCTGACATCGCACAGCACACGACGCCTCTTCGTTTCGCCTCCATCGAAACGCAGCCGCCGCGGTCGGGTTCGAACCTGGGAACTCCGGCACAGTGGTCGGGCGTCTTACCACTGCACCACCCCGGCGGGGCAAACTATGGATGGGCTAGTTTTCGTTTTCTGATTACTAATACTCTGTTTCTTCGCACGGTGTTTAACAGACGAGCCGGAACACCAGGCCAAACTATTAAGCTCTCCCCGACACCGGGATGGTGCAGTGGTTAGGGCGCTCGACTACTGTGCCTAAGGACGCGGTATCGAATCCCGGCCGCTTCGAAAAACTAGGCGCCCGTTTGTTGTGCGATGTCAGTGCACGTCAAAAAAACTCCATTGGTCGAAATTTCTGAAGCCCTCCACTGCGGCGTCTCTCATAGCCTGAGTCATATTGGGACGGCTGGGGTACCGCGACGGCCATCTTGGTATTAGTTTAAATTCTGCCACCACGCTACGCTACTGATTCACGCTACTGATTCACAGAGCGGCCCCGAGCGACCCAGCCTTGGCTTTGTAGAGAAGCTTTCTTTAGTTTCAGGGTGGGTTTTCAAAGCATAATTATTCTCCCCGCCGTGCGCAGGGGGAAGCGTTCACCTGCTCCTAGCTTGACTGGTAATAACCGGAAGTGATAATGACGTCACATTCGATCATGACGTCACCAGACCAGGCGTTTCACGCATATACGAAGCTGACCCCGCCGGGCGTTCGTTCCAGGCGTCCCTGCGGCGCCTTTCATTTGCTGCTTCCTCGAATGCCGCACCACAGAGCATATCGAAATAGACGCAGTACTGCAGGCATCAGCGGCGTTTAAAATTGGTTGATACCAAAGAAAAGGCGCAGTATCTGTCACAATTCGGCGCGGACACCTTAGCCGAACTGTAAAGAAAAGATTGGTTTGGTTTGGTTGGTGGTTATGAGAGACGCCGTAGTGGAGGACTCCGGAAATTTCGACCACCTGGGGTTCTTTAACGTGCACTGACATCGCACAGCACAAAGGAGAAAGGTGGCAGTGAAAAAAGAGAGGAAGCTGTTGTTGCTGTGATTGTAGGAAGAATGACAAAATAAAATGCACGGGCTTGCTACAGCTCTGTAACTGAGCCACCTCCGCTACCTCGTGCGGACAGAAGAGAAAATAAAAAAAAAACAGAGGAAGTGGTGCCGTAGTGGAAGGCTCCGGACGACCACAAAGCTTCCTTCATGACAGTCGAGAAATGTTAATGGAGTGTTGCTTGAAGGAATATGCGTGAAAAATTAAAATACGTTGTCTGTATTTGTATATACATGTCTTGCTTGAAATATTCGCTCAATTAATCGAAAAGATGAAACAGCTGATGAGCTGCGTTCAAATTTCGCATTAGGAAGTAACGTAAACGACGGGAATTTTTTTTAATTTACTTGCACGCAGCTGATGAAAACAATAGCATAACAGACACTTCCCCCATGACCACGGATGAACGTGATAACATAGCTGGCTGTATTCTATATGTTTCAAGGTGGTTCGGCGGGTGCGCTCCCAAGTACTTCCCCACACAAAAATGGCGAACATACGGTGCAATCTCTGCACACGAGAACAATGCAGTACTTCTATAACGCGTACCATATCTTGGTAATTATAAATAAATCACAAATCGTAGCACGCGTCCGCTCTGGAGGAGTTAGTTTGACACATTTGTATTTGCGCCAAGTGGTTAACCGTTTCTTTCGCGATACGAAGGACTCATTTTTACGAACTGTGTGTCAGGTTAGATTGAACAAAGTTTTGCAAATTTAGTTCTAAGTTCGGCGAACATGCAAGGGAGGATTTTCGGAATCCTTAAAGAAGTGTAGATGTCATGTCGTGCATTGCAAGCCCGACTTTTGTTTCAATATTTGTCAGCTGTGACCCGAAAGGAACTTTATAAGGACTTGTGGGATGTTTTTCTCCCGATCCCATTGTACAGATCGTTGTACTGTGCAGGTCCGTGGAATTCAGTCCTTAAACGAGTAGAAAATATGGCTGTACCAGGGGGAGCAAAAACGTTCTTTTTCAAGCTCCACAGCAATACACTAGAAGTTAAGACTTATTTAGAAATGAAAGGTGTTCTTTTTTTTTTTTTTTTTTGCGCCTTGAGGAAATCACTGATTCATATACCGCAAGCCGGAAACTATCGAACACGTTTTCTAAGACACTTTGGGAAGCCTTTTTCTTCTGGTACATTCTACAATGAACGATTAAAAAAGACCTACCCGTGGATGCATTCAGAATTCGATTTTTAATTTAAGATGATGATAGGCTACCGCTGGACATGGTCATGTTATTGGGACTGCACAGTATCTGGCGACCCAGAATGCGAAGGGTGTTTCTTTAGACCAGCGTACCTGACTTCTAGTACCAGTCATACCGTGGCCCCGTTCGTACTGTTATGAAATACAGCGGCAATTATTAACTTGTTCTTGGTACCCTAAAACGCAAGCGGTACTACTTTGACGACGTTTCGAGACGGAGGGATACACGACAAGATCGATGCCGCATGCTTCGTATATTTCCCCGGAAGGCGCCGCGCTTCGTTTTTAAATACTAGTTTACTGCTGGCTCACAAAGATGTCCGTTAGACACAAAGAATCTTTTCACTCTCACGAAAGGGCAGAAAAAAGGGCGAGTCGACGTAAAAAACAAAAACAAAAAGAAGGCCTGCGCGATGCGCACTGCGGCGTAGGCAGAGCCAGCGTAGAACTATCCAGTCATTTTTTTTTTTTTTTGGTACTCACAAGGCGATGTTACCGTATTCAAGATTCCAGCGCAAGGCACGCGATAAGATAAAAAGAAGAGCAAAAAAAAAAAAGGAAACAACTCTTTTTTTTCTCTCATTAAACATGCATTCTTGACAAAATATAAAGATTGGGACCAGTAAAAAAAAAAAAAAAAAGAAAATAAAAACATACGCCCAACGTGGGGCTCGAACAAACATGCATTCTTGACAAAATATAAAGATTGGGACCAGTAAAAAAAAAAAAAAAAGAAAATAAAAAACATACGCCCAACGTGGGGCTCGAACCCACGACCCTGAGATTAAGAGTCTCATGCTCTACCGACTGAGCTAGCCGGGCGACGTGTCGGCGGCTGCGGGCGCTCATTAATATGCGTGATATTCTCTACAGCTCGTTCGGACTACACTGTAGTTCGGACCAAAAACCGTCGGCGTTGTTGTAGCCGGCACCGCGTGTCGAAAATAATCGGGCGCTGCGTAAAACAACATCGTATCGCAGTACTCGGTGGTTATAGCGATTGATGATTGATTGCCATGTGATTGACGGTGACAAGTTAATGAAATCATTGGAAGTAATTGATGTATGAGAGAAATGAAGAAAATAAAAAACGAAAAATTTATAAAAAGGGGGGGGGGGGGATTGAGTCGAAAGCTGTCAAAAGGCTCAGAATGAAAAGCCAATGCTTGATGATGCTAGTTGAGAAAATTTAGGGCGTGTAATTCACCAAATTCACGAAGAGTCGGACACGACTGAACGCCTGAACTGAACTGAACTGAATTCACCAAATAATTAAAGGAAATAATGTAAAGAATGCAAAAAATTGGGAAAAGGCAGTTCAAAGGTGTCAGAATGCTCATAATGAAATTCCACCGCTTTATGATGCTAATTAAGAACATTTCGAGTATGTATTTGATCAATCAATTAATTGGAATAATCAAAAATTTAAAAATGTTAAAAAGGCGCTTCAATAGTGTCACAATGCTCAGAATGAAAAGCCACTGCTTATGACGCTAATTAACAATATCGAGAGAGTTGTATGGATCAATTACTTGATACAACTGAAAAAAAAAAAAAAAAAACGAAAAGTGTTTTCAAAATTGTCAATCTGCCCAGAATGTAAAGTCAATGCTTGCTGATGCTAAGTATCGGTGTAGAAAAAAAAAAAGAATTGAAACTAAAATAAGTACTCGAAACCTAAAAAGATAAAATGAAATAAACAACGTCCGTGCGCGTGTAGCGCTATCGCTTCATACCCTTAACGGCGGAGCCTCAGTGTCCCTGTAGTTTCCAGTCTGTTTTTTGTTAATTGGTGCATTTGCAGATGGGCGCCCGATAAGTTATATGGAAGTAAATATAGAATATTTTTTTTTCTACTATCACCAAAGGGAAAAGAAAGTGGTTGTTGCAGTTTCTCAGGGGTACGTATAAGCGGAACGAGGAGGAGGA
The DNA here is from genome assembly GCF_055883805.1 of Amblyomma maculatum. NCBI lineage: Eukaryota > Metazoa > Arthropoda > Arachnida > Ixodida > Ixodidae > Amblyomma > Amblyomma maculatum. Next base: position 126,210,313 of record NC_139348.1, on the reverse strand, counting down.
GAAAGACGAGGTTGGGGAAGGGGGGCGTGCGAACGAGACTGAGCGCCATTTTAAGAAGGGGGGGGGGGGGGGGGGGAGGGCTGGAGGCGGCCTGATCTCTGCTTTCCCTCTTTCACAACAGTTCCTGTTACCTTTCGCGTTGAACCGCGATAATATAATGCAGAGAGATTATTATAACAAATACCTAAACACGATTTAAATGGCCGTCTCACTTAGACTGCCTACGTCAACATAATTTGCGCTGCCGCATTTATGTGAGTGGTCATGCCGAGGCGTGTCATTAAATCTGCTTTATTTAAAAAGAAAAATGCAAGTTCTTCGCAAAAGAAAGGAAATTAGTTTTGATTTTCAGCTGTTTTCAAAAGAATGCTTCATCACACGAACTAAGGGCCGGAAATATTATTTCACTTCTTTACTAACGATTTCTGTCCCGACTTTAGCACCAGCAGTTTAATTGCACCTATGGCGACTACCCAGCTGTGGCTACTCTTAACGCAACAGACGGCGCAGTCTAAGCCACAGCCTAATACACCATACTTCGCCCGTACGAATTAAAAACGTCATGTCACCGATTTCGAAGAATGCGTATTGCCTCTCATCTGAATTGTTTCTTTTATCATGCTTTCCTGGCATATCGAAATGTTTCTGACATCCTTGTTACCTCCCACTGTATATCTTGGTGTCGTTATACTAGGCTGTCTCACAAATGTTTTTAATTGCCGACTGATTGTCTTCTCCTTGATTTTTTTTTTCGTTGAAAGTAATACTTTCCAGGAGCTAATACCGCGACTGCGTTCCTTTTTTTGTGTGCTTGTGTATATGAGGTACCTCGTGATGAGAATTTGTACTAGTTTGCATGTTGGCTGCGGCTAATTTTGTTTTTACTTTGGCTGACCTTGCTATCTTGCCCACCATGCTTCTCAGCCTTCAGTCTGCTGTATTTGTAAAGTAAATAAATAAATACAACTTAGTACACAACGTGGACACCTTCACTTCGCTCACTGGCTTACACCAACGTGATACTATGCAGCCGCAGTGGCCCAGCATGTAGGCGCAACATGGCAGATGGAAAGTTTCGCCAGAATTCGCATAGGTTCGGCTCCATGTTCGCCTCGTCTTCTTTTTCTCGTTCTGACGCGAAGGACGCCCGTACCGTGCGAACAACTGGCGCAAGGCATTTCATTCTTAACTGTGCGTTAACCTCGTACGCAGGATAAGAAGTAGCAAATGAAAAGAATATTGTCAGGGGTTATCGCTGTGAAATTGATTATAGTTGCAGTTTGAGTTACACATGGGCTCATAAGTGGTATTCGCCGCATTACTCCTATGCAAATTCTGGAGTGCTCTTTAACTTTTGGTGCCATCTGAGAGCCGCCGTGTCATGTGATGTATATGTTTAACTTACCTAAAATTTTATAATGAGCGAAAGCACCCTCGGAATACCGTATATTCCTTGACTGCTGGGTAGCAGTATTTCTCTGGGATACCTCGCAGGGGAATTCAAGAAAGGACCTACGAATCACCGCGTATATATAGGGGTTTCACCCGTACATAAGGGGGGGGGGGGGGGGGGGGGGGGGTATCATGCCTCTTCGTTTCGCCTCCATCGAAACGCAGCCGCCGCTGTCGGGATCGAACCCGGGAACTCCGGCACAGTTGTCGGGTGTCTTACAACTGCACCACCCCGGCGGGGCGGAAAGGAAAGCGCAGTATACATTGTGGTGAACACCACGAAATCGTGGACACCCAGAGTTAAGTAAAGGTCATGTGAAGGGCAGATTTAGTGTCACGATGAGCTGCTATACCTGTAGTGAAGGTTTCGCTTTCATTGTAACTTTGCTTATCAGAAAGGAAAGGCCGAATATCTGTCAAGGCTCCAATTACCTAGCGTAGTGAAGCTTTCGCTTCACAATTATGTCCCGCTACGGTGGCCCAGTGGTTCAGATGTCTTACTACTGCACCGGAGTACCCGGGTACGAACTCGAACGCCGCGGTTGCGTTTCGATGGAGGTGAAACGGAGTGGCATCAGTGTGCTGTGTGATATGTCAGAGTAGACTAAAACTCCTCAGGGTCCATATTCCGTATTGCCTCATTATTGAAAGTGTCGCCGTCTCCCCAATCTCAAGTTATCTGATTGGTAGAGATGCCGGAACCGCCCCGTCGGGGTGGCGCAGTGGTTACTGTGCTCGACTACTGTGCCCAAGAAAGCGGGATCGAATCCCGGCCTCGGCGGCTGCGTTTCGATGGAGGCGAAACGGAGTGGCGTCCGTGTGCTGCGCGATGTCAGTGCACGTCAAAGAACACCAGGTGGTCTACATTTCCAGAGCCCTCCACTACGGCGTCTCTCATAGCCTGAGTCGCTTTGGGACGTTAAACCCCCCAAACCAACCAACCAACCAACCAATCAACCTTACGGCACGGTTCATGTGTCCACTGAGAAGAGTCACAGATACAGCGAAAATAATTTATACTTTCAATTTTTTGAGGGATGAGAATGCGGATTGGAGGCGAAACGAAGTGGCGTCCATGTGCTGTGCGATGTCAGCGCACGGTAAAGATCCCAGGTGGTCGAAATTACTCCGTAGCCCTCCACTACGGCTCCCCTTTCTCTCTTTCCACTTTCACTCTCATCTTCCTGCCTTCTCTTACGGCGCGGTTCAGGTGCCCACAGAGCAAGTGTTACATATACTGATCCTTTTCCTTCCTGTGAACCAGTTATTATATTAATGCGCATTCTTTGTCTTTCTTCTTGGTGGACACTTGGTTTGGTTTGTGGGTTTAACGTCCCACAGCGACTGAGGCTATCAGATGCCGTAGTGAAGGACTCCGTAAATTTCCGTCACCTGGGATTCTTTAACATGCACTGACATCACACAGCACACCCAGTCGGGGTGGCGCAGAGGTTAGGGCGGTCAAATATTGTGCCCAGGGATGCGAGATCTAAATGCGGCCTCAGCGGCCGCATTTTGGTGGAGGCGAAAAGTTAGGCGTCCGTACGTTTGCTGTGCGATGTCAGTGCACGTTAAAGAACCCCAGGTGGTTTAAATTTCTGGAACCCTCCACTGAGGCATCTCTCATAGCCTTAGTCGCTTTAGGAACCACAAAATCAAACCAAACCAAACCAAACCAAACCAAACATCGCCTTCATCGAAGAGCAGCCGCCGGCGATCGGGATCGAATCGGTGGACGTCTGTTACAATCAACGGTAAAGACAACTGGAGGTGCGTATATCATCGATTGAAATTGCTATCGGAAACTTCAGTCGAACTTGGCCACGGTGATGCTAAATGCGAAATGAAATCCGTACAATCATGCCCTAAACACTGCACAAAGATCGGTTGCGCGAGGTTGCGAAATCCCGTCATATTTTCGGTATGAATTAGTTATAGCTTCTGTTTACGCCACTTAGAGAGGTAAGGCTTTCGCCTTAAAATAATTTTGTGTGGAAGGCCATTTACATATATGCTTAAATCGTTACCATGATTTATAACAGACTAGTGCAATCAGTGTAGCGCATACTACTTTGGGCTTGATACTAATGATCCGCGAAGTACTTGCGCAATATTTCCGGGAGTCTTTCAATCAAACTAGTAAGCTATAAGCACCTCAGTATTAGCACCCTAAAGTCTACCAGCACAGTTTCAGTTACACTTTTCAGCTCTCTTGGGTGCTTGAGTAATTTGTGTGCATATTTTGGGAGGAAAATGGGTAGCGTTGCGCGACCGAGCATTTCATTGAACTTTGACCAACGTCTCCTTGAGTTACTGATTGACTACATCAAGCAGCAACTTAAGGAGGCGTTGATTAGGACGCAGTGTTAGGTAGGCTCTGTTGAAAGTCGATGCGTGTTCAAGAAATTCACCAGATATCTACTAGAATCTTGTCAGAGGTTCCGCGAAGAACCTCCGGATATCATATTCTTTGTCCAGGTGGCCTATAGTTTCGACTATTTATGACATTAAACCCAACGCCTCACCCGAGCCTATACGTAAACCTAACGCCTGTGAGGCGATGCTATGCAAAGCCTCGTCAGCCATGGCGGTGAACGTTATGATCCCGGTAGGAAGCAGTAGGTAGACCTTGAGGCCGGGGAAGCATGCCAAGCTCCTGTACCCGGCTAAGATGAATTTCTCCAAATTATGGTTCGCCAAATTCAAGAGAAACTTGCTAAAATGAAGCCGCGAGGCTTGGTGGCCGTTGTTGTTGTTGTTGTGGCTGTAGGAAGAAGGAAAAGAAAATGCACGGGCCTGCTACTGGCTCTGTAGCTGAGCCACCTCCGCTGCCTCGTGCAGATAGAAGAGAATATAGAGAAGAAAGAAAAGGAAGAGGGAAAGAAAGACGCGCGCCGCAACAACAGCCGTCGTCCACCACCAGCGGTGGCGTGTGCAATGACGGCCTAGAACAGATACAAATTCGGTGTTAGGCTAGCCCCCGCCGCAAGCGGCGGTGACTCACCTGTACCAACCCCATGCCGCTGCCCAGCAACAGGCTTCCAAAACAGTATTGACTCCAGCTGGCGCCGCCTGCAACTCATAGACTTCAGGAGAGCAGCTGACGCTGTGGAAGCAGACACAAACGCCTCGGGTCTGGTCGAATGAGTTGGTGATTGTGCTGAAGCCAAGAATTACTATGAATCTCCGTGCTGCATTCCGGGTCAGTCGGGATCGGCGTTGCAGTGAAATGGTCTCACCGGTAGTACCGCGACGCCGGCTTCTCCGGGTGGGCATTGTGAAATCAGAATATCGTTGTCGTTAGACTGAAGGCAAACGCTGGCCTCGGAGCTCTTTGGAGATGTGATGCTAACAATCGGGAACCGCCAAATACCGTTTATGGCACATTTAAAATCGGCTGGAGAAACCTGCAGAGGCGTTATCACCGTTGCAGACAAGGAATCTTCAGAATCCCTTCGGCGCAGGCTAGAATGGATTGACGGTGAAATCCTGTACTTGCAGAAACCAAACCAAACTGTACTTGCGGAAACCAACTGGAAACTAAATGTCAAGAACTGCATAAAAGGATAATTGAACAAAACAGGCTCACGCTGGAATAGATTATTCTACAACCGGTAAACATTGCAGTCTAGGCGGATATCCAGGACCTGAACCAAGTCGACCATTACGGATAGCGTCCTTCAACCTGCCCAAAATTGGCTCACTCCTCAACTGGAAAAAAAAAATCAAAGCTAGCATTGTGAAATCGGAACAACGCCGACGTAAAGTTGTTTACCGCAGTCGGTCAAACGCTTAAGCAGAGAGCGCTATGGAGCAACCCAGTGCATATCCGACTGAGATTACCATGCCTATTCAGGCTCCCTCACAGGCACCATTGGTGATGACATCATTCCCTCAAAATAAAATCACGATGGCAGGAATTCATCTTTGCAATAACCTACCTCTCTTACCGATCACGGCGGGCACCCCTAAACCCAGGAATTCCCTTCGAACTAATTGGGCCACCCACATCCTTATTACCCAGGGGAACTGTGAAGGTTTTAAAGCCCACAATAAGCGGGCCGACCAACGACTTTTCCTTACAACATTCGAGCACCTTCCTCCAGGAGCCAGAGAGCGGTGCGTGGCGCCACCCTTACAAGTTATACTACATTTCAGCAAGATCCCTCTCCTGTAGCTACGGGTATAAAAATCATACGGCCAACCTCGTTGACCTAGACCTAAAAACAAGATTCTCATACGTAGTGGTGACCCTCCTTTCGCTACGAAATTAGGACCCGCAACGACATGTTCCAAGCATTTATTGTTCCCCCGAGACTAGCCAACGTCACTTTCGCAGACCTTTTTAGCCGTGTTGTAAAGGTCGCGCGCACGAATCCTCTAATAATTGTGGGCGAAAATAAGCAAATGTTTTAGCCATCGAGGTCATCAATAAGCTCTTAATGTACATATCGTACTCAACACTCTATTTTATGGTGCTAGTGCATTTCTTGGCTAAGCATATTTCTATTATGTACTCAACTCTCAACCATACATGATTAATTTCGAGGTTAAATTCTCATACCCAAAGTTGAACTTGCGCCAGTTATTTTTGTAGTCAGTGGTTTGGTGTGTCTTCACAAGGAATCAGTAGGATTTTGAACACCTTGCAGGTTGCCACCACCTAAAAGGCTGCGAGTATCTATCCTTTTCCTGTCTGTGCTGCAGACGCAACCGGGTGAAGAGGGTGTCATGACTGATATCCCACGAGGCATTTGTGGGCTAAAGATCGAACATGCTGGTATAGTTTGACTGTGCCAAAAACTAACGGAATTACCCATAATAAAATTCTTTTGCACTGTTTGAGAACTCATATATCTAAATCTTGCTCTTGATTTTGGTTCTGGCAGGTGCCACGTCCAGTTCCCAACACCAACGGAACTTAGTTTTGCCGACATCACGCAGGGTGGTTGGTGCTTGCCTTGTGACCAAGGCAGAGTCCGCACCTAAAGGCGCTGAGCAGCCACGACGAACAGTGTCACAACAGCTAGCAGCTCGGATCAGAACTCCTTCTATGCTCAGTACAACTCAAGATTGCAGCAGTGAAATTACTTAAAGGTAGGCCTCCAACCATTGACTAAGAAGAGCCTCTAAGCAACTGAGGCACAAAAAAGTTCCCCGCTCTCATGGTAGTTGGTGACAAAGGGTACTGTATTGGCAGCTGGTGTTCGGAACCCACAAAGAAAGAAGTTAATAAGGGAGTAATTATTCATTGACATCCACCCAAGCACAGACATACGGCTGCAAAGAAAAGCTTTCCTTTGTAGCTGTATGGCAGTGCTTGGGTGGATGTCAATGAGTAATTACTTCCTTATTAAAAATCTACTCCACCTTGGGGGTCTCCCCTAAATATTTGACCAAGAAAGAAGCTAATCAGCCTAGGGAGCCATGGACGAAGGTCGAAATGGAAGCAGTGTTGAGAACGACGTGAGTGGCAGGAAAGCCTCCCTGGAGGGTTATTTTCCCCTCAATTCTTATTTTGTAACTGACTGCAGTAAATGTGAAAGAAGGATAACCCTTGGCATTTTTTTTCCTTGTGGGTTGTACTGGTTGTGCAGAACAACTGAGACGCACAACCCTTGCCTGCTCACTTTTTTCAATGCCTTCATGCCAGAATCTGTGACAGTGGTATACAACCCTTGTTTGCTTCTTTGACAACGCCTTCTGTTCATACCTAATAATACAGTATTTAGCACAATGTTGTGTCTTGCTTGTAAACGCGTAGACGGGGTAACAATGAACCGCTCAACCAGTGCGCGATTTCCGCCGCGGTGTTGTGTTCGCAAGGGTTGCGCGTGGGAACGAAGGACCAACAACGACCCTCTCGACGTTCCTTTCCTCCTTTCCTCTCAGCCCTCTCCTGTCCGCACCGGCCAGCGTGTCTGGACAGAGATAACTACGGACCGCGCCGATGAGCGGCCGCCAGCGCGCACCGCTCGAGTCCAGTTCTAATAAATAGATTCTTGTCTTCGCAAAAGCCTAGCTGCTTCGAGCCAACCGCGGACATAACACACAACACAGACACACACAAGAAAGAGGACACCACGGGCGGTTAGTACAACTATTTGTTGAGCGGATAGCAGCCTGCATATAGCCTTCTCAACAGGTGCGCTTGAGTACAAGGCTGGATGAAAACACCACCAGTCTTATCAATGTCGGGATAAGAGAATCTTTTTTCAATCTATAAGAAACACCGATGTGTCACGGATACCTCAAACCTGCTTTTTGATATAAAAGGCTTCCAGAGTTTCCCAAGCCGTCTGTTTTCTGCCTCTATCCAGAAAATTCACGTCGCGGAACCGTGACATATAATTCGTGCAAGCCCCACAGTGCAAGATAAGTCCCTCACCCTCATTGTTTTTGATGTCTTTTGCATTCTACCTAAGTCAGTCATTCAAGCAGCGTCCAGTATGCCCATTAGAGGATTTTCCGCAGGGCAAAGGAATTTTATAGACGATCTTGGTGGTGCACTTTATGAAACACTGGCCATGCCTCTTCTGGCAGCAGACCTGTTGGCTTTCGCATGTTTTGCTACGGCTTAGCTGAGCAAGCTTGCGGGGGTCAAGTCTACCACCGGTACATTGAACCGGACTGCCCCTTTCTTCTGGCCGTGTGTGACTATGCATATAAGGAGCAACAACATACCTCTCTCTTACCGCCAGTTCATTCTTACTTGCATCTCATGTTTCACAACTTTCTGAGCGAGGACAAGCATAGGGTTACGATGCCCCTTTTCACAACTTTTGCGTCCCAACCTTCTGCATGGAGTCCTCGCCCCGGGAGTCGTGCGTACATGAGATGCAAGCCAGTTTTAATAACTAAGTGGACAGGCTTTTTGAAGCCGGCTTCCTTGAGCATTAGTCCGAAAGGCAGAAACGCTTCTAAAGAAGATGAAGACTGTTGCAAGCAGGAATGAACTGGTGGGAGAAGAGGGGCAGATTCTGGTTCCTTACATCCACAGTTACTCAAGGCCTGAAGTGGCAGCCAAAAACGTATTTCTTGGATTTGTCCTGCGTTAGTGACAAAAAATAAAGAAATAACCTAAGGATTGGAAAAAAAAAAAAAAACGCCCAACGTGGGGCTCGAACCCACGACCCTGAGATTAAGAGTCTCATGCTCTACCGACTGAGCTAGCCGGGCGACGCAAACACCAGCTCTGGCATTCAGTTGCATGCATGGTTTCGTCTCAAGGTCGATTACTTTCAGTTCGAGAGTACTTATACATACGCCAGATGCGGGCAACAATATTGAGTGTTGTTTGGCTTACTCTTGACTGGTGCCTTCGCAACAGTATCATCAGATCTTTCGAACGGTATCGTATAAGCGGGCTAAGCGTGGTATATTTTTTTTTTTTTGCGCCTTGCCACAGGATTTGCGGCCAGTGTCTAATCGACTGTATTACAAGGCGTGAAGCTTGGCGCCTCTTAAAGCGGACAAGCGATCATCTTGGCGCGAAGCTCTTGTTTTGAAGCTCGCCGGCACGCGGCCTTATCGCACTGCAAGGAAAGATGAGACGAGGCCTATCTGGATATACGGGGTAATATTACGATACAGCACGAAGGCCACGCGTGTCGCAGAAAACCTGGCGTCGCCTGCTGTTCTTATCAGCGTTGTCGCTGCCTTGAGACAATCTTGATATTTGGGGGAAGGGTAAAAACGCCGGAGCCAATGAACTCGCGCGGGAATTTTAAATATCTCATAACGTTTCTACTATGAAATTTGATGTTATGCGTTTTATAATGATAATAATAATAATAATAATAATAATAATAATAATAATAATAATAATAATAATAATAATAATAATAATAATAATAATAATAATAATAATAATAATAATAATAATAATAATAATAATAATAATAATAATAATAATAATAATAATAATAATAATGATGATAATAATAATAATAATAATAATAATAATAATAATAATAATAATAATAATAATAATAATAATAATAATAATACATCCTTTATTGAACAACCAGGAATCAGCACAGCGAAACGGGCCCATCGAAGCCAATATATGTCTTGTGTAACGTGGTTCAGCATCATCAGCTAGGGGATGTGGATACAACATACAAAGCATAAATAACACCAATGAAGAAACGAAAGAAAATGACTTGATTCAAGGTTCGAAAAGTTATAATAATAACTGGTTTACAGGAAACGAAAGGCGCAGCAATTGGGAGTGGAAGAGAGAAGGAGATGACGTTTAGTGGAGGACTACGGAGTATTTTCAGCCACTTGGGGATCTTTTACATGCACTAAAGCTGCACAGCGAGAGCACATGGCACAGCACATGGATGCCTCTCCGTTTCACCTTCATCGAAACGCTTTAAATGAAATTGATTAAAGCATGACGTAACGCGAAGTACGGGCCTGTCTCAACTTACTTAATTTTATAAGGAAATTGAATTGCTCAAAGACAATTTAGATTACTCGGTGGATCCGCCTCTGCTTGCTGTAAAGGAGGCGCTGCTTTAGTGTACTCCACTTTCCTCTTTCTCCCTTTCACCTTTGGCCTGCGCACCAGTTTTGGTGCCGACTCGTTTCAAAGAGTATAGACCTGATCATCGTCATCATCATCATCACCACCACCACCACCACCACCACCACCACTGGGGGGCGGGCTCCAAACAGAAACTCTGCACGTTAGTTCAGTTTTTCACCTTGAAAGCACCCAAGAGAACCACAGGCTGCTATCGTGTCATACTCATTGGGCCCAGCCTAAGCGTCCCAGTAAATTGAAAGACCTTTAGTATTTGCACTTTAAGAACAAAAAAAACAGTGTCGCCTTAGCGGCCTGCGTTGGTTGCGCAGAAAAGGCGACATCACGAACGTGATAAATATGAATGAGTGGGCGATTCAATTGCTGGAAATAAGTTATCAATATATTGCGCTCAGTGGCGATATTATGCATCAAAACTGAAGGCAGCCTACCTGAAAGGTGAACCACGCTTTTTACATTTTCGTAGTCGGCAATGCGATTGAATTGCTGGAAATAAATGATCAATATATTTCTTAATCGGCAATTCGGCACAAAATAGCCAGTGTCAAGACTACGCTTTTGAAACCTTGTTGGGTTGCCTTTACCGGACTGGATAATTATTGAGTCAAGTACGCCTTTCGTATTTCGGATGCTTAAAGCACAGACGCCGTTTATGCATTTGATCATGTAATACAAGGTGGCGCATGTGTGCACACCGTTTTAAAAATATTCAGGGCTGAAAAGTTCATTCCGCGAACTTTGAAATAGACGTTTTTGTCTTTCCTCGGCTTTTGTAAGTATCATTGGCGATTAAAAAAAAAAACAAAAACTGTTCACGTGTTTGCTGTTCGTGGTCCTCCATACATCAATATAAAAATAGCCATTTTAGTTCTAAATTAGGTATAAATAACTATGCAAGCATTATATTCTATCTTGTACATAACGTGCGTGTTGCTGTACAATCCTTCTGCACAGACCGCGCCCATCTATCTATTCTTCAAAGGTTTTACACACGGGTCTCTAAGCAGTAAAGAAAGAAAGAAACAAAAAACGCCCTTTATGCGGGTCTGCGCACATACTTACTCATGGATCAAGAATGTTGTAGGTTGCTTAAGCGCCTTATACAGAAAGTTTGTCAGTTTTAAACAGATTCCACTCTGCGACACCACTGCTATACCACTGCCGACTTTTTTTTTTTGCGCCTGCAAATTAGCCTTATATAGAACCCGTTTGCGTTGCCTCCACCACGTGAAATTATCAGGCAAAAGTAGCTGTCTATTTTCTATTCTATTCTATTCTGTTCTATTCTAGTCTATTTTCACCTTAGCAATAATATTGGAAGGTTTAAGCGCTCGCCTTCATATCCTCACTGTTGATGAAACCGAGTTTTATGACTCAGCGGCTACGATGGCTGGCGTAAAGGCAAGCGAAATTCTTACTGAGAACATCCCCGACTGTGGTATTACCAGTCCATTTATGTGATGCGCCGGCAGAGGTGGCTTGTACAGTATCGGCTGCTGAGCACAAGGACACGGTATAGGATTCTACACGTGGTGGCTAAGTGGCTAACACGCTCGGCCACTGAAGCGGAGTAGCCGGGACCAAACAACTGCCGGCGGCTGCGTTTCAATAGAGGCGAGAGAGGCGGCCATGTGGTGTGCGATGTCAGCAGTAGTAGTGAAAGACATTTACTGGCTCGAAAGCCATATATATATACGGAGGTATGATTGGACCCACCCTTGAGGGGCCGGCAGTCACTCGTTATTAATTATAATGTTCTTAACAATGCGCCACTATTGGTGCGCACACTCTCAAAGACCCTTAGAGCAGGGGTAGCTGTCCCGCTCTCAGGGGAGGTGCCCTCTGCTTGAGAGCATGTTGCCGGTCTAGGTGATGATCCATTAAGTCAAGAATTTAGCGCAAAAATGAAAAACAATGGACAGAGAAGGGCACAAAACACGATTGACGATGCGTGGTACACTTAGCTCGGAAGTCAACTACCTGTGACAGAAGGGAGTGGCCGTTTGTTTCGCAGCTTTCGCCGGTTCAGGCCAGAGTAAGGGTCGGAGTCAGAAGTAACAAACGCAAACAAACTTTATACACGGCAAGTAGCGATACAGAGGAATACACACTAACACTGGATACTAACACAGACACGAGGTTCACAGAAAGGCAATGCAAACCATGCAATTAAAGAAGCTTCAGTAACACAGAAACGTTACAGCACTACACAATACATGAGAAACAAATAAACAGCAAATTGTTCGCCAGGCACTGTCGCGGACCATCTGGAGAGGACGAGTGCTCTTCCCTCACAGATCTTGCAGGCTTGCCGAACTGCGTGTTCACGCCAGGAGCCGACCAGGAGCACCACAACAATCGCTGCAACACTCGCTCTAACACTGGCTGGCTGGATAGAGCAATGCGGCCTCAATAAATAATGCGTGCCTCCTCTGTCTGTTACAATGCCCCAAGGCTAGCGCGCACATACACGTAACTTTAGCTCCTTAAACGTGCTCTCTTCCTCCCTCCGAGCCGCGCGTCGTCATTGGTTAGGCGCAGCAGGGCGTTCTTGAGAAGGCCAGCACATTCTCGGCCGGTTGAGTTACTGTCGCCGCCGTGTGATGAGGTAAGGGGGACGCCGACACGCGCAAGACTACTGTCTCTCCTCGAGCGGAGGAGACGTTTCTCCGATGCCGTGCGTGCGCTTCTTCCACGCCGCACTGAATCTATAGAAATGTGCGCTGATTTCCTGACACCGGCTCCTGCAAGCTTCAGGTGGGGTCCTTAGTACGAAACCCCAGTGGCGCCGGCCGCTGCAAGGGCTCGCTAGACCAAGGCATTGTGGGCCTGTAGGTCAGAGCAGCCGAGCAGGGTCATCTTCCAGTCCTCCCGGGTGGGGTTGGGGTTAGAGGGGATAGTAAGGTTGGATGGGAAGTCCTACACCATGTCGAAGATGTCCGAAGACGTCTTCGCAGTGTGGACAGCTGATGTAGAGAGAAAGGGCAAAATGTTTGACCTTTCTTTCTTGACACAGCAAAATATTGGTATAAAATTGAAGCAGAAGTGGCTTCTCCGCCTTTGAGAAGTTTTTACACGGGCGGGCATAAAGACCGTGGAAAGATTGATAGTGCAGAACAATATCTTTGAAGGAGTAGGACGGATTGAATCAAGCGGAGAAATAAAGGCATGGTATATTTATAGCCACACTTTGTCCTGTGGTTCCTTGAAGGTAAATGGCTAGATCATGCTGATATTGTGTTGGTTTAAAGAAAAGGAGTAGCACAATATCTGCAACGTTTTTCTCCGTGGACACCTGAGCCACATAGCAATAGTTTGTCCTCTTGTTCCTTCAAGGTCAAAAGAAAGTTAAACGGAGCCCAGCTCACCTTGACACAAGGCGACGAGTGAAGCTTGCGCTACAAAAAGGCGTTTCCCAACTGGGAAATGATTGTCGCTATCGTAAGCGCGATATACATCTTACAGACAGAAACAAGATAGTACAAGTGAGGCACCTTGATGCGTGTGAAGTTCGCCATGTGGCGCTGCTGTCGGCCGAAGGCGAAAGCAAAGGGGGGCAGCGGACGGGTGTCCAGGCCTACAGTTTCTTCTTTCAGTGCAACGGCAAGTAGCTCGTCGAAGTAGAGGTTGGCGCGCCGCACTGGAGCGTCAGTAGAAGTTCCAGCAGCTGCAGCGGTTGTAGGCATAATGCGGAAACGTGAACGCCAGGGGAAAAACGTGACGGCCACACACGGATCCATGCCTGGGATTTTGATTATAGGGGCTGCAAAACAGCCATAGGATCTATCCACTTAAGTCATGTGTCCTGCGAAACGTTTATAGCCTGTAGAGTAATATATAGAAGCTACAAATTACGATATGGTTATCAGCTGCTCCAGGGAGCAAAACCAGCGAAGCGTGTTCCAAAAGGCAAAGAAATAATGAGACTATGGATTCCCGTAACATAAAAAGCGTAAATATAGACTTTCCGCTCATAGATGATGTCACTATGGGAGGTAACTTTCTTAATACCTATGGTACAAAAATAAACAGGTTTAAGCAACGCTTTTCCCCTGTATGCGAACGGAATGGCTTGACTCAACGCACACATTTTCTCATTTGAGCAGTGGCAGGTATTATGATACGGCTATTGATATTCTCGGCCATTAAAAGGTGTCGAATCTCCCTAATCTGGGAATCATTCCAGATTCTTTCATATCATATGATTTTATAGTAATGGAATTATACATACATATATATATATATATATATATATATATATATATATATATATATATATATATATATATATATATATATATATATATATATATATATATCTGGACCTTCCCCACCTAAACAAAAAACAAAAACTCCTACGCCATTTAAGGAAACTGGGTGCAAACAGAAGTTGATCTTCATCGATTGGGTAAAGCTTTCTAATAGTGACTAGGGTGCCATGCGCGCACTCCCCTAAGCTGAGATCTCTGGGAAGCTAAGATCTCTGTTTTAGCCAAGGGGAAAAAAAAAAACAATAAAAAACGCGCGTCGCCATCAAAAGCCGACTTCGCAAAAATTGGCTGAGGTTTAATCTTGCTAAACCTAAACGCTACAGCTATGGTGATATCTTAGTTACAGGCTACAGAAGGTCACTAAAGCTGTCAGAGGTGCCAACACGGAAACAGCACGCCCAACATGGGCATGGAATTGCAACGGTAAACTGATCGGAGCCAAAAAAAAAAAAAAGAAAGGTGACAGAAATGGCTTCCTATTTAGGGATTAGCAGGAAGGGCTGACCTTCCGGCGGGTTGAGAGCGATCGGCCTCACTATGAGGGCATATTCCCAGTGACACAGCGACGGCGCAGCTTCGACTTGTGGCCTTGAAGGGACCCCACCCCTGTGGGCAACTCTACCCTGTTGTAAGGGCATCCAAAAACTGAATTTTTTGCCACTCTCAATGCATTTTAGGGATTCTCCATCAGGAAAAATAAGTTAGAGGTTTATAAGAGGTTTATAACCTCAATAAAGAGTTTTGAGCGTTCTTCATTGAAACTCTCCGTTTCTTCGTTTTAGAAGGACGTGTTGCCAGCCACTTTGAAGTGGATGGTACAGCAACCATGATATCTGGGACTTGAGCTAAATGTCCACGTATAGAGACTAGTTGCGTAATCTGCTGAGGATGGAGGCACTGGCGTTACATCGGTGTTTTGGTGTTTTCATTTAGCGTGTGGAATTACTGTAGACTCTGTTTTCACTGGTGGGGGTCTTTTAGTCATTACGTTAGAGGGGCAGGCCAAATTCAATTTGCTCTCAGTGCTTTTTGGAAGAAAACGTTTACAAGAAGCATACTATGGCACAAGTCTTTCCTTTAAAGGTGATGAAATGTGAGACAAAAAAAAAGTACACCAATACGCTTACTTGACCAGCAGAGGAAAAGTGACAGCAGCTGTAAAACGTCCGCTGTCGTCATCATCCCAAGAGGGAACATGCGGGCACTTGCTTCACACTCCTATTTCTTCAGCCTACAGACACCATGAACACTCCAGGAGTTGCTTCAGTTCTTCCTGATACAGCACGTCAATTACCCCCAATTTCGACGATGACAAACACTTCGTGGAAACAGTAGGTGCACTGGTGACTTATGCCACAGAACATAGCTGATTTGCTTGGAACTTGCCCTGACATGAATCCTGCAAAGAAAAAAGAAAAGCACCACCTCACTTTGTTCCGTGAGTTCGCGTCATCAGGACGGCAGTCTTTTCTGTTCAGTCTGGAAGTTTTAGTGACGCCCCTCGTCCAGCACGAGACGTAGTATAAATCTGTTCGCCGCGCCAACACGACTCTCGCTTGCTACTTTTTCTTTGCACAGACACTGCTGGGTGGCTTCTACTCTCGAAAGGCATTGTGCTGGCATCTCACTCATGTGACGAGAATTTAGCGTGCCGCCAAAACAGCAGCTTTGCTGGCGTGCGTGCAACAAGGGTGATGGCCGTGAGAGGCTTTGTTTGGCGAAGAGCCAGCTGTTGTCGCCTGCCACTCCTTTCTGGACTCCAAGTTATTCGCCTGCGCCGAAAACAGGATGGCAGAGGCCTCAATGTCCTGTTTTGAGAAGGAAAGGCATAAGCAAATAGCTCTCACTTTACAGCCGTGACGTCACGACGCACGTACAAAGTGCCTCTATATTAATTGTGCTAACGCCTAAATTCTTGAGTGCCACCTTTACTAAACTGATGCAAGAAATTCCGTCAATACCGGGGAACCGAACAGACAGTGGACATCGGTGTTGGTCATGCTTCCTGCCTCAAAATAATTTAAAGAGCTCACTGAGCTCACTGCACCGAAGCTTTGTAGCTCAAGATTTGGAATGTTCTTTGCTGGTGCATCGTCAGCGCGTGCTTTTGTCACTTACCATGCGAAAAGAGTCAAGTTCATCTAGAATAATTATAACTGCGCGGAATATTTATATCCTGGTTGGTGGCGCTGCAGGCGTCCCATTTCGAATTTTCTTCGTAACCTTTAACTCGGGCGTGGTCCAGAGCTTCTCCGGCATTGTAACTTTCGGATGATCTCAAGACGTCAGCGCCGAAATCGGACGAGGACAAGGCAGGGACACATAAGACTTCACCAGCGCTTGTGAAAGACTTGTTTCCTCTCCTCTGTACTCTTCCAAGTTTTGCGATTACTTTTCCGCATCATGTAACACAAAGCCCTGCAGCGTGTTCTTCTATTTCGGGTATACCGTCAAGCAAGCTTGGAGCTGTGTCTGCTGCCAAGCAGTTCTATGTTTTGAGGGAACAAGTTTGCCCTAACAAGAGTTCCGTTGGGTTGATTGACAGTCTAAATTTCAGTGGTCCTCGCCATCTTCCGTGACTGTCCCCGTACAGCCGTGAAAAGATGCCTTTGCAAGGCTAAGCTTCTCTATATGATTTGATGTGTTGAACACAAAATAATTTGCTTTGTTAGGGTAAGTTCAATCTTAGGTCGGTGTTGCGGTCGAACATTTAACAGCGCGTCAGTCTCTTGCGCTTTCTTCTTCGTCTGCCGTCTTCTTTGTAGCCGGCGCCTTTCGATATACGCTTGTCGTCTTTGTCACCGACGAGTCACCGAGCGTTGGTGTGACACTACAGTTTAATTTTTGCTCGAGCTTCGCAATATGCCAATAATGAGATAGAAGTAGCCGAAACCCGCGGTAAGAGCTACAGTAGAGAGAATATGACTGGAAAAAAGGTTTTAGGGACACACGGTTAGACAGATAAAAGAGCGAATGGAATGTTGTGTTCCATCCAGTGTCCGATGTCATTAGCTAAACTAACAAGATCTCGAATCACGAAACAGATGGGCGGCTTATATCTCCATGTAAAAATTCTGACCCATACAGACCTGTGGATATCGCGTCGTCGCAGAGTACATGGCATGCACTCCGTGACACTGACACTGACAGGTTCCATTGAAATCAAAAACAGCCTTAGTGAAATCACTCCTTTCGCAAACTGATGCCCCTAAATGACCATAAAAAGGACCACTGCCCTACGGCTTCTGGAAGCAAGTGGGCTTCGCTCGAAGCGCTTTAAATTTGATTAGATTTTAGCATTAAGCTGTATGCTTCAGATTTAACCAATGCTCGAGTCGCTTGGAATAGGCTATTACTTTAACCTCTTAAGTAGCGCAGCGTTATGACGGACATAAACCTTCGTTGTTCGCTTTTTCTGTGTGTATATAACGAAATTCACGAACTCTGCATTCGCCCTATATTGCAACAGCTTGTGCGCGTTGATATAACTTGAGACGGCGTCTATATTGCATCTCGATCCTTGCAGCGGCCACGTTGTGCATTGCGGATATACGCGTACGCAAGATATTCAACAAACGCAGGCTGGTTTGGCTATTTAGACTACGGAAGGCCTTTTTCGAATAATTAATTTAGGCGTGGGCTGAGCACAGTGCTGTCGCCATCAAATCCGCAGTCTTACGCATTTATGATGACGCTACATGCATTTCTAATTGACAAGGACAGCCTATTACAGGCTGGTCGAATAACTTGTTAATTCCTTAATGTTAATCTTCGTAAGTACACTGTTGAGGTTCAACACCGGCTGTAACTGATAATGTGACTTAAGTGAATCTTTTTTTAAGGAGAGAGACCTTTCTTTCACGGCACCTAGTATGTCCCAGGCAAGGCAACGCAAGCCAACTGGTCCGAATAGAGTATTATGACAGTGTTCTAGAAAAAAAAAAAAAAAGAAACTAGATGAACTGCCACGAATGACGTTTTATTAATAATTTATGAGGTATTTTTTTCTCTTTAACATACCTGGAATACCGTTCTGACTGAAGTTTGACTATGGTTACTGTGCACTTAAACAAAAAGCCGATAGCCCTTGTATGGACCTTTGATTATGCGGCATCTGCTTTACCGGATATATTGTGCAGCGCCAGCTTTGAAAGCAGTAAACAACCACCACGCAATGTCTAATCAGGTGATCATACTTAACCAGCCAAAAGACGAGACACAGCAAAGAGGAGGACAGGACAAGGCTGGACAGGACCCAGCCTTGTCCTGTCCTCCTCTTTGCTGTGTCTCGTCTTTTGGCTGGTTAAGTATGAACCCATACCAACGTGCACCCCAGTCGTCAACCTTGTTGAATCAGGTGATCTCACGCGAAAACCGCTTCCTTGAGGCCTGTATGTTTATTTACAAAATTTTATTTACAAGGACATGGAATCAGAATCTCGACCGCGGCGGCCATTTTTCAAAGGAGTCAAAACGCCATGGCACCCGTTGGCTGTGCGATGTCGGTGCACATGAAAAGAACCCCAGGTGGTCGAGATTTCCGGAGCCCTCCACTGCGGAATCTCGCATCACCTGAATTTCTTTCGGACTTTAACTATATAAACCAAACCAAACTAATTTATTTAGAGACGGCTGCCGAGCGCAAAAGGTATTATTGGTTGTGCAACGAACTGAATTTTCGCAAATGACAGTCATAGTCAGACGGGGGATATTGGATAACACATGGAATTAACACGCGGAAAAATGCGCTCTCATATATTAGTTTAGGCGTTGCTAACATAAAATCAATTTACAAAGTAACGGAAGAAACACTTTTATTCATCTGCAGTCGACCACGTTTCTGTAAGTTTGTTCCGGACAGATACATCACCATCATCATCATCAGCGTGACTATACCCAGTGTAGGGCGAAGGCCTCTCCCATATTTCTCCACTTAACCCGGTTCTGTGCTAGTTGCATCCACACACTCCCTGCGAACTTCTTAATTTCATCCGCCCACCTAACTTTCTGCCGCCCCCTGCTACGCTTTCCTTCCCTTGGAATCCGGTTTATTACCCTAAGCGACCATCGGTTATCCTCTCTTCGCACTACATGTCCTGCCCATGCCCATTTCTTCTTAATTTCCACTAGAATGTTGGTAACAGATACGACATGCGGGAAAAATATCTGGTGCGAAATATTTCGAGGTCTGATTACTATTAAAGATGTATCCATAACACGCAATGCAAGATGAGCCAGTTGAACGCGCAAACTTAATCAGTACTTTTTCGGCTAAGTAATACCATTGTTGATGGACGCCAGAAAACGGATGAATTACGCTAACTTATGAACTGAATAACAATGTTGAAGTACTTTGCGTTTACACTGCTACAGATAGGTACCTGGATGCAACTAGAGATTTGCAGCTGTGCAGTATTCATAGCTGTGTCAGTAATCGAAATTTAGAAAACGCGATAGTATTCGGTGATGTAGCTCAAAAAACTTTATCCTGTCTTCACAGAATTCGAAAGTCATGCGAAATGTTGCCAGATAGAATTAGTCAAGATCGACAGAACAAGGTGCCAGCCTATATTAGGCAGTATAAAATATCATATTTTTTTGTTATGATTGACGTTTGATCTCAGCCTTAGTTCACGCGTATAAGTCATGATACCCACGTTGATGACTACGTTTAACATTCTCATTTAAGGTGAAAGTCTTTCTATGCTATTGGTGAGCATCTCGGGCCATCGAGATGTGTTCTCGAGATGTGTCACCGAGAATTTGCGAGATTATTCGATATTTGTCAGTGAGACGTGGCATAATGTACTGAAGAAGAAGCCAAAGAAAAGAAAGTAATGGAATTATAACGAGTACACAAACACGCAAGATAGAGAATGAAGAGAAGAAGAAGGAAATGATTTTGCCATTAAGCTCTTGACAGCAGCTAAGTGCAATCTTGTACTTTGTTTTCAATGAGTGTGGCAGTATATGAGTTTAGCATCATAGAGCTGATGGAGAGCGGCCGTTGGAAAATACTATGATTTCCGCCCTATGGCAAGCATAGACGTAGACTCAGACTCCATAAATCAGGTGTGGTGTTAGCATATGAATGTTTTAGGCAGGAAAGGCGCGATGTTAATGGCTGTTCGCAGAGAAACTACCTCAGCAGATAGGAGTCAGCGTAAAATGTATCAAACGTCATTTTATTCAAGCGCTTAAGGTAAATTAGTAGTCTTAACGTTACCTGAACTTACAGTGGAGGTCCGCTAACAAACTACGACCAGACTGCAAGGGGCGCAAGCGCAAACTAGCAACTACACTTAATTTTCATCTTCAGCAGGAGCTTGGGACAAAAAACAAAAGAAACTGAGCGTACCTCTACGTTGACTCTACGTGGACGTGCGGGGTAGGATAGCGCCACTCGCCCGCAGAATCTTATTAGCACGTACGAAAAATTCAGATTCGGTTACTAGTAAAAAACAGGTTGTATGGGTGCCCGGTCACTAGGGGGTGGAGGGGAACGAGACCGCTCACGCGGCTGCTCGAGCGTTCCTCCCCTGGGGTTCCGCTCAATCCTCCGAGGCAACCATACCAATCCCGCTCATAACTCATGCGGACATTACAAATTATTTACGCCTCTGCAGGAGGGCACTCCCGAGACCCACCAAAGGTCTCGTCAGATCTGAGGACTGCCACCTTAGACGACTCCAAACCGGGTGTTTTCCAAATCCCGCCATACTAAAACACATGGACCCGACATTCACGGGTAGGTTCAAATCCTGCGGGGAGTATGCTGACCTATACCACATTGTGTTTGCTTGCCAGCAAAATACAAAAATAAAAGCTATAAAATAGCCGACTAGGGAGGGCTGGTAAGCGGCCCTGTCCAGCTCGGGCCTGGAGGCCCAGCGTGTCCTGGTCCAGAGAGCTCGGGCAGCGGTGGCGGCCAATGGCGTGCCGGAATAGGGTCGGCCACTCAGTTTCACAACCAAACGCACCTCTCTTCCCAAATCAAATCATCGTAAATATTTTCTCTTCCTCCTACGTTGACTGAAGACAAACTAGCTCTTTATAGAGTTCTGCTACGTGAAACTACATGCTCATTGCTTCAGGGCACATTCGGTGCTCAAACAAGCTGCGAGACTTATAATGATGCGTATCGATACAATACAAACTAGAAGTGCTTTTTAGCCGACATATTGATGGTTATTCATGAGCGCAAGGAAGCTTGTGCTTAACCAAACTTCTGATCATACTTCTGGTGGAAAACTATCTGAAGTGGCCCAACAACATAAGATGTGACAAATCTGTTGCCAGGGTGACGCAGCGCTGGCCACTAATTTCCCGGAGGAGCCAGATTGGTTACTTTCTGTAGCCATATCCACGGAACCGACAGCATTGTTAATCCAGCAGAGATATCCTTTATCCACTAATGGAACCCCAGTCCAAGCAGTAGTGTATGCCAAAAAGCGTGAAGGAAAGAGCCAATTATTGCGGTCTCTATTATGCACATATTAAGTAGTTTATAGTAAGGCGCAGTAAGCGGACAGGTTTGCGTCTTCAGAAAGCCGCTATGCTTCCAGAGCGCGAGAGGCCTCACAGCCGCACGTTTGAGCCGATACTCAACCCAACCAATTCTGGAGACGCCCGCTCACTCATGCCTCCTGTACATGTCGATAGAATAAAGCAAGTGAGCTAAGGGCATTTGCTGCTTAACTACTAAAGCTTTAAAAGAGCTAATTGTACCAGGTTGTGAGCACACTAGGAAATGTTTGCGTCAGCAAGCCCGTGCTCAGCCGGCAGCAAAAGATCACACGAGGCAAAGCACATCTTGGAAAGTGTCGTTTATTGTTCCGTCGTTTGTTGGCTGCTTGCGAGCAGCCATAGTGGTATTGATATTGGCAGGGGGTCAGAAGAAAGACAAGTAGAGGTGGCGGTGTTATGCTTAGGTCCGGAGGGGTGCACCGGCCAGTCCGGGAGACATGGCACGGCCAGCGGACGCTGAACTGCGGTTCTTTGCGCGCAGCTTGGCGAGTGTGTTCTCTGCCATGTCGGCGCGCTCCTCGGCGTCCTCAAGCTCCTGCTGCACCTTGCGGAACTTGGCCAGGTTGAGAGCAGCAATCTCCTCAGCCTCCTCGATCTGGCGCTTGTACGTCTTGATTTTCTGCTGGAGCTTGTCCACCAGGTCTTGCATGCGCTCGTGGTTCTTGCGATCCTCTTCGGCCTGCGCGACGCGAGAAAGGGCGAACACTCAGACACACATTCGCGCGCAGTTGTCAAGAACAAGCACCAAGAGAATGTACAGGGTCGTCCACGTCTTTCAAAGTGCCATTGTGTGCGACCCGGTCACGCAATAAGCCTGAACGGCTGGCCATGAGAAGCCCCACCTCTGTGACCCTCTGTGCTTGTATCGCTTTGCTTCGAGGCGCACCTTAGTTGGACGCAAAGTTGGCTTGAAAGCCGTGACCGTGTTATTGCTAAAAGTTGACGACGCTATACCTACCCGCTAGCCATTAAACTGGAAAATGAATACTAGATTTCGCCTTTTCGCTGTCCACTTATTTATGCTTATAATGCGTAATCATTACCAAGACGCGCCTTTCTTAGACTTCTTACTAGTATGCTAGGCATGCCTATTGATTTCAAACATTCGCAATCTTAGCGTAATTCTGCACAATGTATTTTGCGAGGAAGATCAGCTAATGTACATTGACCGCAGATTTTCTGTAAGCCGTAATCCTCTACAAATTTACAGCAGAAACATAAGCTATAGATTTCCCACTGTTGAGAGCGACGTACCTGGAACTGGAGTTCCTTGATGCGGCGCTCGCCCTTGCGGAAGTTCTTGGCGGCATCTCCGTGCCGGCGCTGCTCGTTCTCCAGCTCGTTTTCGAGTTCGCGCACCTTCTGTTCCAGCTTCTGGATGATCTTCTTGCCGCCCTTGAGAGCAGCGGCCTCAGCCTCGTCCAGGCGCACCTGGAGCTCCTTCATCTGCTGTTCGAGAGCCTTGCGGAGCTTCTCCTGCTGCAGGGCGTGGTCTTGCTCGGCGCGCAGCTCGTCGGCGAGACGGGCAGCGTCCACCATCGCCTTCTTGGCCTTCTCCTCCGACTGCTTAGCCTCATTGAGCACCTCGTCGAGGTCAGCCTGTGGGGGTGTAGTTTTCGAAAGCACGGTGGTAAGTAACATCAATAATTCTGAAGAAGGAGTTTTCACAAAAAATAGGTGTTTAAAAAAAGGAGTTCTTACAAAAAGGCTTACACTGTCACGGAGAGCCTAATATATGTTATATCGTCTTGAGAAAAGCGGGAGTGTGCTTGAAAGCATGTACGCTTAGGGTAAGTCATATGGTGAAAATACTACTAGACCATACTGATGTTCTCAGCTTAAATACAAAGGCAGACAATTGGCCTCAGTATGATCACTTCGGATGTTTTATGCCTTGCATTGGCTGCAGCACAGCTCTGATACGAAAAAGTTTTAAGGACGTGGAAACTACATATCCATCCAACGCGTCATGGTTGCAAGAGAATATAATCACCTGGAGAGCCTGCATTTCTCCCTCGAGCTTCCTCTTGGCCACAGACAGAGAGGCGGTCTGAGCGGAGAGCTCGTTGACTTGTTCGTGCATCTCGCTGAGCTCGGCTTCGCCGGCGCGACGGGCGCGGTCAGACTGTTCCAGCAGCTGGCGGCTTTCCTCCAGCTCGCCGTGAAGAGCGTTGCAACGGCGTTCAGCCGATGCGTACTGTTCGCGGGCTTCGTCACGGGCACGCTGTTCTTCCTCGAGGGCAGTCTGCAGGTCCTTGACGTTCTGCTGGTACTTCTTGAGGTTCTTCTGGGCCTCGGCGTTGGCCTTGTTGGCGTGGTCGAGAGCAATCTCGAGCTCGTTGATGTCGCTCTCCAGCTTCTTCTTGAGCCTCAGTGCCTCGGCCTTACCCTTAGCCTCGGCCTCGAGACTGGCCTGCATGGAGTCGAGAGCCCGCTGGTGGTTCTTGCGAGTGTTCTCGAATTCTTCCTCCTTCTCCTGAATGCGCCTGTCGATCTCCTGCCGCACCTGCGACAGCTCGAGCTGGGCACGCAGCACCTGCAAAGCAAGAGGTCTTGTCAGTACAGTCGCGTACATTACGAATAACGACACAGGATATTGACCTTCGTAGAATCTCCCATACGTGAACCTCGCGGTTTAACTTTAATATTTCGCATATTTCCCTTGAGTGTGTATACATTTGGTGGAATATCTATATAAGACGTCACAAGTAAGCAGATAAACCCAATAAGTCATACCTTGTTCTCCTCCTGCTCAAGCGCAGCCTCAGCCTCTTCGAGCGCAGCCTGCAGTTCTTCCTTCTCCATCTCGAGCCTCTTTCGAGACTTCTCGAGCTCGTGCACGCTTCGGCCACCCTCGCCCAGCTGGTCCATCAGGTCCTTGATCTCGTCCTGGAGGTTCTTGTTCTCGCGCTTGACTGCCTCGTAGTGCTCCTGGCTCTCTTCGTACGCGGCACGTAGCTTGAACACCTCGGTGGAGTAGTTGCGGCATTCCTTCTGGGACGCGTCGAGCTCGGCAGCGAGATCGTCAACCTTGGCCTTCCATTCGGCGATAACCTGCAGAGAGGTGGGCCTATGAGGGAAGGAACGAACCCCACCGAAACCGACAGCCTGCGAACGGCAGGCGGGTGATAATGGCGCATACCTTGTCGAAAGACTTCTGGCGCTTCTCAAGCGAGGAGGCGAGAGCGTTGGCCTTGTCCACCTCGATGGACATGTCTTCGAGCTCGCCTTGCAGGTGCGCCTTGGTCTTCTCGAGGCCGCTGCACTTAGCGTTCAGCTGCTCCATGGCCTCCTCAGCCTCCTGGAGCTTGCCGTGAAGCTTGCGCCTGCATGCCAGAAGAGTGAAAAAACCAGCATTAGCTCAGGTATACTTTTACACCGTTTATACACCCAATGCGGGAACGTTCAAAGAAGATTCATTCTAAATTATGCTCATATGGGGCAAGAAACCTAGTGCACGTTTACTATGAAGCTTATGTGCGACAGTATCATCTGACTAGGCTTTAAAATTATTTGTGAATACAACAAAAAGCTGCACGAAGAACACACTCACTTGGCCTCCTCGAGTTCCTCCAGGCGCGCCAGGCCCTCGCTCTCGTACTTGGAGCGCCAGAGCTGAGCCTCGGCGTTGGCCTTGCTGAGTTGGCGCTGGAAGTCGGCCTTTGCTTCCTGTTCTTCCTCGATGCTCTCGCGCAGGTTGTCCAGGTCGTGCTCAAGGTTGCGGTACTTGCCAAGGATGGCAGCACGCTCCTGCAATCGTCGAGCGAGCGCGTGTGAGCATTTCGTCCGTGCTCAAAGGTTTCTCAATAAAAAGTGGCAGGGTGCTTCATTGAGGGAAATCCTTTGTCTGGTCACGGTAGTACCATGTGGTTAGTTCTAATCACAAGTTATCATGAGAACAAGGATGCCGCGAAGGCTCCCAAGGCACTGTAACCTTGGAAAACCCCGAGCCTGATGAACAACGTGTTGGACACTCACCCGAGCCTCCTCGTCGGCCTGTCGCTTGGCTTCCTCAAGCTGCGTGGCCAGCGAAGCCTTGATCTTGTTGAGCTGCGCCACTTGCGATTCGGCCTCCTCAAGCTGCCTCTGGAGCTCGCTGTTCTCGACGCCCATCTTCTTCTTGGTGCCATCAAGGTCGTTGAGTGTCCGGTTGGTCTCGTCCAGCTTGAACTGGGCGTCCGCGAGCTGCACCTCCAGTTGCTTCACCTGCTTCTCAGCGTTAGCCTTGTTTTGGTCGAGGTGGGAGGAGAAACAGAGCGCCAGTCAGATGTTGCGTAGTCATTGGTTTAAAAATGTGTTACCAGTGGTTAGCGAGTGCGAACGTGTGCACATACCATGTCGTGCTTCATACTTGTCAGAATAAGATGTCAGGTGTTTAGTGACAGTGTTTGACATCAAGCGTGGTTCTCGCGAGGTGTGTCAGTGTTGAAAAAGAATATTGTCATTAGAAACAGTAGGATGCCCTGATTTGCATAAGTGTAGGTAAACCTCGTTTCACACGTAAGCAATGTAGTATAGTCGTTGAAGTGCCAAAGTGCGTTCACGTAATAAGTAAGTGTGGGTTAAATGATTCTTTTAATAATTTAATTTAGCTGGTAAGATGGTAGGGAAGATGTGAAGTAACCGATAACATATTGCCGCGACAATGTGTCAATATCAATAGAGAAGTGTAAACCATCAGGCAAGAGGAAAAGCAGGGCTACTGTAGATCACTCAGCTTCTGTTTCAGGATGAGGGTCATGCATCAAGGTCACGAGGAAGCAAGACAGGAATAGGTTAAAAGAGTGCGTGCTCTACACGATGCAAGTCGACAACGGTCCATTTCCGCTCGCTCACAACCTTGCCAAAGTTACATTCTAAGGGCATGTTTGTCAACCCTTCGAGATACCGAAGAAAACGTGACATAGTGCCGCCTTTTCATGAGAAGGGGAAGGAACCCTTGGGTTTAACTGCTGGGTGGTCCGCAGGCAAGGTTGTTTGCAAGTGGATTGGAACGTGTGCTCTGTCTCAAAGGGAAGGGCTACCTGTGACTTGTTGCTGTGGTCCAGGAGGGATTGGAGGTCGGAAACTTCGGCAGCCAGGGTAGCGCGCTCCTTCTCAACTCTAAGCACACGGTCGGGGAGGTGGGAAAGTGGGAGGAGGGAGAGAAACCGGGGCTCAATTCCAGGTTCACACATCTGGGTGACCTACGGATCTGCGGGATGGTGCGTTTGTCATTCTGTTGCGGGTCTGGAGAAGGCGGGCTGGGCGTGATGCGGGCCGTCGCGGATATAGGGAGGAGATAACCAAACTAACGGCAACGGGATCTTTACCTTATCGCGGTTAAGGTGGTCAACATTGGCACGCATGTCGTCCAGTTCGCTTTTCATCTGGCTTTTTTCCTTTTCCAGCCTGTAGGGCCAAAGGGTTGTTAGAAAAACCGGCCATGTTCCTGGCCTCAGTGAGGAAGGCAAGAGATGCCGTCGAAAGAAAGCATTTCCCGTCGCAAAAATGGCACATAAAACTCGCGCCATCGAAGAGAATTGGTCAAAAGAAAAAAAGAAAAGAAATCGCGCATGCCACAATAAAAACAGGCGCCACCAATATGCATCACAGTGTAAAATAATTCACAGTGTTTGCGATCTCGCAGCAAAAAGTGAAGATAGTGAAGCCATAAGTAAAAAGGACGCACGCCAAGTAAAGTTCGTTGCGTCAGCAAGAAATGAAAATGAAAATGCCGAAGACCCTTAGCAGAGACGAAACATTAGAAGAGCCCAGCTCTTATACGAATTGACCTAAGTGGCAATGGTTTTTAACCAAATAACGATGACTAATTCTGCTTTTCCACACTGTTGATAGCTATGTTAGCTACGGATAACATACCTGCATAGCGTTCAAAAGGACAGTGATGAAGCAGAGAGTACTTAGCTTCACGACCTATCTTTTTTTTACACGATACCATTTTTTTCTCGTGGGCAATCAGTAGCTAAGCTCAACTTACGCAATGCGCTTCAGGTGTGGTCCGTAGGGTACACGTTCTCTCTACCTGCCAAAGCGCCGCTGGATAGGAGGCGTTATCCTTAAGAGTCATCATATAGCGAATACACCGTCATATGTAGAACAGCTTCAAGGGACCCTCACTGCAGCTTACGAGGGGGATTCTTTCGCGCGCGCACCATCCTTGGCAGTCTATAAAATGGCAATTAAATACAGTATCGTAGCTCACTTGGCCTTGTGCTTGTTGAGCTGGTCGATCTGCTCAGAGAGCTCGGCGACCGAGTCGTTGTGCTTCTTGCGCAGGTTGGACATTGCCTGCTCATGCTGCAGGTTGGACTCTTCGAGGTCGCGCCTCAGCTTGGCGAGTTCGGCTTCGCGGCGCTTGTTCAGCTCCACCTGTGCCGACGTGGCACCGCCCGACTCCTCGAGCCGCTCGCTCAGCTCTTCGATCTCACGAGCGAGGTCGGCACGCTGCTTCTCCGCCTGTAGCGAAGATATCGGAAACAGTGGTAAGTACGGCGTCTTTCTTCGCTCCTTTAATAAACTCCACTTCAGGCATGTTCCTAGCTTAAGCCGATAGCCCCGCTGAAGTAGCTTACTCGCTGCCAGCAGATGTTCACGGATTATTCATTGTTACCAGTATCTGGCCAGATGGCCAGATACTACAGACTACTGACTATGTATGCAAACGCAAAGCACCTGGCCAGAGACTGGTAACAATGACTAACCCGTAGTCAGTAGTTTGTGGTGTTATCAAAGATTAAACCTGCCCACTCGACCACGGCGCAAGGAGAGGTAACCTCCTTCTATTGGGTTTTGTATGAGGTCAAATATACCCGGCAATATGATATACACTTTGGCAGCATGATTGCTTCATTAATGTTGCTGCACAGTATGTGCAACCTTCTGTTGCTGAAGGATCGGCTAGCCATTGGAGATAATTCACGACACAGCGTACTGATTACCTCCTTGTTAATGCGTTCTCAGTTAGGCATTAAGAGCTATGCTATGCTAACACTGAGATTATCGAAGTCTCGCAGTAAAGGTACAAAGCCGACGTAGGTGACAAGTGTAGTGCAGTCTACATAGTTGACGTCTATTGAAAAATGCTTTGCGACAATCTAACCGACCAGAATAGCCAATATTGACTCCCCATGCCAAAGGAAAACCGAAAGAAAAAAGTTTATGAATGCATCAGCATGTATGCTTACCTTGGCCCGAGCCTGGCGTTCAGCTTCCAGCTCCTCTTCGAGCTCCTCGATGCGGGCCTAGAACAGAAGGCCACATTGTATGACAGAGAGGCCTCAACAAAAACAGAAAGCGCGGGCCCTCGCAGAAGCAACCACACACTTGCGTAGTCCTTGCCCAGGGGACGGCGGCATCCCCGCACTCGGCTACATCGCCCCGTTAGAGCCGGTAGCAAAGCGTACATCACGAGTCCCCCGAGGGAACAAGCGCAGCGGAGCCAGAAGGGCCCCGCTGTAGCATGCTCTAGGCACAGCCGACGAAGACGATACGACAGCACGGCAAGCACAGGACGTCGGGCTAGGCAACACGCCGGACAGTGGGCATCCGCGTGGGCCTCGGCTCAAGCCCTGTGATCCCAGAGTGGTTAGCGAAGCGACGACACCACACAGGCACACAGTAGCAGCAACACTAGCGAACAGCCACGGCCCGTCTGGGAGAGCGAGGCCTACTTCATAGATGAGGTGAACGGTAGCCGGGCTGGAGGCGAGAATAGGCTCCTGGGCCTGTCGAACGAGTCGCTTGCTCTCGGCGCTGAGTCGGTAGTTAGGCGAGATGTAGGGGCCCTTCTGCAGCGGGTAGAAGGAGTCCCCGAGCAGCGCGTCGCCGGCAGTAGCCACACCCTTGGGCTTTCTGGTCGCAGGGGGAACCGCGCTGTGGCTGACCAGGCCGGCGTCGCCGTTGGTCACGCCGTTGACCAGGCCGTTAGCGACGGCGTACGCTGCTTCGAGCGGGGAGGAGCTGTCCATGTCGTCGTCGAAGAGGGAGCGAGGAGCACCGCGGTTCGCTCGGGTCGGTACTGACGGTTCGGTCCTGGCGGCCACGCGTTAAAAGGGGGGAGCCTCCTAGGCTTCGGGAAATCCGAGCTGCCACCCTCTCGCCCCGGGCCGTTCGCTCACCAAAAATACCTACGGCCAGAAATATGTGCGCGCTCGCCGGCGTTGACGCTCCCTCCTGACTCACCGGCAGCGCGGCGGCGAGGAGGGGGCGAACGCCTTTGGACGACTTTCTAGTCCCTCCCTAACGCCTCCCGTTTTTTTAGCACTTCGGGTCTGCGGTCCGTCACACTTCCCCGTCTGCTTTTCACCTGGTGAAAGGTTCGCTCGGTGCAACGGCCTGCGGTCACGTGGTTTCGAAGCGCGCCGGGTTTGGCTTCAGAGCGGCCAGGCAGACGATGCAAGAAGGGCTCAAGGACGCTTCTAGGCCCGTAAAACGTCACTGACGGCACGCTGTCTCGTTTTTTAGGTGAGAAGCAGGTAAGATATGACTTTCTTTGGACCCGCTAATCGGTTGCGTTTTTTATTTTTTTCCCACTGGAAACACCCGTCTCTTTCTTTTCAGTAGGTATTTTGGGACACATACTCCACATTCCTGAGCGTCTCGCTGTCACGATTTGTCACACTTCATTGGGCAAACTTCATCACTTTGTCAAGCAAAGAACCACGCTTATTTCAGCCCAATATGTCAGAAGAGTGGCCACCGGTAATTTTGTACACGTCTCTTGGAGAAAGAAGAAACGTTTTGTAGGCACACCAAATTCGCATTCATCCAAAATTGAGAAAGAAACGCCGACAAACGCTCGAATTTCTGTGTATAGCTGGCGACGAAAAAGGCAAACCAATGTGTACGTGACAACTCGGTCACGGCATTTAGTCGTTTTCGAACAAAACAAACTGACACCACCACGTAAACTCTGTGTCACGGATCTTTTTTAGTAGCTTTCCTTATATGGCTCCTGTGAGCAGTGTACCCAATAACAAGAAACAGAAGCGTTCTTGGCCCTCTTTCTGGGTTATGTTTCTTGGTCTTTCAGCAAAACCGTCCGTCGAGCCGAGAATACAAATCTTCATATGTCCGCACACTCGAAGTGTAACAGGTATTGAAATCTAAATCTTCGCTGTTGCACGTTCGAACGTCTACGAAGTACGAAATAGGTCGAATTCTGCATCACAACACAATATTAAGAATGTCAAATTATTCAAGATCAGTGGAGAGAGAGAGAGAGAGAGAGAGAGAGAGAGAAATATCACGTGCTGTGCAACACGGTTTCGTCCAGTCTGCTTCTTGCCTTAAGTTCATTGGTAAGTAAGGACCCCTGATTTACTAAATCAGTATTAAGCTACTGGTTTTCCATGAGAGGGCATATCCTGGACGAAGTGTTTTTCTTTTGTTCATGTAACAGAGTTAAGAGACGACACATTTTTTATTCATTATGATATCTCGCTGCAAACGTGTGTGGTTGCTATTCCTGCGAAGAGCCCACAATGCATGCATTTCTATTATGCATACAAATAAAAATTAAAATTCACGCAAAACCTTGACAACTCTGATTGCATGAAAGCCACTGTTCAATACCGTTTGTCCTTTCTGCCATGATTTACAAATTAATTCCTCGTCCTTAGAACATTTAAAATACCTGTACGAAGGCTAAATAAGCCCATCTACTTAAAACTTCCCTCGTGTTACACGAAAAGGATAGGCATATTAAAGGAGATTCATCAATTCAAGCATTCCATTTAGAGCCATGGCTGCATTCATATACTGAGAACAAGAACGTTTAGGCCATTAAAGCGAACACAAGAGTTAAGGAGGCTTACCTGGAGTTCCTTGATCTGCTTCTGCAGCTTGGCGACCAGCGCCTGCTCATCCTCCAGCTTCGCGGCAAGGCTGGCCATCTCCTTCTCCTTACGCTGCAAGTTCTGGTCCATCTCCTTCTTGTGCTTCTCGAGATCGGCGACAGCCTCCTGGGCGAGCTTGAGGTCTCCCTCAACCTTGCGCTTGTTCTTCTCGAGGTCGGCGCGGGCCTTCTTTTCGCGCTCCAGCGAGTCCTCGAGCTCGTCGAGTGTCTGCTCCAGCTTAGCCTTAACCTTATTCAGGTGGTTCACCTTGTCCTCGGTGGCCTGCAAATCTTCGGCGGTCTTCTGGTTTTGCTCTTGCAGCTGCTTCTTCTCCTTGTTCAGCTTGTTGATGAGCTCGTCCTGGTGCTGGATCTCATCATTGAGGTTGCGGATCTGGTGGTCCTTGGTGGCCTTATCCTGCTCCGCCTTCTGCAGCGCCAGCTCCATGTCTTCAATGTCCTTCTTGAGACTGGAGATTTCACCCTCCAACTTCTTCTTGGTCGTAGAGAGTTGGCCGTGCGCCTCCTCTTCGTGCTGGAGCCTGTCGGTGAGCTCTTGCAGTTGGCTCTCGAGGTCTCCCTTCTGCGTGAGGGCCTTGTTCAGGCGCTCCTCCACATCGCCGGCGCCCATGCGCTCAGCCTCGAGCTGAAGGAACAGGTCGTTCTTCTCCTGCAGCACCTTAACGTTCTGACCCTCGAGCTCCTTGCGCAGCTTCTCTTCCTTCTCCAGGGCCTCCTGTGTCTTCTTGAGCTTCTCTTCGAGCGCCTTGAGCTCATCCTCCACGCGGGCGACGGACAGCAGGGGCTTGACCTGCACGGGTACGTAGGCCGATGTTACTCACATTCACAGCTCTTCAATTTTAATACAACCCATATAGTCTCAGCTACAAAACGCGCATTGGAAGTGCGTGCTAGTTCCACCATAGTTATCAGTAACCGTTTATGGGCAACCAAAAGAAAATATTTCATAGGACCGTACCTTGCTGTACAGCTTCCACCACAGCCAGTTGCGCAGCTGGAGGAACTTGCGAAGGTTGCGCTGGATGACCAGCAGCGCCACCCTGTAAAGAGAGCGAGTCACATGGAAACTCAAAAAACAATGCTAGGTGTGAATTGTTCCCTGTTAGCCCCGTCGATCAAGCGGAGAACAGCTGTAAAGGCAAATCAGTCCATTACACTACAACCGTCATGGGCTTCAAAGACTCTTAAAATCAGTAACTTCCCTTTTACCTAATCACGACTGTCAAGCCATTCGCAGTACACGCTCGGGTAATCAATATGGTGGGATTATGAATTAAATCTTATATGGCTGCAAGAGAAAAAGTCTGAAGTCATTACCTCTGTTCCTTGAGCTTCTGGAAGTGCTTCTTGGTGATGTACCAGCGCACAGCGGCTTGGATCATGGTGATGATCTTGCCGAGACGCTCGTCACGCAGTTCTTCCAGGCGACCCAATACGCCCGCCCTGAAGAAGATCTGGACGGCACAGAAGAAGAGGTTAGCCCTTTTGTGCACTAGGTACACTCAATACATTTTTGCTGCTCTAACGGCTTAAGTGCTCTTTTTCGTACAAATCAAATAGAACTGCACTGATATAACGTGTATATTTTCAGATAATAGTTCTAAACACAAACAAGGCATTTTTGCTGCTCCAACGGCTTAAGTGCACTTTTTCATACAAAAATACTAATACTAAACTTTAATCAAATAGAACTGCACTAATATAACATGTATATTTTCAGTTAATAGTTCTAAATAATTTGCATTGCACAATCGCTCAACGTAGTATTTTCTAGCTTGCATTATTTAACAAATATTTGCACCCGAATATCATTAGCCAGGTAAACTTCAAGCTGAAAAGTTTTCACAAAAGTAATTCATCGTGGCAATAAACCTTGGCAGCTGGAGAAACTTACCGCGAAAAGCGGTATTTTATACATTTTCAACAGCTATGGTTATGAAGATTCCAGGCTTTGGCTACTCTCGATGATTTTAAAATTGTCATCAAAAATAAAATACTCGCCTGAGGCCACTCTCATGAATGTTTGCGTTTTCAAATAAATGGCTGCATTACATGTATTTGAAATGTATCCGCCTTAAGAGGAGTTACATCAATGGTACTTTTTTGATCTACTACTCCAAACACTGTTACGCAAATGCAATCAACAAAAGCGGGGTTCCACACAAACGGGAGAAAAGAACAGTAGGGTTCCATAAATAGAAGGAGAGCAAAAGAGCGCCTTTTAGGGCATTTAAGGAGTGGGGAAACTAAAATGGGGAGCAGGGGAACGGACGTACCTTGGTGAATCCGAGCCGATACTCGCCCTCGTCCAGTTTGATGGCGTCCATCAACTTCTCAGTGGCGGCGCGAGCGTCCACGAAGCCTTTGGGGAGCGCGTTAGGGGCAAGGATGGCGTATCTACAGGACAGGGGGGATGCGTAACAGGAGGAAGGGCTCAGTTTGGTGTGCACAACCAAAGCTGGAAGGAAACAGGCACGGGCTCCGCTCCGTCACTCTTCCCACTTGGGTCACCGCTGTGGAGGCCTAATGATCACATTCATTCTCGAATGCACATGGTGACTAAAAGCTCCTTTAATGTGCCGCACATACGCAGCTACGCTGGCGTTTGGACAAAGTAGATGACCAGAGTCTATTTAGAGGCATAAAATATATGATTCTCTTCTATGATTTGGATGACATTGAAAGCCTCACTGAACTCCTATCCATTAATGGGTACCAGGATGGAGCGAAGCCCGGCCACCATCGCCATGGCAACGTTGCACGTAGTGCACGGAAGAGTTAGTTGGCAAGCCTAGAAGCACCGTGCTGGCGGTCAGCAGTTGGTGGAGCTCTCGGGTGTAAGGCAACTGTGTGCGAGCTCGGATGTTGGTCTAGAGGTGAGCAGCAGGAGAGGGCGAAACAGCAGCCAAGGGCGCGCCGCCGCTGGGCATACCTTATCTTGTCCATAGCGGTACTCAAGCTCGTCAATTTTGGTGTGTTTCATAATTATCTCCGTCGCTTGTCTTCCCTCGATGAAGTAGTCTGGAAGCTCACCGCAGGCAAGGATGCCGTATCTAGGACCGCAAAAGGTCCAAGCTACATTGATGCAGCTCACGTGGTCTTCTTTGGGACTGCTCGATTTGTGGCACAATCCCACGCGTTTTGTTTTTAACGAAAGTTCGAGCGTCATTATTTTCCCCATTAAATTCTTATGGAAGCTAACAGAACTAAACAAAATGCTTGAAAGAGTTCCAAGTTTGAAACAGACAAATATTTCCAGAGTTTAGCTTTTGTCAATGCCTCAGTGTTATGTACTTTAAGTGTAGGCGATTATTCCAGTAGCGCTTGACGGCAAATGGGGTAAAGGAAAAGGACCGTGCTGAAAAGAGGACATGCCCAAAGGTAGGCCTCGAAAATTCGCGGTATACAAAATGCATGAGCATGGTAAAGGGCGGGAACCATGCTGCCAGAGGGAAAAAGCCTCAGGTTGCATGGGGGAAAAAAGGCGTTGCCTCTCATCGGCACCAAACGTGGAAGGAGCAGGACGTAAGAAGGGGTGTTCGGACTGGGGTCCAAAAATGCACGAACTTACCACATTTCGGAAAAAAGCGCCCCTCTATGGTAGGCTGTCCGACTGCGGTCGACTACATGGGGGGACGTGACTACGAGGGGGAAGTTTCAGGCGTTTCTTTTATAGGATGGGGTGTCTGGGGGTTCATTCGGACACAACACGCGCCTGTGCCGGTACAGTTCGCCCACAGTTTGTAACATGTTTTCTGTGTTTTAGGAATAGGGGTGTGTCGCGTATGGGCCGGCAGCGCATGCTGACCCACTCGGGGCAAACCTGGTGCCAGAACAATTTAGCCGAAATCGGCGGGTCTCAAGAAATGTAGCGCAATGGGCGCTGATCCCGATTCTATGGGCGAACACTGCACGACACGGGGTCGGTTGGTTGGGCAGGGGCAGGATTGGGCCTCGCTTTGCTCTGGGTACATGCCTTGCTGTGTCCGAAGCGGAAATCGTTGGCATCGAGTTGAATGGCCTCGATGACCTTTTCGGCGCAGTTTTTAGCATCAACGAAGCCCTTGGGGACGGCGTTGGGAGCCAAGATCGTGTATCTGGTCGGGAACAGAGCGCCATCATGAGGATCTCAGTGGACTTCCGTCGTGGAGAGGGAAGCTTGCTACGTCCTCGCCGCCTTAAGTTTAATGTGCGGCGCATTTTCTGCAGCACTGACCACCCGGCAGCCACTAGCCGCACGCACCTCACACGTGCGAGCCAAAGCGAATGTAAAATTCAAACAAAACAAAACAAAACAAAACAGAAGGCGGTGCAAAACCAAAAAAAAGATAGCGTTTTTGTGAGAGAACTGCCGGAAGCAATATGGCGCTTATGTGCACTCGTGCACCCGTCGAATGAACCAAAAATTGCCAACAAGCGCTTGGTAGACAACCTGCCGTTACTTACACTTAGACAACTTAGCAATTATATATTAAAAATGCAGACATGAATTGGGATATATCCACAAACCGCAACATGTCTGCAAGTCCTCCGCAGCGGCAGAAACCGTTTAGTTGATGCGGTTTTCCCGGTGTTCTGAGACACGTAATTAGCACATGCAGCTATGAGCTGCGACAATCAGTTATTAGTTCTACGTGTTCGATAGGATTGCAGAGACGGCATTGACAATATTTTACCACAATGTGCGGGGAGTCATGAGAAATTTCCAGTGTGCCGAACGTATGCACGTGCCTAAATTATATTGCGGCATTTCATATTTTTGGTTTTCAGTCTGCTGATTGTTAAAGTGAGAGCATTGCATTCAAGGCATATAAGAAAAGAGCAAATCTCCGGGAATTCGCAATTTACCGCGTGCCAGTTCTAAGAGAGATAAGTAGACGTGGTACAGAATAGTTTGTCCAGGCTACACATTTTGCACATTCAAATATCCCGCATTAGCTGGAGCCAACAGTAAACTGGTACTGGCTGTTTTTCATCAGCACTTTCCATAAACGCTGTTCAGGACTATGGTAAAAATAAGTAGCACGTATGCTGTGCTCCTCTGCCTTTATAGATGGCCACACGCACTTGCAA
Source organism: Amblyomma maculatum (assembly GCF_055883805.1). NCBI lineage: Eukaryota > Metazoa > Arthropoda > Arachnida > Ixodida > Ixodidae > Amblyomma > Amblyomma maculatum. The sequence continues at coordinate 126,173,577 of NC_139348.1, read as the reverse complement.
AATAACAAAGTCGGTGTTCAGTTTAAGACAACTCATAGACATTTTGCTGACTTAGTCGATGCCCGAGAGCGCTTACCGCTGTTTGAAGTCGGGGTAGATCATCCGGTTGGGGAAGCCCTTTCGGCAGATACGGATGCCTTCAAGCACACCGTTGCAAGTGAGCTGGTGCATGACAAGATGAGAGTCGATGACGCCTGCGGATGGGCACACCGAAGACTGTCAAATATACCGCGCTCAGCTGCTTTCTCGGCCATTTGTCACATGCCTGAAGATCACAAGCTGGACAAACTACGAGAATATGCAACGACGCAGTTAAGGACCACAGAATACGACTGCTTTCTCTGAAGCAAAGTTTACAGATCATGGTCGTACGGACTTCTTCAACATGGTGAGGGTAAAAGCGGACACAGTTCGCAGGGTCCAGAAATCACGAAAGTGAAACCTGAAAGAGATTATTACGCCGACAAGCATTGTTCTCAAGGACTTGCTAAGGCCACACTTTAACGCTATTGCGAGAGTTGTTCTTATACAGTATTTACTTTCTTGTCGTTTAGTTTAGTACTCTGGAGCTAAATAGTGCCAGCAAGCACTATTTTATATTTTATTAGTTCATTCAATGCCAAGACATATATATTGTTCCGTCATCAAAAAGCTCCACAAAACCGAATATTCAAAGAGAAGCTACCACTGATCTCCATGACGTACAACACGCTGGTTATTTACAGGTATATTAACATATTCTACACTGTATGTAAAATCAAAATTTCACGATTCCTTAGGTTTCTCGAAGAAATAATAGATAGAAAGAGAAGGATCTGGGTAGGATTCATTTACCTGGGGACTTGGTTTCGTTCGGAATGATACAGCGGACAAAGTGGGGGGAAGTACTATGCAGGGTAGCCATCAGCTTGTTCAACTGTTCCTGTGGGTCATCAGTGCAGGGCAGAGGGTTAGGCGTGACACCAGAAAAAAAATGCAGTGCGCATGGTGGAGGCCGCACCAGTGTCGTGGGGTGTAGAACCTGGGTTTCGGGGGGTGTGGGGCTAACGGCGTGTGGTGGGTGTGGGACTTACTGCAAGTGGTGGGTGTGGGACCAAGTGTGGTGGACGATGTGGAGGCGACGCGAACAGCCGGTTTCCAAATTCAGCGCTGCAATCTTGCCTAAACATGGAAGTCACGACTGCGCCCTTCTCTTTTGAAATTCCGAGTTCTTCCAGCGGGCAAATAATAATGCCTCTTTGTATGAAAAACGTTGATACGATATGGATATCATTCTTTTCTTGCCTTATCTTGGCGCCTGTTTCTTCCCACGGCAAACGTACATATAGCAGTGCAAAATGAATAGCCTGCAGATGTTTTGTTTTGTGCCTGGTAAAGGTAAAGCTAAAGAAAAATCAAGGCGCGTGAAAGAAGGCATCAGCTTCGACAAGAAACCTTTTTTAGCTTCAAATGTTCCTTTGTCGGGCACCAGATGCCAATGAAACCGGCTGTGTCTTGGCGGGACAGTGGGTCGCGTTCGGGCTCACAGGGGGACTGTAGTGCGGGTTTCATTCTTTGGGCGTTGGGTTTGGATCGTGTCTTACATGGCTGCTTGAACTCGTTGGGAATGATGCATCGCACGAAGTGTGGATGCGTGCTGTGCAGTGTGGCCATCAGCTTGTTCAGTTGTTCCTTCGCGGTGGAGAAGCGAGCGAAGCAAACGTTAGATGCGCCACACACACGCACACACACGTTGAATGCGGCTACGGACAGAAGCGTAGACTAAAGCCGGCCTCGGCACGCAACGTCATGAGTTTAGCATCGTCACACGTTAGCTACTATAAAGGTGCACACGTAGTCTAGACTTTGTAACGAGCATAATAATAAATGAGCACTAAAAGCATTGCAACCTTAGGCTCCCTCTAAACAGAGATCCATGCAAAAGAATTATTTCTTTTTAAAAGCAAATAAGGCAAAAGCGATGAAGTTGTTTGCAGGCGCATTAGGCGCAATGCTGCAAGTAAGAAAGTAAGCAAATGTGACAACAGCCAAAAAGCAAATTTAAGCGTCTTTCTTCATGCGTTTTACAGCTTCCCCCAGTGTTGACAATGCTGCCACGTGCTAGGTATCCGACGGAGTTTCCACTCCTACGTAAGCAACTATAGATACAACGCTCTGCTGTCCAGGTAGGACGCATTTATTTAAGAGCAAGCAGTCCTGCAATTTGTTAAGGGGTTAGAGGCATCCAGCATTCCCACGGGAAAAGTTGATAATAAAAATAGGAATTGAGAGAAAGTGCAAGGGAGGCGTATTTTTCCACAAGACTAAACGAAACAGGGAATAGAATCGTGCTTGAAGTTCAGTGGAAGTTTGGGGGCAGTAGGGGTCTCTCAGGAGGTCTCGTGGGAAATATTACGAAAACATATACAGTAAACAACGTTTATGGGAAGAGAGACTCATTTCAGGAAGATTACTCGCAGACCGATGCATTGGTACAAGGTGCTATACAAGGCAAGAACAGGTACTGGAGAGAAGATTCATAGGAGCAATCACGGGCTTCAGGTATATCATAGGTACGTAGGTACAGTCATACAAGGTGCATCACAAGGCGGATATAATAGTGGGAAAGAAAACACAATTTCTACAGGCAAGACATGTAAATATGACGTAGGATGTGCTGGCTGCACGAAACATGTACGACTTCAGCATTTCTGTTCAGTGCAATCCACTAACGACTTAGTTCACTTTTTTACAGGACATTTATGGAAGGTGCAAGTAAAGGAAGGATGAAAAACCGACAGATGGGGAAACGTAAAATCAAGGCTGGGCACTAATCATGCAGAAACACACAAGGAAACGTCCACAGCACGCAGTCGATAGCACGCTCCGCAGCTTGAACGATAACAGCTCTTCCTAAAGGCACATTGGCGTGAACATTTGTGTGATCATGATAGTTTTAATTGCAATGGTCTTGTTTACGCGAGCCTAATAATATTCTTGCAGGTTTTTTTTTTTCATTTGTATCCTTTGAGCAAAAGTGGATCAGAAAAAAAGCAAAAAAGGTATGGCAGTGGCACTGTAAATGTTTTCTAAGATGCAAATTCTCGCATTTTTCTTATTCTAGGCTCAAAACTCTCTTCCCGAAGCCTTGATTACCCATGTTCAATTTTTAAAATATTCGGCGACTTAAAGTTACAACGCATTTCACGAGACATTTATCGTGTAGATAAAGAAAAATGCTTCGACTTAGTGTACCACAGCTACAAATGCCAGTATCACCAATATTCCCTTGTGTAGCATGACTCTTGCATTAGTTTCCAATTGACTGCGTGCGGAGAGTGCGTGGGGACGGGAACCAAGTACCTGGGGATTTGGTTTCGTTGGGAATGATGCATCGCACAAAGTGGGGCTGCGTCGAGCGCAGGGTGGTCATGAGCTTGTTCAGTTGCTCCTACGGAGAGACAGGGGATGGAGTCATGCCGCTCATGCCAGGCCTTCGGAGCGCCACGCGAGCACGTGACCCAGTGCGCAGGCAAATGAGGTCCATCAGCTACCGCAGTACCCGCGCATTCAACCGCAGCCGTAACCTCATCTCAACGGTCTCGCCACGACAACGTATGGAGACAATAAAACGCTTCCTGAAGGTAAGGTCAACGAATAATGCTACTATCAGGCGAATCTCTGATAAAAACAACATTCGCTGCTGTGCTAGGACCATGATGCGAGTAAAGCTTCAGTTTCACTTTCTTTGTGAGGATAATAGGCCAGTAATTTCGTGCTTTTGTTGGGGGCACCATGCTTCCCGAAAGATATTGCATCTAGCACTGCTGTAGGTCACGTGCTCGCGCTGCTGAAGTTGACGAACCTGTAAGAGGCTTAGAGATTCATTAGCACAAACATACAAGGTACAAAGGTGTACAAGTGCCCATGCATTTCGAGGAGTTCAAAAAACACTACACAGATTTTACTATTACTGATATGCAGGAAACTCAGTATTGTGCAATCTGCAAGCACAGATCCAGTCGTCGTTCCTCGGCTGAGTATGGTTCGGAAGATGTGCGCATAAAGGCAGAATAACCACCTGTCTTAAAGTGGCGCGAAGCCAACAGGAGGCGGGGTGAGTAGAACGTAATACTAAAGCCGCCACGCAGGTAACGATCAGACTCTGTGCTTGCGGAGGAGCTGCAGCAAGCGTGAAGCAGCAGAGCGTCGGAGCGCACAAGCGAGACATGCAACTTTCGTGTTCGCACTGTCCTCGGTGTGCTTGGAGTTTGTCAGAATCGTGTTCACTTCGATGCGGCGCAGCTACCACCAAAGCGCACGAAATTGAGCACACAGAGAAAAAGAATCAGCATGAGACAGGTTACAGAACTTTCCGCTAGAGCATTACCGTCAATCACTTTACTGTATGCGTACGAGGATGATTAAAAACAAATCATTGACATATTGATGCGTTGTCACCAAGAAAGAATACGGTTAAGTAAAATCGACTCTATTTCTTTTCTCAGGCTGTTGCAATTCACATGGCTTTACGATTATGCGCGTAAGAAACATTGCCTTATGACGCAGTGAGCTGTTATTTGCACTTCATAAGCGGCGCCCTGAAAGCAGCTTCAGCTTTCATAAGCTTTGCTTTTAGCACATTTGTTAATTGCTTTCTTTCTGATAACAATGACAATCAGTTTAAAATTTATAAAGATATATTTTCGATGACTAAAGTTTCGAAAAGCGCAGAGCAATGTTCAGCTGCAAAGCGACCAAGCTGTCGGTACTTACCCTGTACAGACCGGACACAGTCTGGAAGCCGGAACCCTTCTTGCGACCACCTTGAAAAGAACATTCACAAGTGTCAGAGGTTGTGTCTGTTACTGTTCAGTTTGAATTATTGATCTGAAACAGCTATGTTGCGTGAAGACGAAAAAAAGAAAAAACGACGGCCTTAAGCAGTGACAAAAGACAAGTACAACCACGTGCACCTGCGGCGACCTTCAAACAATTGTACAGGTGCAGAAAAAGGCACTCTTACCCTTTCCTCCCTTGTCGTCACCACCACCCAGGCCGGGGTGGTCTTCGAAGATGGCCTGCAGAAGCGCGTTGGAGCCCTTCTTGAACTGATCAACGACACAGTCGTTCAGAGGGTCCTTGTTCTTCTCCAGCCAGCCAGTGAGGTTGTAGGGCACCTGGGCAACAAAACATGTAGTCGTTGATGATTTGCAGGATTTTTGCAGTTTACGCGGGCTCTCTTTGTGCAACTTGTTCCAGCCACGTTTTTCTTCGCAATGTGAGGTTTGTTACGCCGGTGATTATTTTGCATTAATTCCCGCGCACGAACACACTGGCCCTTCTCAGTTGAATGGTATGCAGATCATTCGCCTTGTAAAGACGCAGAGTGTAAGGTTTCTGAGCTGTTCCTGGCTAGTCCGTATACAAGATACGATCTCAAGTTTCGGCAAGCAAGATAAAGAAAAGTGCCTACAGTGCCGGCATAATGGACGATGGCAAAGTGCGCCTCAGACTGGCCGGGCTTGGGTGGCTTGGGCTTGATGAAGTTGGGTGACTTGCCCAGGTGGTTGGTCTTCAGCTTCTCCTCAAAGGTCTTGTCGCTGGCCTTGGGGAACATAGACTCCTCTTCAAGGATGGAGAGCACACCCATGGGCTGGCGCGCAAGAAAAAAGGGTGGACAATCAAAGTACGCCAGGCATCTCGGTAACTTCCATCGCAACCGAAAAGACTGAACGGGTGCTTCAGTGCTTTCCCTAATTTCTCCCGCTAAGACTGTGAACGGGTGCTTCAGTGCTTTCCCTAATTTCTCCCGCTAATTGCTCCAGTTTAATCCACTGATTCTAATCAATGCAACGTGGTGCATGGACAGCATCGGTTCAGGTCCAATTAAAAAAAAAAAAAAAAAAAGCTAACTTGGCTAAATAAATAAGCACACTTGAACCGATGCGACATGGCAGCCGGTAGCTTCGATCAATGCTGAAAGCTTTTCGCGTTTGAAAAAAAAACTTCATTTTTATAGTTCATATACTATAACCACAGCCCATGCTTGGGCTTGCGATTATTGAACGCTCTTCAATAGACAAAACGAAATACAACCCAAAAACATCTGCTGAATTTAATTTTCACCGTTACTTCACAATAAAACACGTGATCAGTATAACGGTAAAAAGGTTTAGTAGCGGTTTCCGCGCTTCGAAATATTTAAAAAGAAACAAGCGGCAATCGACGGGCCACTAAGGCATGCATCTGCACACTCATGAACCACACTGGTTCTTAAGATTTGTTAGCGTCAGAAAAAAGAACATGTCATGAGCGGCAACTTAAAAGCCCATAATCAACGTAGGAAGCAAAATACTATGATCAACATTAACTTTCGCAAAACAAAAAAAGCCAAAACATGGCAGGACAACACGCGTACGCGTAAAATATAGACTCGGAAGTATCACTCAAGGATGGTTCTGTCATGCACAGTAGGAAGGGGGCAATCGGTTAGTAAGAGCCAAACATGCATAAACGCAAGCAGTTTCCTGGGTGGTGAAGTCCGGGAATATTTTACTGGGAGAGTGTGGTGTACTTCGTAATCATGCTGAACAAATGTAGAGAGGATATGGTGGGCGATCTTGCTCTAGGGGTTCACAAAGGGTTGTTCTACGCGGTATGGAAGGTAAATTTCGAGGGTGCATACATTCGGGTTCGTACGTTCGGTGCAGACATGTCAATCTAGAACATGCATTTGCTTTATCCGTTTACCACGTCCGGAACAAAGTAAAATGAGGCTTCCTATTGCCGGAGTGACGAAATGTCGCTCGACTCATTTCACTTTGGCCCTACTGCATGGCACGGCGGCTAGTCAGCTCGATGTCTACGTGGTGGGAAGGTCTACCGTGATACCGGCTACGACGGAAGGAAAGACTTCGAAATGGGTACGGTACGGTACGGGATTCCACGGGGCTGACACTTTAGTCGTTGGAGGTGTGGGGCGTTACCTTCTCAATAAGCTCGATACAAGCTTGCAGATCGAGACCGAAGTCAATGAAGACCCACTCGATGCCCTCACGCTTGTACTCTTCTTGCTCCAGAACAAACATGTGATGATTGAAGAACTGCTGCAGCTTTTCATTGGTGAAGTTGATGCAAATTTGCTCGAAGCCGTTGTACTGTTCGCGGTCGGGTGTGTTGGGACAAGTGGCGGATGTTTTGTTTGGAGGGAGGTTTCGAGAAGAAATAGTGTGGTGGCAGTGACGGCGGCGTCAGGGGTGAGAAAAGAGAGAAAGAAAAAGCAGAACATCCGGAGGTTAATTGCCACATCCCATCGGCTTTGAGGACCGGCAGTCGCAGAACCATACAGCTCTAGTGAGGAAATGGACAGTGCCGGCGCAAATATGCTACCACCGCCTCAAACTCTCGGCGACTGCAAATAAGCAATAATTTAAAAACTTGCTCGGCGCCTTTATGGTTCAGCGGCTGTCGGCCCTCTTGAGGCTGCCGTGTTACGCGTCCGTTCCTGCCTGCAGCTGCTGAGCTCGTTACTTCAGCGGGCGGCCAAACACCAATACTAGCGGCTCTGCGACCACTAGTTACCTTCTCAATGAGCTCGATACACGCTTGCAGGTCGAGGCCGAAGTCGATGAATTCCCATTCGATTCCCTCGCGCTTGTACTCTTCTTGCTCAAGAACGAACATGTGATGGTTGAAGAACTGCTGCAGCTTTTCGTTGGTGAAGTTGATGCAGAGCTGCTCAAAGCTATTGAACTGCGTGGGTGAAGGAGCAGGAGGAGGAGGAGGAGGAGGGGGGAGGCAAGGGAAAAAGGTCTACATTGGGAACACAAAGGCAATCACCACTCTACAGAAACGGCGCCACTCGCAATCAGGCGGAGGCTTAGAGGGTGAGTCCGTTGCTGTAGCGTTCAGAGGCGACGTGAGCTGTGGTGATCTCTCGGCAGCATTAAAAGAACTGTACAGTACATCTGCCTTGCACTGTCTTCAGTTATCTGCCTTGAGACCAGCACGTGTTTTTTTTTTCCATTTTTTTCTATTGATTCATTCTGGAGAGGAGCATAAGGGTTTCTATAAAGGAAGGTCTGTAGGGATGGAGGGCGTTGGGTCCAGATTGTTTCTTGAGCTTCTGTAGTTTCGATTTACTGCCTCGGTTAGCTGAAAGGATGTTCCTACATAGTTAACGCTGGCTATTACACATTCAAATTTCTCCAATACCTAAGACGCAATGTTACTCGGCCTATGCAGCGTTAGCAGTTTTTATGACGTACAATTTTCATGTGCGGTAATGTTCCCATGAAGCTGTCGTGGTGGCAACGATATGTAAGTAAACAACTAGCGCCACCTCACGTTTGGCACACTGTATAAAAGATAAGGAAGTAAAAGCTAAATGGACGGAATGGGTGCATAAATACAAATTGGCTCCTGCTGCTTTCAAGCGACTATTCCGACTCAGTAAAATCGCGAATGGTACAGGTATTGAAGCTATTCAGACTCAACCATTGAGGAACCGCATATATATGTAGCTTTCACTCGACTCGGGTTGAGCTCACCAAACGAGCTTTTAAATTATACAACCTAATTTAACCCTACGCAAATTCTGGAACATGATAAGAATTGCTTTTTGACTCACGTCGAAGATCTCGAAGCCGGCAATATCCAGCACACCAATGAAGTGCTGGCGCTTCTGCTTAGTATCAAGCGTCTCGTTGACACGCTTGACCAGCCACTTGAACAACCTGTCGAAGATGGCCTTAGACAGGGCGCCCACAGAGGCCGTCACCTGCGGGGAAATGACAACTCATCTCGCTTTAATTCCTTAAAGACGAAATTCAACATCACACGTAAGAAAGCGGTCCGCTTTGAAATAACGCGTCTGCCCCGTATTTTTCATTTTAACAGGGTATCAAAGACTGGCTTCGTAAAAAATCACGAAAAAAAGGGAGGGGACGAGATGCGCCTTACCTGTGTGATGTTCCTGCCCTGGGTGACGAACTCCGTGCCGACCTTGATGCGCGGCTTGAGCAGGTTCTTGTAAAGGTCAGCGGCGTTGAGACCCAGCAGGTGGGCCACACGCTCGCCTTCCTCGGTGCCGTCGGCCTCGGCCTGCTCTTCTCGGGGCCTCTGCTTGAACTTCAGGCAGCCGAAGTGCATCACGGCCGCCGTAACCTTGTAGATGTTCTCCTTCTCCTCGTCCGTGAAGCCCAACACGTCGAAGGCAGTCTGCGAGCCATGGTCCAAATGTTTTCTTTCTGATGCACTCGTTACCGCGTCCAAGTGAAGCCCCATAAAATATACAATATCCCCTATTGCAAGCATTACGTGACCTTTTAGTACGAGAGCCATTTAGGCATGCTCTTCTGGTCATTTACCTAAGTTATCGGTTGAACTTCGGAGGAGCTAGGTTTTGTAATAAAGCGAGTAAAAATGCTGTCCCTACTGTAATAATAATGAATGTAAAAATGTGGAGGACTGCCCATGTATTTTGAGCTCAGCACTTGACTCGCGCATTTAATATTTTATGCCATAGCGAAAGAATCTGCAATTTTGTTCGGAATAAGTTCCCAAGTAGTTTGCCTTCCTATGAAAAGGTGCGTGTTGATCGTAATAAATAAGCTGCCCTACTAGTCGGCACTTAAAGCTTAACACGAATGTTAAGGTCACCCAGAACCCCGTGAAGCTCGAACAGTGCAAAACGTTTCGGACAATGATAAACAACACAATTGAGCACTCGAGATGAAAGAAGAGTGATGAAAGAAAAGTAAGTAAAACGATGAACATGACGTGAATACGGAAAGGTGAGAGGTTGGTGGGGGAGGGAAGGAAAAGATCTACTCACGTCGGTGACCTGGAACTCTTCGGCGTCGTCAACGCCGGGGATGCTAGTCTTACCCTGGGACACGAAATGGTAGTCGTTGATGTTGTTGCTAAGGAGCAGTTTTTCTGCAATGGGAAGGAACAGGTGCGGGGTGGTCGAAGAGCTGCACTTCGAGAATGGCCTTTCCTAATGTCCACTGCGATACCGCAACGCAGACGGCAACAGAAGCCCTGTAGCTATGTTCCTACTGACCTTGTGAGCTCTGGTGCACTGCAACTAGCTGAGAACTGCTGCTCTAAAAGCGCAAGCTAGATATTAATTTAGCCGGATCTCAAGCTGCGTTCAGTGGATGTTAGCCAATGGTTCGCTTTAATATCCGCTCTGTTAAATGTTAAACTCGCTCTGCTCCTAGATTATGCTCTCGGTTGTTCTGGTATTCGGCCCAACCTTTATCCTTTTCGTTCGGAAGTAGACGTTATCAGTCAATCGTGCGCCGGCAAGACTGTGCAAAGCGGCATGTCACATTGTTTGCTCCCCAGGGTGAAGATACTGTCTAGGTACGTTACTACACTGCCATGGAACACGGAAGCTTTTTGAACCGAAGCTCATTTGGTGGACTGAAGTCACACCCGCTTAAGGGAGCCCGCGCTAAATCTTAATACATTACGATGAGCGCTGTCCTGTGGTATGTAGAGGAGCACGCAAGAATTTTCAGCAGTTCTCTGGGCCAAGATATCAGGCTGTCTTGAAAAAGAAACGTCCAACGAAGTGGTGTGAGAATCTTAAGTTATCCGCAACCTGAGTTGATAGTAGGTAGGATTCCTTGTCGAGGGAACGGGGCAGTGAAGACTAAGTGGAAGGGAATGGTTCTGCGGTCTCTTGGGTGTCTGGGTGCACGGATTGAACGGCGGGGCTGGTTGTGTCTGACTGCGTCTTCAGAGGTGCTGATGGGCCAAAGTTTCATAGCCAGTATATCAAGGAAAGGCCGATAGGCAGAAATCGGATCCGCAGCTTTGGAACACCTCTTTAACGGTGCCTATGTGGCACCTTGTCTTTGAAATCAGTGGAGCTCTACAACATTAGGAATGTATTTGTCGTAGTTGCAAGGCCAATCAGCGCTCTAAGGACGAGTACCAGAATGGGTAGAGGGCTACGCGTGCGTGGGATCTGCGAAAGTGGGTGGTTGTGGTGGCAAAGAGTGGTGGTACAGAGTGGTTGTAGAGAGTGGCAGAGAAAAGAGCTGTGGTAGAGAGGTAGACAGATCTGGGGTAACGGGATCCATGGCTGTGACGTGTGTTGCTGTCGTGTGGCCGTGCTACTCACATCGGTGGCAATGAGTTCCTCGCCATCGTCCACACCGGGGATGTCAGTTTTACCCTGAGACACGAAGTAATACTCGTGGATGTCTTCGGAGAGCAGCAGTTTCTCTGTGTTTCAGGTGGGAAGCGGCAGGCGCCGAAAAAAAAAGGCGAAGCTCATTAGAAAGCAGCAAACGGCGTAGCGCTTCGGCAAGCCACACGGGTTAGGTCCAGCCCATGGGTGAAGTCCGACCACAACGTTGAAGGACTAAGCATCAGCTACTGCCGATAGCGCAAAATTGCTAGACATATACTGCTAAAATTACTTTCCTGCTTTCTCTTTGTCGCCTGATTAATTTTTGGAAGTGCAAATTTATATCTGGCCTAAACACTCACAAAGTAGAACAAGATCATTGTTATATATCTGACAGCTGGTCAAGTCCATCAGAAATGGCGGCGCATAGTTTTCTTTCTTACCAGGGCGATTGTCCTGAAAACAAAACATCGCTCTATATAGTCGGGAAGTTGCACTTTAAAACAGTTACGAAGGCTATTTACCCTCACAAAGGCGAAACAAAATAGTTGAATATGTATCCAGCGCCATGCCTCCAAAAGTATCTCCTTCCAGCTTCTGATTCGCAAACATATTGCGAAAGCCGCAGTTGTTAGGGAGCAATCACCGGTACTATATAGTCTCCCCTGAATATCCTCCATATCCGACGTCTGGATCAAATACATCCCTACTGAAAAAATTGTATGAGGCAATACCCTCACATTTTCTCACAGAATATCACTCAACTCACATAAGAAATCACATACAAGTCACATATAATCGCATTAGGTCTCATAGTTTCTTGCACATTATCATACATTATGTACGATATTTTATGATAATGATGTGCATCGTATGAGAGTCTATGCGATTAGATGAGATTGCATGATGTTATTGCCCCTTTGAAATTTAGGTCTTTCAGTAGGGATTGCTTATTCAGCTGCTCAGACTGGATGGCATGACGAAGTTACAAAAACCTTTTCGCTGTGCAAAAGAATCATCATCTTGCTGGCTGCACCACTGACCCTTGTTGCAAAGATCTCGTGATGAATTGTAACTGCAGTACAGATACCAGAGGTTCTTGTCATGTCTTACTCCAAAAGCGATTTTTCGCTTGCTTGTTACTGCACATGCCGGTTCACCGCAATACCGCAGCGGAAAATCTTTGCTGATAAAGCATGAGAAAGCATGTTGGTAAAGCGTAATAATAATCACAAAGAAGAAGAGAACATGCAGTGCGGATTGCGCTTATCTATCATAATAAAGCCCACGCATATCACGCATGTTACCGCACGCAAAAATACTGCATGAAAACGAAAAGAACCATACAAAGCAATTAGAAACTTTTTGTCAACGCAAGAAGCAATGCAAATCGGCAAAGCGAGCCCCGGAAGCGGCAAATGCTTGCCTCCGTTGCTTCTGATTTTAATCTTTGTTTTGAACAGCATTTACGTACAACAAATCTGAAGGCAGCCCGCAAATGAGCTGTGCGTGCATTAGCTTTGTCGGTATTACAGCACTCGGCGCAAAGCATGTGCGTCATCTTGTATTTGGCTTGTATCGGGAAAAGCGGGTACTTTTTGTAGCTCTGTGCTGTCCGTGGAGTGTTTGAACGCTCTTACTACACTTACTGAGCACCTGGGCTATCAGGGTATTGCCACAGACTTAGGCACAGAGCAAATATTCAGCCTCCGCGCGAAGACTGCAAGTTTAATGTGCTACCTGCAGGCGACCTCGTGTCTGTGATAAAACGCGTTAGAAACACATCGTCCAGTGTGCAAAAAATAATCGGTGACTACCTCCATCCGAAATATTTCTTCTTTAACTAAAACGTATCAAATCTTTGAAGGAACCGTGTAACATTTCCATGGCGTCATAAAATAGTTTCATGTAATCCGCTTTAAAGTTATCCTACAAGTGTGCATATATGACATAGGTTGAAAAGGAGTCGTACAGCCCACTGCTCTCTTAATGGGACTGAAATGCCGGCAGAACCGTCATCTTAACGCGACACGTCACAAATATAAAGAAGAAAACCTACTGTAAGCACACAGAAAAAGCACCTAAGCCACCTACTCACAAACGCTGCACATTCAAGGAGCTGAACGAACATGATGAAGGCGGCTTTAACTAAAGTAAAAACAGTGTTCGCCGTAATAGGAAATCACAAACAAATAGATTTACAGCGACCTTCACTGTAATACACAGGCTCACGCATCAACAATTATAAAGTGTTATCAGGCTACAGTCTGGTTTCAAATAATGTCAATGTCGACATAACAAGGGCGTCATTTTTGCAAGCAAGCGAGCAATAGAAGATGGAAATCATTTACCGGGATAATAGGTTTGGCTTTCCCGCATAAGTGATTCACTAGATTTACATATAAATGAACCTGTGATTTCCTGTGATAGTTGCTACCGTACAAATATTGGCCAACGGAACGGCTAACGTCTAGAGGAGCTGCCAACTTACCCTTCAGCCCAGGGATCTTTCCTGACATGAGCTGGTAGAAGATGTGGTACGAACGCTCAGCTGGTTGCTGAGAGATGACACGAGCCTTCTCCAGCAGATCTGCATGGGTACAAACGGCACATAATTTTTATTTTGCGTTTAACCAGGGATGCCAACTAACGCATTTGAGGATTAACGCAACACGGAGGGCCCCCAAGAATGCAACACCACATCCGTGTGTTTTAACGTACTCTAATACAATTATTCAGTGTCCACTATTCAATCGTACAGCTATATTAGAACATTTCAAAGCACATTAAATTTTAAGATCAATGCTTCAAAGCCTTAATGGATTTGAAACACAACGCCTATGAAAAGCTTTCTCTCTGTAAACTGTGCTGTCGATTGCAAAAGACAGAACAAAATTTAGAGGGTCTCTTAGCTGTATTTTGAGAATGACGAAAGCCTTCCTTTCGTCTCCTATCATTTGCTTATAATAAGTTTACCTCTTATCGGTGTTCGTTTCAGTGATACATATAATTGATTTACAAGGAAGGAAAGGCGCAGTATCTGTAACACTTTCTCCAGCAAGTGTGACCACTACGGCTTTTCTTTCTCTCTTTCCACTTTCACTCCCACCTTCCTCCCTTCCCGTACGGCGTGGTTGAGGTGTCCACAGAGGACAAGTGAGACAGTTACCGCACCTTTTCCTTCCTATAAATCAATCAATAAATCTAAACCAATCATCGATCTTGCCGTGGGCATTCCTTGACGCGCTTTCAAGTGTGGGTTTGAAGATGGCAGGAACGCTTGACAAGAACCTCGCGAAATATACCAGATCTCGCGCACAACCCTCTCGTACGGGAATTCGTTCCATGAGCCTAGAAAAGCTTTCACCTTAACAATCCTTGCTGATAACGAAGAAAATATTGTCACATTAGGGAAGGTAGCGGCACTCACATGTTTCAATGTCAGCACCGGCCAGCTTGCCCATGGGGCCAAAGTGGATGCGGATGAATTTACCCTGTAGCGAGAAAAAGGCGGATTCTCGTCACAGGCTCCCTGAAGTATTGACGACAAGATGCGCCACGTAGATCTCGCATACTTACGAAGCGCGAAGAGTTGTCATTACGCACGGTCTTGGCGTTACCGAAAGACTCGAGGACGGGGTTGGTCTGCACGACCTGGTCTTCGAGGTTGCCCTGCACACCGACGAAAAGCGTTACAGACGTGGTACACTTGCATCGCCGTGATCCACGACGGTAGAGAACTTCGCTTCCTCACGTGCCTTTTTCATCGCTCTATCGAAGACGCGTACTTTCCTTATTTTAGAGTAATAAGCGCTTAAGTGAAAATAGAAGCCACCCTTTCCGTGCCTATCGCATGTCCTGAATTTAACCTCCCCAAGCGCAAATAGCCCTCTATTTTCTTTTCGCATTGCGGTCTTCCTGATGATTTATGTATCAATAATCATTGTCCTGTTGTGCTACTACTATAAAGGTAAATCACAGGAAAGGAAATTACGGATCACATCAGGACCTTTAATTATGTTAGGTTTGGTACACTTTTGCAAACCCTGTGATAAGGAATCGAAAAGCAGATAGGTGGGTGAAATGGTTCATGAATGCTCAAATTTATCCAACTCATAGCTGTGCGCTTCCCGCCCCTGTCATGGCGGCGTGCATGGTCCCAGAACTAAAGACGTACGCTTCTTCTTCTTCTTCTAACATTAAGTCTAAGAGTGGCAAAGATTTGAAAATTGTTAGTTTCGGCACACATGGAGTTAGTGGCTAATATGTTTGGGATAAGTATCCCAACAGGCGGAAAGAAGGAAGCAGAGGTGAAAGCTGTTAGTCATAGGCCAGCGTCAGGACATCACGGGAGATGAAACAAGCTCTGGCATTAAGTGACGTGTGAGCTGCAAACAGGTCATGTTTGCGAGTTGTACCACACAGGCTGAAGCCAGGCTCTTGGACGGGAAGGCAAACACTTTGCGCAAGCATCTCAAAAAGGACGAAGAAAGCGTCACACAGCGGCGGCAGTCTGAGGACCAGAGGAATAGACGGATGACCTAAGGACGGGACTGGAACTGAAGGGCCAGGAGGTGTGGATGATCGGTTCACGCGTGCTTTCAACGTTAATAGGAGAGAAAGAGGATACCCTGGGTTTACCACAGGCCTTCACAGTTGCTCCGTCTTGAAACAATGCACAAGGACAGATATGCAACAACAACAACAACAACAAAAAAAAAAAAGAAATCTTCGAACTGATTATGCACCATTGCCGGATCAGGTGCCTTTTTTTATATTATAACAAAACGCAGTTCCTTGCTCCTTGCTATGGTCGTGAGCAGCGCGAGTTTAATGGATTGCCTTGATTTCGGGAAAAGCCATATTCTAATACTGAAATAATCAATTCATTTTAGAGTTGGGTATGGTATGCTAAGAGTACCGTCACGTAGGAACAGAAAGCAATGGACACCGCGAGCCAGAAAAAGTGTTTGAAGACTACACACTCGCTTGCATTAATTATCTAAGTCAGTGCTGTGTTCATGCTTGCTTCGGGATGCAAATTTTGACGTATTGTGGGAAATCTAATGCAGACGGGTGCTGCGGACACGTTAGATGTCTCGTTGTCTGTCCATTTGAGCGACGGAGCAAAAGTAAATGCACTGTATTTCAATACCCCGGACCCACTACTACAGGGATGACGGGATAACGGGTGGGCCGAAGTAGGTTTGGGGCAGGCTTGGTACCTTCTTGGAATCCTTCTTGGCAGCGGCAGCGGCTTCCTCTTTCTTGCTCGAGGCACCGACGTGCGCAAAATAGGCTATGACCTTTTTCGTGTTCTCAGTCTTACCGGCACCAGACTCGCCGCTACGGACGCCAGACACGGTCCACGACGGAGAAAGTAAAAAGGGGGACAGGAGAAAAAAAGAAAGACAAAGAAACAGTTCACGTAACGCGTCCACAATGACGTCGGGTTTTCCGGAGTCCGAAGGTAATGGGGTCAGGTGCGGAGTCCGGTGGGAGGTTGGTTGGGTTGTTATCCTGGAGGTGCTTAGTACTGGTCTTCTCAGGGTTTCAGGAGGGAAACGTCGGGAGTCGTGGCATTCTACGCGAACGTTTTCTCACACTTAGGGCTGGAGAGGCGCATCAGAAACTGTGACATTTTGTCCGACAGACATTTCTTATCGGCATTCAGACACTAAACCTAATTCTCTAGAAAGGCTTTGATGCTCTCGAAAATGCACTGCTGTAACCTTTCACGGGGTCGAAGAGCTTTCTCGGTTGCGCGCACAGTGGACTAAGCGTGAAAAAACAAACAAACATTGATACCGTCCGCACAGTTACCGACGACGACGGCAGCGATTTAGTCGGCGCTGGCCCGCGGAACGGACCACTGCCGACTGTAGCTTTTCTTGAGGCACCGAGGAGTGCCCGGTCGCAGCAACAGCGGACACAACAGGCGGCAGTTATGCATGCGAGTTAGGGTGGCTGCTGTTGGCCATGTGTCTGCCAAGAATGTTTTCCACTTACTCCGCTCGAAAACTGCTGCTTATAGCCCGAAGGGGCGATAAGGGCGAAATACTGAATGACTTTTTTGGTGTTCTCGGTTTTGCCCGCTCCTGATTCGCCACTGGGAGGGAAGGTAGGGAAGGAAAGAGAGGGTTACCAGGCAGGGGTCACCGACAAGGTGAGAACAGAATAGAACACTGTTGTGTCATTACCCAGCCCGCCGTTTACGGACACTTTCAAGGTCTACGACGACTCGAGGTTCTTCAATGCATCAGGAGCGTTGCGACGAGGGCCTTGAAAAATGCCACGCAAACGGAGCACGCTGATGAAAAAACTAAAAGCAAGTACAATTTTCTTCACAAGTGTTACTACTTACGAAACCAGCTACTTAAAGCGCTGGTTTCGCCCATTCACATGTCCTTCAGTAACACAGATAATTTGAATTAACGTCTTCAAAGCTTTTAAAATCTAGGCATAAGCGTCCGCAATTTGTTTAATAATAGCTTGAGAACAGGCCTAGGAACTAATTATCAATCCGAAAATATCACCCGTGGTGCAGCAGCAGGTGAAATTTCTATACTGAAGGCATTTCTATCTTTAGTAAGTTTCAGCTGCCGGCAGAATATGTAAGTTGGTTCAATTGATTTTCCTACAGGAGACGTAAGTAGCAATCGTTTCCCTCAATAATGAAATCATAATCAGCTCAACTCATCTTCAGCAAAACCATCTTGCAGCAGACGCTGCGGCAAAGAGACGCTTACATGAACAAGAGAAAAAAAAATGGGGATCAAAACAGCACTCACGTGATGAGCATAGACTGGTTCTCGCGATCTGTAAGAAAAGCGAGCAAAAGAAAGCATTCTTAATATTTACCTCAATAGCCCAGTGCTCTTACACCTTCGAGCGTCTAAATATTGGTTCTCGTCCTTTAAGCTAGCAATCTCCTAGAGATTTCGTGTATTTACAGAACGCTCGCGAAGAAAAACACATTTGCACGTATGCATTAGGTGAATGTCACAAAATTACTCCTTTCTTACTTTTTAAGGTGTTCATTATCTGAATTGCTTTCCAGATAACGCGAGTCATAAATGAAAGCAGCATGCTCACTACGTAGCCTCTCATGCGACACAAGAGCTTCGATTCTGTACCTGGCGATAATATACATGCCGTATCAAGGGTCTGCCTGTGTTATCGTACAATACACCTATCTCTTGAACCATTTAGTGCAATATAGAAAAGGGCTGCCCATGATAGCATAGACGTTATGCAGGGCGAGACGCAGAGCTAGTTTTTACGAACGCTCACCTATCAAACTCGCACTGCGACTACGAACTGAGTGATGCTGACGCATACTCACTCGCCAACATGTCCATGTAGGCTCCATCAGAGACGGCGAACACGTGGGGAGGTACCTCCGTACGCCTGCGGCCCTTGTAGATTTCCACAACGCGCTTGGTGTAGATGGGGAAGCGCTTGTAGGGGTTGATGGCGACGCAGAACAAGCCCGAGTACGTCTGTTTGGCCGAAGTGGAAAGGGAAGCAGCGCAAGAAGGAAACGCGGCGTCAGTCACTCATGAGCACGACCAGGCACTCGTGAGCGCGGCATCTGGTGGCTCTCGAACTAAAGACTACCTCTTTCCGCACTCTCTCGCCGTGGAGCTGTCGAGGAACGCAGCTGCGTGGAAGCATTAAGAATGGCGTCTGAACTCGTTTTAATATTTATACTTGTTTCATTTGCGCGAGCAGCTCGCGTCTCATAACAGCATCGGAGGAGAACGCGCTTTTGTCCTGACGTTTTGGCTGGCCTTTTCTGCTCGCTACGGGACGTGCCAACAGGAATTCAGGGCCCGTATTCAGAGTTTGCGTCGTTATCGAGGTGTCGCTATCTCAAGTGACCTCAAGTAATCTGATTGGTCGAAACGCCAGAACCGGGCGTTGCCACTACGTAACAGAAAGATGTGGTAATATCATGTTCCAGTGTTTCCACCAATCAGATGACTCGAGGCCGGGGAAGATAGCGACACATTCGATAACGGCGCAAACTCGGAATACGGCCCCAGGTTTACGTGCTTACAGATCGTAGTGATTCGCGGCGTAGTTCACATCAGTACGAACAGAGACGCTTTACGTGTTTGTACGCGGATACCGCGAACAGGCCTAATCTAACACGTCGCGAATTTGTCATTGGGCGTCCCGGGGTAATAAACACATCAGTATCGTCGAATTCCGACGTTCTGCTCTCCGTGCTTTAATACATGGACAATAGTTGCTTTACGGATTCAGGTGCTGCGGTTCGTTGGTTTGTAAGCAGCATTAGGTTCCTTATTATTGTAAATAAAAAATTCATTTCTCTGTATGCAATTTTGGCTCTTAAGCGCACCACTACGCAAGCTGCTAACTGATTACTTTGCCAATGCTCTTTTGTAAATTATCTGCAGCGAGACTAACTATCGCTCGACTTTGTTCCTTAACTACAGATGTCCCGAAGAAAATACTGCACTGTCGCCAGTGTCCGCGTCTACTACAAAATTAACGAGCATTGCACGACTAGCATTATAAGCAACACAACTTCAAGTCTCGTGAGGGAATCGTCAATTAAAACAACGCAGGTAAACTCATTTGCGTAAGTCTTTCTTTTCTTGAGAATATAATTGGAAATAATTATTGGTCCAGAGCCAGATACACTGCATTTACAATGCAAGTCATCTTAGATCAACTGGTTTCGATTACTGTTCAAAGCAAAGACAGATTCCATGACGAGACAACGTGGGGACAAATGAAGATGGCGAATAGCTCACACGTGGAAAACATCAACAGGGAGAGCACTGCAAAAACAGGAGTGAATGGAAAGAGGCATGCATTCTACCATGCATCGAGGATGGCATGCAGTCGTGCAGGGGTAGGAAAGAGCTCGGGCAACCCATGCCCTCTTCCGAGTCCGTCAAGTCCTACCATTCACTGGAGGGGAGTGGTTGTCGGTGGTTGCTGGTTGCAGGGTCCACATCGCGGGGCTTCTATGCACGCGAAGACGTGTTCCACACCAGGTCATGTTTGTAGTCTACGGGCATGTTTCTCTTTTTTAGATGGAACACTGGGTGGTGGTGTTGTCTGGGGCTACGCATGATGCTGAAGTCAGGGTGAAACGTGCGTTCTCGTTCGTCTACTGTTGGGTGGTTTTGCGACCAGCACTGCTGGTCTATGGCAGCACAGGATCCGTATTTTGAGTTTGCGTCGTTTTTAGCAGTGTCGATTTCGCAGCTTTCGCACTCGTGAAAGCGCTGGAAACGGAACTAGTGGCAACCGAACTGGCGTCCTTTTCCGGCGTTTCCACAAATCATGATTTTAGGTCAGGGCGAAAATGACACCACTGAAAACGACGCAAACTCGAAATACGGACCCAAGGCTCGGTGGGAACTACGTTCAAGGGTACTTCGTTGGCTTCCGATAGACTGTCACTAGTGTCACCTAGTGTCACTCTGACAGTCTACTGAACAGCCACATATATGTTGTACTCAGGCATGGTTGGGATGGTTGTACGTTCGTGCTTCTAGGGCAAAAGGACTGGTGTGCTGGGGTTGTTTGGTGAGTGAACATGCCACAGTGGCACTTCGTACACGATGACGTCTGTGCCACTGCTGGATAGGTTGCCTTCTAAGTGACAGGTATAGTGCCAAAAACTCGAAACTCAAACTCAAGATTGGAATGAGAAGCGCCGCATTTTTCTTCTTTTTTTTTTTGGTATTCAAAGTTTGTAATTAGAGCATATAGCATATTTACTTAGCGGTCTTCTGCTCCTGCAAACTCTTCGGTGGTATAAGTAGCCATGATCATTTACTAAAAACCGTGATATTCTGGTTGGTCATCCTTGAGTAAAATAAGACTTCCAATCATCATTTACTTTCGATAGAACAAGTTACTGCTAAGGAATATGGTTTATATGTCCATGGTTTATATTGTCCATGGTTAATTCAGGGTTAAAAACCTAGCCTTTGCAGATATTTATTTTTACCAGTGTTGGCAGTAAATAAAAATGACAACCGAATGAGGATATCAAATTGTTTACCCCTTTTGCAAAAAACAATACTGAACAACACAACTCTGACAGGCTAAGTGAAAGTTGCTCTGAGTGTAGGTAATAGCCACAATGGTGAATAAGATTTGAATCTGCATACGAGATACAGCGTTACTCGGTCATCTAGACTGGCCTGTTTAAGGCGGGGTATCGGAGTGGTGGAAGGGGGTACGTTGGATTCGGTATACGTGCGGGCCCGAGGCTGTGTGGTCGGAATAGATTTCATTCAGGTACCGTCATGGGGAAATCGAGGCTGTGTGGTCGGAATAGATGCCATTCAGGTATCGTCATGGGGAAATCTTTTTTTTTTTTTTTCGTGTCGTGTGCTGCAGACTTTCCGTACTCACGTAGATGAGATTAACGTAGTATCGCTGTTTGAGATTGTGCAGCACAGACGCGTCGTTCAGGTACGTCATGTTGGACATGTCGTCGCACTTCTCAAACTTTGGCGGGTTCACCTGCTGCAGAAGGTCCTTCTTGACGGTGCGCTATCGAGGGCGGGCATGCGTGTCAGCAAGAAGGGTGTGGAAAGAAAAGAAAGAAAACACGAAAAGAAGCCATGGTCAGCGGCAAAGCCCAATTCAGCTCAAGCCAGAGCAGAAGCTCGTTTGCATGTAACACCACAGCGGACCGACAGGCAGCGGTCGCTTGTGGTCGCTGGCGTCGAGTGACGGATTTCGAGAACGGTGGACGCTTTCTGCGAAGATCGCCCGTGGTTAGTGCAGCTTGCGGCGGCGCTGGCGACGACAGGCGCGCTGGGTTTAAAGGGGATGCGCGCATTTTCTAGGAACTACGTGTACTACCACTACGTTGGGGGGTAAGGAGGACACTTTCGAGGGCTTCGGAGGGATTGGAGGGCGGTGGGCAGAGTGTGCGGCGGGGGGTATCCGCACTTACGTAGATGAGATTAACGTAGTATCGCTCTTTGAGGTTGTGCAACACCGATGCGTCGTTGAGGTAGGTGAGGGACGACATATCTTCGCACTTCTCATACTTTGGCGGATTGACCTGCTGCAGCAGGTCCTTCTTGATGGTGCGCTATTGGGGGATGGGCATGCGTTTGAACGAGGGCCAATGAGGAAACAAAATAGGGGGAAGAGGGAGCAAAAACAGAAAGAAAAATTGTAATGAGCGGCAAAATCGGCGTGAGCAGCGATATACACGGCAGCGAACGTGTGCGCCGTCGGGTATAAAGGCGTCGACAGCGAGCGACTGTCAGTGTGTACAGTCTTCGTCGATGCCGGCATTTCTGCGAAGATCACACTCGGTTAGTGGTGCTTGTGCGGCGGCTACGCGGCGCCAGGAGCGATGTTTTGTTTGCGAAACCAAAAAGAAACAAACTTCAACCACGATCACCACACGGACGGCGACACCACACGGCGGCGAAGCGTTGCGGTGCGAAGGCGGCCTCCGCACTTACGTAGATGAGGTTAGTGTAGTATCGCTCTTTGAGGTTGTGCAACACTGATGCGTCGTTGAGGTAGGTGAGAGACGCCATGTCATCGCACTTCTCGAACTTTGGCGGGTTGACCTGCTGAAGGAGCTCCTTCTTCAAGACGCGCTGTGGAAGGAACAAGGCGCCTCGCACGGGTTAAAAGTTGTGCGCGAGGTCGAGTCCATGGGGCAATGTTATTATATATTGCTTTCCATACGTCACGATCGTGAAGAAAATCAACGTTACTTATTTTGTGTTTGCGGCTTGCTCGGGACACGTCTAACCCATGCCTCGCACGTCGGTTTGCCAGAAAAGAAACCAAACCGCACCGCAATAGTCTAACGCACATATTTGCGGATTTGCCTCGGGAATGCTGGTCGGTGATCCCCTTTTTTTTTTTCATGTGCATTTTGGCTGCTTACTATAACGTGTGCACGTTCTCTCGCATTCCTACACTGCTTTTCGTTATTTTCTTGCTCCGTCTTAACTTCCAGACGCTTCTAACGCTGGTTACAAGCAGCCAAATAATCTATCTCGTTTATTTTCATAGCCGTCTCTTCTCCCGCACGAAAAGCTCCCCGTGCTGACGTGACTGCTCGCCATATATGCGAGCCTGCTCTTCCGGTCTCCAATTCGAACCGCGCGTGCAGTTCAGAATCCAGGTAGCAAGGGACGTCGGCGGAGCTCTGCTCTCTCGCTACTTAAGCTCGCGAATACAAGCCAAGAATGTTTTTTTGCAGCTGCCTTCGGCGCAGGGGGCGTGTAGGCGCGAGTGAGCTCGTCTTGCGCGCACACACACCGTGCGTGGCGGGCAGCCGCGCTGGAATGAGCCCGAAATACGCGCGCTCTCCGCCGTCGCCCCGCGCCGCCCCGAAATAGGGCGCCCCGCGGCCCGATGACGTCACACGGGTAGAGGCTAGGGTTCCGGCAAGCCCATTTAAAGCCGCACTCGGTCCGGCCACTTGGGCGGCCACGGCTTGGGACCCTGAGTAGTACGTTTTTGGCCACCGCCGCATGTGGCAGCGCGGGCGGAAGAGAACCGCCTGACTGTACGCCAGGGGGAAGAGAACGCGTCCAACTCACGTCAGCATGGGCACTCATCGAGCTCGCTGAACAGGACACCTCCAAATTAAAGCTACGGTTTAATGTTTGTGGATATGTTGATTGGAATTTATCGAGTTTCAATGCGCTTTTTAGAGACGTGTGTTCACGCTGATTTATTGAATCGTTGAGCCCGTCGACAAACTGTTAATGCTTTCATGAAAAGAAAAAGTTTACCGGATGACATTCCTGGTGGGCTAATTGTACATATCTTGTTTTGAAAACAATCGCTTTTGACTGGATTGTATTTCTAGTTCGTTCCTGCAGCCTGAAAACAACAAGAATAAGACGAGAAACAGAACAGCATGTCTAATAGATGAATATTGCATGCGCTGTTCTGGGTGTCGGCTTGCTCTTTCTTGACGGGCTGTGAGCAATGTCAGTGTGATTGGCGACCGGTGATAAACGTGTACGCGAGTTACAACTGTCGATCGCATTTACGCATTATGAATGTTGCTGGCTGCTTCTGCTGAAGGTGCCAAATTATGTTTTGCTCGAACATGTCATTCATCATTGCGTTCTGTAATGTCGGGAGGTATACATAGGCAACATAATAACTCCTCAAAGAGAACAAAGGAAACAAACTTTCACGCACTCATTGATACACGTCGTCAGCACTAAGCACACAAACACAAAGACAACAAAAAACGCTTCACTGTTGCGAGCTAGATTTCACCATACTTCACTTTTTTTTTTGTATTTTTGTCAGCTCTTTTAACACTCATCTTATATTTTATTTTTCAGATTATATGGCCTTTCTCTCTGTTGAAGTTAGGATAAATTTCTTGATATAGACACAACCATGGGCACTAGTATGAAACGATTTTGCTTTCCCTTTTCCTTATACGCAGACTAAAGCTTTCAGGAAAGTTTCTTTCGTGGCAATATCAGTCTAAGGGTTAATCTGCTGACTTTACGGAAAAATGAACCTTTACCATCCAGGTGCTGACCGGTTTTCATTAACCGTTATGGATTCGACATTTAGAAAACAAATCTGCTTCACATGAAGTCGTTAGTTTTGCGAACTGTTTTCATTCTTTTAGCCGTCATACAAATAATTAACACGCTGAAAATAGAGATCTATTCGCCTCTCTAGCAAAAGGCATTGTTGATGCAGTGGGCGCGTTTACATAATCTGACAGGTTTGTGCTTGAAATGTAATGCCTTTGTTTTTGACGCACTCCATAAGGACTCTTCTAAACCCTTCTAGATTTTGTTGCCTTTTTAAGGCATTCTGTTTGATGCCAACAATAAAGTAACGTCTTGACCGCTGAATCCTGAGCAGGTCAATTTGGCCGTTCAGAAAGCTATAGCGAGACAACATAATTTGAAGATAAGCTCCCATCAGTTAATCTAGAAAAATCCTTCTGTCATTTCTCGATGAAAGGTAGTGTAATAGAACAACAACAAAAGAGAGCGGTTGTGTGGTGATCGGCTCCTACCTCTCCGCCGGGGCAGTCGACGGTGACCATGTCGCCCTTGGTAGAGCTGATGTTGCCCAGGACGAAGCCCTCCTTTTCGTCGGGCACCCAGACCATCTTCTTGCCATCGTAAGGCTTCGTCTGGTCCTTGCGCTTGGTCTCAAGAGACACGTACAGGTACTCAGTGGGATCGGGGTCCTCGGCCATCGCTTCTTTCGTGGGGGGCTTCTTTCGGAGAGGAGTCGGCCGGCGTGTGCCGCTTCAGCAAGCCTTCCTGCCTGCGAGGACAAGGAGCGAACACGTCATCACACCTGGCTAAAACTTACCGCTACGCGACGTTATGCAGTTGAGTTATGACCGGAGAGGTTCAACATCGGTTACTGAGCACGCTTTGGTGCCACTAACTAGGTTTAAGCTTGTTCTGCTTTCACAGCTTACACAGTTTGGGAATGCTGTATTAGCAGGAGATAGAGCCACTATGAATTCGAAGTTCTTGTTTCCGTTCCGCATGACGATAGCTTCTTTAAATTAGCCTCACTAGAGAAATAGTAATGATGGAAGGCGGGGTTGAAGCAGCCTATGCAAAAACGGAGTCTCGATCCCGGCCGCTGTTCCCAGTCTACAGTATTGCAATCCCTCCACTAAGCTTTCAGTCGTCTGCTCGTATTACAAATCCCGGTACCACATAATGGGCTTTAAGTAAGAAAAGCAACACATTTAAGTGAGAAGGCCTGTCACCTTCTACCAGATTTAAAGGGTCTGCCGTTACTTAAACCTCCGCCTTCCACTTCCTCAACGCGTGAACAGTGCTTACATACAAGGTGATAACCTGATATCTGCCAAAACGTACAGAGACCTTCCGCATAAGACTTTTTACTGGCTGGAAGTTTAACAGCTGCATTATGAACAAAGTATCGAATGTAATTGTGACTTCGTTTCTATCCTGGACAACATCACACCCTCAAATTAAGCTAGGATATTTTCTACGATTTCGGCTGCCTCATGTACTGCATTTTCTCATTAACGCGCAAATAAGAAGCGAGGCGAACAACGTGCACACAACACAAGCGGTACACAACACCGGGGACTCAATCTTGCGACACCAGGGTGGCCACGCCCCCTCACAACATCCGGCGCCGCAGGCTCTACACTGGACGCCAAGCCCATTGTTGCAAAAGGTGTTAGAAATGTGACAGCGAATGATTTAAATTTTGTGTCTTGAGTTCTGGTCTGCTCGTTCGGTGCCTGTATCCAGTTGTCGAAGTTATGACGGTAAACAAAATATTGCATTACTAACCAAAGTAAGCTTGTCGCCCTTAACGTTTCACAAACTGCGCTCAAGCTGACTTTCTGCTAATTTCGTGGGATGAATGACCTGATCATCTATTCTGTATTCTTATTTAGCCTGCATTGAACTTTTTGGCACGTTCATGGAGTAATCAAATGAACATTTTCCTCGACGTCATGTTACATGACCAGAAATCAGTAGAAAATCCCGTGCTAAATATCCCCTTTGCTCATACGAAGAAAAAAAAAATACGTGGTTGCTGACTCCGACCGTAATTAATTAGGTTTAATTCTTACCGTACTCTACTCAGCGATCGTATTGCTTTTATATTTATGGCCTTGCACTGCATTCGCTTTAAATTAGAGGAGAGCAAAGGCTGGAAAAACCACCGCGATTTTGTGCATTCTGTACGCAGTCGACAAATGTCTCACGCTGCTCAGTGCTACGAGAAAGAGAAGACTCGTTCAAAGACTGCTTGCAGATAAACACGACTTGTCCGAAAATGTAACGTTGCTGTACCTGCGGGTAGAGCATACATGAAAGAGAAAGTAGTTTTCATGTCCATACGACTTCCTTTGTCGTCATCTGTAAGCTGGCCAAATACTCCGGAGCATGGGAAGAACGATACAACTGCGCCTTTTTGTGATTAATTATGCCTGCGAGTGCACTTCTTGCGTGTTGTTCTTTTTTTTTCAACATCTTACGTAAATCGAGCTGCCTATATCGCTGAGAAAAAAATGCCTTTATATATAAAAAAAGCGATGCAAAAGACAGCTAGAAATACTCTTACGAATTGTGTTCATGACAGAAAAAAAAAAAGCTGAGCTGAAAACGCTTCCTCAGAGATGCGCTTTTGGACAATTTATTATGCTAGCAACTATCCTTTTTATGTCCGGCTTATCCCTCCTGTTCACATAGGAGCGTGAAAAGAGAACAGCTTCGGGTAGCATTCCATATCTGATAGCGTCATTATGCTAAGCGGACTTGATAAGAGCGATAATATAAAAAGGCGCAGAAACGATTCCTTTTATCGTTAGGTTTAATTTACATTTTCTCTGTTGAAGCGACTGCCTGTGAACTACCTTTCCTGTAACAGCGTATAACAATAGAGGGAAAGAATGGTCATTGCCTTCGATATGTGCTCTATTTAGGAACGATGCCCTTAAAAGGGTAAACACTTTATGTTAAAAAGACGCGGCTGTGCTTAACTTGAGAATTACGATATGATATGCTGGTAAGCTATATGACCACAATGGCTTCCATCGGTTACCTTGAAAACTAGTGAAGGTTACAATTACCACACCGGCGCCATATTGATTTCGCGGAGTCCCCTAAGATATAGATTCTTAGGCATCTTAAAACTGGCATCAGCTCACTGATTTTCGTGTGGTTGCGTTCAGGTATACTTTTGAATGCAGCTGTATTGATTGGAACCCCTGGAGAGCCCAATTACTTCATTGAGAACCGTTAACAATAGCACTTCTCGTCAAAGGTCGCCTGAAAGTCACCCCGCTGAAAACTCTCAAGAGCACAGTGCAGGCTTAAGCCTTAAGAAATGCGGAAGCCCTCGAAATCACCATTAAGCTCACGTTTTGCACTAATGCCCTCTTGACTTACAAGCCTCACGATGCGACTGCCTTAACGATAATCAAGGACTAACAGGCACGTTATCTCAAACTGCTGACGGCTCACGTACGCAAACAGGGGGAAGATATCCGAGATGCACTATCGTAATCCGTATCGAACCAGACGCTGTCCTCGGATGGCGGCGGAGAGCCTGTGGCGGGCACCGGAGGAGGCGAGGCCTTACCTGGCCTAGGGCACAATCCCGATCGCAAGATCGCAGCAGCCCACGGTGGCACCGTCGTCAGCGGCGTATCCAGATGCGATGAGGAGGCACAGGGGCACTTACGTTGGAAAAGCTCAGCTGTGGGGGCCGTTCCGGACGGCAGTCGGTTTTTAAGCGAGCCCGTCGCCCGCGCCAGCCCCCGAAACCAGAGAGGGGCGCGCCATTGGACGCTGCGATTTCCCCCTCGGCATCCCCCCCTCCCCATACAAAGCCCGGCGCGCCGCGGCCACGGGCCCTCCATTTTTGGACCAGGGCGCCCGAGGCGCTTCGCCAAAATAGCCGGCGGCGGCGGCGGGACAAGGCCGCTAGGCTGTCAACCCGGCGGCCAAACTCCTCCGGCAAGGGAATCTCAGTGGACGCTGACCGCTTGGTGACCGTGCACGCTAGCTGAATTCCCGAAGCGAAACCAATTCGCTGCCTTAGCCTCCCTGCAGCTTTCTGACAGTTACCAGAAGAAAACGTCACTCGAATGAATAAAACCATTTTCATGCATATGGACAGCTAGACATAGCGAACAGTCGTGAATTAAGGTTGAACCTAATTCTGCTGAAGAACGGAGAGTTAAAGGCACAGGTGCATAATCACTTATGTCATCAGGAATTTGTCGATAATACATGCACTAGATGACACAAAAATTCGAGAAAGTGGAGGCGGTTGCATAAAGATCGGAAATACGATCTTCGACATTGTTTAGTTGGGATAAAATCTTCCCTACTGGCCAATGTCGCGAAACGAAGGTTTCATTGTGTTGTCCGGTCATCCAGAAAAGGCGGCTGCTGTCCACCGAATGCCGGAGATTTTATTTGACAAAAAAGTACCATACTAGAGGTACTAGAGCGCTGACCCCACTGGGTCGTAATCCCGGGCCGGCAGATCCCGGGTGGCACAGTTGGCTCTGGTCGAGCTTCCTTTGGCACCGACGTCTCACGCACGACGCGGCAGCTCCACTTATGTAACTTACGCCTGGCCTCTGGGGAGGGCTGCTCCCGCTTCTTCCGTGACTGAACCACCTCATCTACAGTGGGACTTTCTTGTCTCTTGCGCCCTTTTGCGGGACAGCCGAACTGCCCTTTTTTGTGCAAACCAAGTGCCTGAGAAAGCGGTCTTAAAACCTGTCCGCAATACAAGGAAGTAATTTCTTCATGTCATATTTACCAGCTTTAAGTGATACAATGAATTTGCGTCCTCTATGCGCATATTTGAACATATATCTATTCATTTCAACTATAAACTTCACCTATTTGATGTATTAGTGTATATGAAGAGGCATGGTATCAGTGCGAAGAAAAGGGGAGATGGGCGAGCGCACTCCACGAACGCTGATGCGCGAATTAATCTCTTGTTGCACATACTAACCAGGGCCAAACACAGCATACAGATAAAGAACCGAAGTCAAATTTGTGGCTGCGCTGAGCGATGCATAGTATTATGGGGAAATTTAGCTCAAAACACAAGACCTGTCCCCCTTGCTTGTATTGTGTGTGTAATAAAAACTGACCCAGACAACTCTTCGTTTACTGTGCTTCCCTGTGCGTTTACTGCGCTTCATATGGTGATGCGTTCATATGTATGGTGGAGTAGATAAGAGCTTAGGTTATAATTTTGCTTCAAAGATGGCGCCTGTCGCACAGCTATACACATGGATTAGGAATGCAAGGCTATGCTGGCGCCGCTCCATCTTATCATCAACATAAGGAGGATTTGTATTCATTCAATTGGCATTCGGGCGTGCCATTGCTCAATGCTCGGAACAGGTATTGAGGTGAATAATTATTGCACTGTCGACCGGAAGTAAATACTAGTCTGGAGCTGTTTTAAGAGCGCCTGTAATTGTGCGCAGCAGTTCATAAAATGACGCTAATGCTCTGTATACACTTTCCGCCATTTTAATTGGACGGCGACGCTCGTTACTGTGCTTACATTCACTTTTTATCTGAGGAATTTGCACCAGTTACTTGGAACTAAACAAATTATAATGTGATTATCTACTGCCGAAAGCTTTTGCGACCTAAACGGGCTACTGTTATCAATGAAGTGCTACAACCTTTGAGACAGCACATCATGTTTTTGAAGATATAAAATGAATGAAATATCCACAGGGTATCGTTTGTGTTCAGTGATCTGCGAATTGAGATAATAAAAGGAAAAATCATCATTTAACTAATCTCCTAGGCAGATACTCTTGCAATGGGCCGGAATAGTTATCGGCGAATATATTTAGAATTTGATTTTTATAGTGAGACTCTTATGTGTCTGTTGGTGGTTAAGCAGCGTTCCCGTCGCCGTTGGTACCATTGCTGATGTAACTGAATTTATTTTAAGAAATTCTCTTTGGCTCGCGATAAAAATAATTAGTGCTTTACTGCACATGCATACGTGCAAGCATCTTTAGAATTTTTTGTCTCAATATAAAGAAAATATTCTCAAATAGCAGCGCTCAGATTTCGCGTTAGAGTGTACCGTAGTCGTGCTTTAATTTTTTTTTTTTTTAGAGTGACAGGAACGACATGAGAATTTTCATGTCTCACTTTCGAGCAACCCCACTCTAGGGCCTATTTGCTTACTATTGAATGTACGTATGTTAACCGTGAGACGTAGTATATGCTCTACCTTTTAAAGCTCTCAATAATAAATTAACTATTTTAGCAATCCATTTGAGCAACATTGAGGGTGAGCGGTTATTTTTTAGAACGCAGCTCTTTAGCGCCCGTTCTTGCGTTTCGCGTCGTCGCTGTCGTCGTTGTCCCTCGTAACCAGCGTAACCATCGGCAGAATGAACATGAAGTGGCGAAAACCAAGGAGCAGTGCTCATGAAATGTTTGACTGTTACGCTTCTGAGGCTAGTGCTTCCTCTGCCTACCAAGTCTATCGATTGTAGGCCTACAATAATATCTGAACGCGATATGAGCTGTTTACTTTTAAAAATGGCTCTAAGGAAATGGACATGACGCCTCATTTTGGCGTTGAACTTTCGATAATGGTTGCAAATATATGTATTCGCTTAAGGCCCATGATGCATATATGAATGAACATGCTGGGTTGGTGACATCGCGCGTCATTTATTGCGTATGGTATGCACACTACACTGCCTCAGAGGGGTCTGTAAAAATGTTTTACATGTGCAACTCGCAGCAGCGGCCGAATCAGGAGTGCGCGATTCCTCATTACCGACGAATACTAATCAAGCTGTCTTAAACAGTGCTGTCTTAAGTGCAAAATTATGCATATTTAATAAACAGAATCTTTTACATAAGTATTCGCAGATAAATAGCGTTGTTTTCGTTAGATTCCTTTTTGATAAATCATTCTATAAAGATCAAAGAGTGGCTTTATTCCAGAGCGTAAAAAACTCTCAAGGCACCAGGGGCGCCCCTAGTGCTGCCAAGATCAATGGCCACTTGTTTCTCTGCACAAACTCTTGTGTCACGCATAGATATCTTACTCTCAATTTTGCGTTTGCGGTCAGTTGTTTTGCTTTACAGATTTGTATCAAACTTACAGTCAGTGTTTTTTACCTAACGCATACATGCCTACACGTGCTTCGAAAGTTTGGTGACCACGCTGATTTTATATATGCGCTGGTCTATATAGGCATATATAGACCAGGCTGAGGTCTATATATGCGTTGTTGCCATGAAGAATATAGTAGTTGTTAGTTAGCGCCTGTCCTTGTCTTCTCTGCGCCTTCTGTGTGGATTGTCTACTGTTTGCACTTTACACTTCCATGCAAAATCATGAACCAACTAGGCCCAACCGAAATTTTATTGTGTATTCACAGAGTGTAAGCAGCTGTTCAAAGCTTCATATGGGAACAAATTACGGGGCATGTTTAAACGTTTCTAAGAAAGCGAAAGCCTAGTTGAATGCTTCGTTAAACGTTTTGTACTTTTTTTTTTCGCATTCTATAACGCCCAAGTCATCACAGCACACATCTTCCGCGCCAATTTCCAATGGCGGTTACATTGAATGGCGTATTGAGATGCTCTAATCTCTTGCGCCATGGAACAATTTCGTGGCCTTCCGTGACCACGACTATAGGGCTTACTGAATCGTCACAAATAGCGACGTGGAATGAATCTCTGAGCCCGCGCGATGACGTATACAAGACGGTGCTGCTAGCGTGCTTAATTCCGCCGTTTCTATCCAGGCAACTGTTCGCTACGCACGCAGTGTGCAAGTGCGTGCGTAGTGAACAGTTGCCTGGACGTGGAGCTATTGCGGAGGCCCGCCTGATGTGCCGAGTATTTAGTGACCTAAGACATTTGCGGGTGGGCCTCAAGCAAACTACTGTATACTGTACCATAGTGTATATATTTCTTTTATTTTTACCTACTCTTTTCTTTCTCCCTATCACTCACCTCTTTGATTTCCTCTACCTTCTCCTCGCTATCCCTTTATTTCCGCCGCCCCAGTTCAGGTGCTTCAGATAGCAGATACCGGGGCTGGCAAACATCTTTTCTTTCCTTTTGTACATACAATAAATAACCACTACAACAACAACAATAGACAGCCATACGAGCCCTGCCATTGACATCTTGCTCTAGCGGTGGACCAGCAGGACGCTCTACCGCGGAGCACCGCTATTTTCTTTTTCCTCATCGACCTCTAGCGCCGCCATTAACTTTTCCTTCAAATCTCCAACTGTCTCCATCGCCCTTTTTCAGAACACCCCTTCAGCACTGCTGACTCCCTTGAGCGGCGCACTCCGTTTTTCTGTACCTCCCAACAGCACCTTAACAGCGTATGCGAAATAGGCAATAGGATGTAGGGAGTTATCATATTTTTGGTGTATACTGCCTATTTCGAGTGCAATAAAGGAAATTCGGTGAAGACTATAACAACATAAAAAAATCAATGCAGGGAAGGGGTTAGCGCACTGGGCTGCAGTGGAGAATGATGGTGGTTCGAATCCTACTGCACAAATCGTTGAGTTTGTTTTCATTTTCAATCTTTCTTTTTTTAGTACCTGACAACATGGCCACGAAACACATATTTGAGGCTTTCATCTTAATAGACGCAGATATTTTGAGGCTTTGTGACAATAAAACTCGTAGCTGATGCCCCGGACGCGGAAGGCAAGCGGAGCATTAGAGACTTGAGAGTGATCACACTAAAAAAAAAAAAAAAAAACAATTCAGACAGAGTGCACAAAAGCAATCATGCGCTCATGCTCATGACAAGCATTTGTGCATTTAATAATTGATTGCAATGCTGAATATTGCCAAGAGATTCATTTTCAGTTTCTCCATGCTCTAGGTGCAGTGAGAAGAGAGTGCAAAAGGCCACTTCAATTCTTGCTCACTAAAAGCAACAATTCTGCATCTGTTAGTCCATCGCCTTTTGAGTAAACCTGACTCGTGTAGGCTTTGTGAGTCGCACCAGGCGATGAAGCAGTGAATCAATCACTGTTCTATGACTGCGTGTGCACTATCGAGTTTTTATTAATCAACTCATTCCGCTACGACCCCGGGGAAAATAACAGGAACAACGCAAAGAAACAAAATGTGCAATAAATTATCAAGAGCACCATTTCTAGTCCGGTGGCTTCCGAGGCCCTCCGCAACAACTAAATGTGAAAACGAAAACGAGTCCTTGAAAATTATTTGAGCCGTTTGTTGAAAAATGGGATTGCAGTATGTAAGCACCATATTTCTCATAAGATGCAGTAGAGCAACAATGAATGGTTAATTAAAGATAAACTTTGCGCAAAGTGGTGCAATTTATTCAGGACAGAAGCGCGGTTACAACACGACCAAGGACGCGAACGCTTGCTTGCTTCCTGTGGCGTTTTTGTTTCGCACGGTTTTTGATTACCGAATTTCCGCTAGGAGGGCAGAGGCCACTAGCTAGCGGATCACTGGATTTTCAAAACAGAAGCATTTTCTGATTAGTTAAGATTCCGCTAGAGCGAGTAATTTACATGTCTACGCTGTGGAAGACGTCAGAGGGGCTTGTATCGCGCTCGATGTCTCTCTACACTCCCTGCCTTTCGCCCGTGGCATCAGCTACCCTCCGAAAACTGGCTTCGGCGACAGTTGCAAAAACAAGACTGTTTATCACTGATCCAGCATGGAAGGCAGAGGGAGCCGGTCTCGTTTCCAGCGACCGCGGAACCCATTTGCGTCGGGATCGCGCCGAAGCTTCGTGCCGAAAATATTTTTCACGCTCTTCTGGGCACTTCCTCCGTTTCTCTCTTTTTGTTTTCTCTTTCAGTTTCTTTTTTTCTTTTTTTTTTTTTTTCACACGTGCCGGCTGTCGTCAGAGCCCCTTTAAAAACCAAGGCCTGTGTGCTGCTCGAGGAGAGACGCGGTCGCGGAGCCTCGCGCGCAGGGACCGTATTCGCGGTCGCGGCCTCGGCTTGAAGTGTAACTTCGCGACGTGTTAACACGGATAGCTTGCGGCGAAAAATGCAACACAGCTCATTCCTTCACAACTCTAAGAATTCTCGCTAGTTGACGTGTTATACATAACTGTGCCACTTCCGCGGATCAGCCGCAGTTATACCCCCTCTGTTCCTTGCATATGATTAGCATACGTCCCATAATCCGGGGTCCTACTGTTCACTGCCGAGCAACCTAAGTCTCTAAGCAACCTAAGCCCGTAACCTAAGGTTACGGGCCGAGCGTTATGGCTCTGTTAACTGTTCGATACGAGATGGATACTACGAGTCAATAATACTGCGCGGTTTGTTTCTGCTAACGCTGAGGTGCAGTGTCTAACCGGTATTCAAATGCGATGCACAAGGCTTCAAAAAGCGGAGGAATATCAGGAAACGTGGCATGACTTCTGGTAAAGCTGAACACATAGAACTATACCAGATGCATATCAAGTACGTTGTTATAGCCATGCGCTCAATTATGGATCTGCTTTGGCAGTTAATTGGTCTTTATCATTGCGGAATTTGTTTAACAGCTTTGACGTATTCTGTTGTAAGACCTTTGGCCTAGACGTCTTTTCGAGCTTAATCATTCGCGTCATGGATCTGACGGCATCGCGTCGTTTCATTGCTGTGCAAATTGGCTTAAAATTTATTACTTTTGTCGTGTCGCTGCGGGTAATTTCTACGAGAAAGCACTGCACTGGCGACGTCGCAAATATTACCCGCATGTTGATGCCCGCCGTTTGCTTGATAAAAAAAAAAAAAGCATATGTTAGGTCCTGTACAACATATTTTAACCTGAGCCATCGTCGTGCTCTTCAATTGGCCCTGCGGTTTGTAATAGTATGATGCCAATGAAAATGAATAAGCTCCGACCATTAAAATCGCGAAGGTTACCGCGACAGCACTATGGACACTACATATGCTGTGCGAGGTGCGTTATATAGTAGAACAGTGGACCGCACTAACCATTGCACAAGCAAAGCCCGCTGTGCTTGGTGCACAAACGGATATTCGAAAACTGCCTGATTGCAGCAAACTCCAAAGCTGGTATGACACCTGAGAAAAGCTCATCACAACAGTGGAATTTGGCGTAATTCGCTTCTGCGGGGCTAAGTAGAAAATGAAATCTGTTAGCGTTCTAGGAGCGAGAAGATGGGCTTCCAACTAAGTTATAGGTTTTCTTGCGTATACAACAAAAATGCTTTCTTTCGGTTCACCTGGCGTGGTGGCTCAGTGGCTTGGGCATGCAACTATTGACTACAAGTTCTCATGTTCAATTCCCCGTTTCATTAGCCTTATTTCCACTGCAGCAAAATAGAAACGTTTCACATGCATCATCATCATCATCATCATCATTATCATCATCATCATCATCATCATCATCATCATCAGCCTGACTACACCCACTGCAGGGCGAAGGCCTCTCCCATATTTCTCCACTTAACCCGGTTCTGTGCTAGCTGCATCCACTTGACCCCTGCGAACTTCTTAATTTCATCCGCCCACCTAACTTTCTGCCGCCCCCTGCTACGCTTTCCTTCCCTTGGAATCCAGTTTGTTACCCTAAGCGACCATCGGTTATCCTCTCTTCGCACTACATGTCCTGCCCATGTCCATTTCTTCTTCTTAATGTCCACTAGAATGTCGGTAACTTGAGTTATTTCTCTGACCCACTCTGCACGCTTCCTATCTCTTAATGTTACCCCTACCATTTGCTTAACGTGCATATGCTGTGTCAAATAACGCCAGGCGTTCTATGTATTCAGCTGATCGTCATTAGGTTTGGTTTACTTTAGGGTGTTTAAAGTCCCAAATCCACTCATGATCGCCATTTTACAGGAATAAAAACGTATATATAGCTTCACTACACAACTTTCAACGCATACCATACACCATCGCTACCACGTGCTGCTGTTCGCCGTTCAGGCGTGCAGGTCTGTTTGCGTATTAGTGGAGGGGCTCCTTATGTATTGCATGGGGTCGCGCCCTATCCATATCACTTGCGATCGCCAACTGAACGAGAAGTGCATATATGAAGTATAACTGACTGCAAAAGCTGTGGTTAAGTTTTGTGAGGCCACGGATGAGGAATACGTTCCACGTCTCAAACATGTGAAGCATCACATACTTGAGAGTGGCGTTCCCGACAATCTCATTCGGATGTCTTAGCTGAAACTACCCCCGACAGAAGCCCAAAAGAAGTGGAACCTAAACTGAAAAGGAGGCCTAAACTGACGCCTACATATGTCACAAAGGCATTGCAAGTAGCAGGAATTAGCATTAGCTAGAACATAAACGGCGTCTGCTCATCTAGTAGGGCATTGCAGAGTACAAAATGCCTTTTGACGTGAAAACAAATTGTAGATTTATGTTAGCAACCACGCATCTGCATGTGATGGAAGTGGCACCATCGCAAATGTCAGCAAAATGTGCCGGCCAAAGGCACTAACGCCTCTCGGGCAGAGTTGTTTTTACAAGTAGCGCTCCCTCGTATCGCCAGTAATGCCGGTATTGCTGGCGATGAGCCGGTGCTATTGCACAGAGCATTTCAAAGCTGAGAATGTCCAAATTTAAGATTACGTTGGATGACGTGAAACCATGTTGCCCCGTGAGGTTAACTATATAGCTAACTGCAGGAAAAGGAATACAGTAGGCTGCGCTGGTAGCCTAGTAACCTCTGAAAGGAAAGCTCGAAACGTTTCATATCAGTTCATCGTTACGTTGTCCAAAACCGCAGCCAAATGCGCTTAGTGTTTAACTTGTTTACGCACTGAACAAAGCGGATAGGGATAGAGCAAGTGACAGGAGACACCGGAGCTTGAGTTCACAGCAGAACTAAATTGTTGCCTTCACTCCACCCGATATCAGATCGCGATAATAAGGCATCCGCGTATACGGGTCGCAAACACTGCCCGTTGAGATGTGAGAGAAATTGGAGTGATGCGGAGAAAGAGAAAGCGCTAGCAAAGGAGAACAGACGAAGCGCAGGAGGTAAATGCTGGATGTAGGAAAGAGCAAAGACAAAGAGGCGCACTGCGGCGGCATGCTGCGTCGAGACGCAGCTGGCTAGGCAGGCGCTACGGGTGAGCTGGCTGCTCTGAGAGGATAGGCTGCGTGCTCAATGCTATTGTGGTCATGGTCGCGAATGCGCTTGACCGCACACACACCTCTCTTGCATTGTTTTGCCGCTCTAAGGCACGCTACGTTTCCAGTTTTACGAGTCCATAAGCGATGGGCCGATATCCCTTGCCTAAGCACTTGGTGTTGTCGTTACGCTAACCGGCTATCGGTGTTGAGTTCTTCTTCACGAGCTACGTGGGGTGTAGTAAGCTATGCGAAAAATTGGTTTTACGCAATGCAGTAAGAAACGTCATAAGTAACGGCCTATTCAGTCAGCCCCAACTTATGAAATAGTTTACTTGTACGGCGCAATCTCTTTGTCTCATAGGACGACCAACTCGCAGCCGATACCCTTGCTGGGGTTCTAAAGTTGGCCTCAGGGAAAGCTAGAACAGATCGCCCGTAGACCTAGAGGAATGAGGGGCGGATAATTGTGCACTGACAAGCGTAGGAGAGACTCTAGGAGAGATTGGCATGGCAGTTGCCATTTTTGTTGTAAAGAACGTTAAAAAGTTATGCGTTCTTGACACGAGGGTGGACAAGCCTTAAACTGGATGTTTACACGCCCATGCCTGCCTCAGTGCCATGAACGGTGCAGGTGCGATAGCCTGCGTGAATATACCTGTAGACTTTACCCGAGTCAGAGAGACTCAAACATATTCGTTATAAATTTTATACTACTGCTGACGTAGTGCAGGTGATCAAGTCGTATGGAACACAGCCCTAGTTACATGCGGGGACAATGTCATGGCGCAACTACGGCTCTGTAATGGTAGAGCACACGTATCAGGTACCACTTGCCGCGAAGATAGTCGACAACCCAATAGATGATCGATTGCTTGTTCGCATTTAACGTAGACGCTAAGAGCACTAGCCATTGATGTTGCTACTTGTCGGGTTTCAAATATTCAGAGACGCACCGTAGCAGTAATAGATAAGAAAGTTAGCAAAACACTGGTTGATCTTGATTTGGTCGATAGAAAATTTGCAGTACCTTTAGCCAACTTAATGAACGATACGATATGATGCAAACATTTATAGGTACCTAATATATTTAAGCTTTTCACGCGTCTTTCATACCTTTTTTATTTCCTCACACGACTTATCACTAGATGCCTGAAAAGGGATGATGTGTAAATTTCCGGCACGGAATCGAGAAAACCCCACTACCGTAAAGGGGCCAATGCAGTATGCATCGGCACCCAGCATAAAACCCGGCGAAGTTTTCGAGGCAATCATCCCACCGTCAGTCTAGCTCCCAGTGCACTTTTCCTCCACCCACTTCGTGGCAAAGGTATATAAAACAAGGGGGCGGCTTCAAAAACCTGGCACTCGAACGAGTGTGCCGTGTCTCGCAGGTCTCGCTCTTTCTTGCCTGGCGACGCCACGCGTTTATTTTCGGGAGCCACACGAGAAGTGACTCCGACGTCGAAAATGCGGGATCTCTTCGCCCAGCTCATCGCTGAAACACGGCCTCCAAGCACATTTGTTGTTCGTAAACTTCGTGTCTTTCATTTCTTTAGCCTTCATGCCAAGTGCTTGTTTTGTTGCCCTTGTCTTGGGCCTTGATGCATCGCCATAGCCAAAGCTGTCAGGTGGAGATTTTTAAAACAACAACGAAAAAAAAAATACGCGCTGGTCTTTGGGTTATACACGCAATTGTGTGGATAACCCAAAGCCCAGCGTGTTTATATTCGCTCCCAAGACAGCGTGGCATATTGATTTCTGCAGGATGTACTGTGGGGTAAAAAATCTCGTTTTGCCGTAGGTGCATTTGTTGGTAAGCCTGGTATGCAGCAAGCTTGAATGATTTAGCTTGATGCAGTCCTTATGGACAACGCAGAGTACGTTGACAGCTTATAGGCAATAAGTTTTCATAAATGCCATGACTTAAATTCTTAGACGTCTGCAGATGGCACGGGTATTTGAAGAAAAATTGAACTGGCTTCTGAACAAAATCTGCAACAATTTCGAGTTAGGATATGTGTCATTAGGACACCACTTTTAAGCGCATGATGACGGAACTGAACAACACAGGTTTTTCTTCTCTCTGTGATGTTTCACGCAGCCATTCATTGTGGCAACACCACCTTTCAGCAGATAACAAGCAAAGTTAACAACAACGCAAACAAGGAAAGGTAAAGGTCAGGTGCAATCAGGTGTCGGTTAGGTAAAATGTGAAGCTAAATGGTTTTTGAAAAGAAAAACATTGCACCGTATATCATAACTTCTTCCCTGTTCGATGATTGGTTGTGGTTATAAGAAATCAGCTAAAACCACATAAATAAGGGTAATTCATCAGTGCCGTATTGATCGGTAGTACGAAAAGCTCCATGGATAGTGTGTGTGGTCTGCACGATTTGGTGGAGTGCGTCCTGTCTTTTTATGTATATCATCCAAGACAAAGAAGCATCAGGACATGATGCTATTTATGCTCGTCAGAATGCCGATGGGTACCCATCGGCGCTGGGGGAATGAGCCCAATACCTTCGGCCTGTGAGGGTTAGTGCTCATAGCATGGGGTGTGAGCACTCTCGTTACAAACGGAAAAGAAGTACAACGGCAATTTACCAACTCAGTTTCCTCATTGGTTGCACCAACATCGTTTCCTTCTTGGAAGTAGTGTATTAATGTAGCAAAGGCTGCGGAGACGCCAGTTCAATGGAGGCACCAGCTTTCCCCAAATACAGCGTCATGTCGATCGGCACAATCCATTATTATTTTTTTGTGGCTACCCTTTTCACGTATTTGCAGTGCTGGTTGGCTGAAAACATCTCTAGACAAGCTTGCAGTTTGCTGTGCTTCATAACATTAAAGTTAGACAAGCAAGTAGAAATTACAGCCATACACTCAGCCGCTAAAAGACGCAACTTTTCTTTAAGCATTTAGCATAGCCTCAGCCTTATTGTGCAATTTTGTACGCTCGAATGACAACAGAAAACCTATTTGGAGTGATTTACATAGGCAGTGTGCGGATTTTCCTGCATCCGTGAATGTTCAGCCGACACTAAACATTACGAAATGTTTCCATCGAAAAGACTATCAAAGCTATATGAGCTTCTTGGCTGAAAGTTTATCACTGTAAGTGCAAAGAGGAGCATACGTCTGGGAGTTCTAGTTGTCAAAACTCGTTTAAAGAATATGTGTTGTGAAGAAGTCCCTGGGTTATTATAACCCGAGATATGAACGTTAGTTTAGGTGAGCGTTGAGGCAAAAAGGCATCGAAAAACAACATGATGAGCCAACCTGAAGAACCTGGAAGTGAAATAAACACACGCAGTCTAAGCTTCAGCACGGGGCAGTTCGCACCGCGGTACAAAAATTTGTTAACGCTTCTGGTAGGATTCTCTGCTAGGTGGGCCAGTTCCGCTGTTTCTCCCCTTCAGATTCTTACTGAGTTAAAAATAATCTTTTTTTTTCTTGAGATCAATAGGGCCTTTTTTCTTTCGTATGATATATTTATATGTATTAGTGTATATTTCTTTGATCTCATATCAAACAGTATTATTCCAATCTCTGCTGGCTTGAAGTGTGTCCTACCCTCTCGTTGGTATGTGCCATAAACTAATGGCACAACGCAAATATCCTCATACCGATGGCCAGGACAAAGCCGGGATTAAAAGTAGCTTAGGGGCGGCCTCGTGTCTGTCCTCCTTCTTGTATATTTATGGCGCCAAAACCCGGAAGTGTATCGTGAGTTCCTTCATAGATCCCTCCTGGAGGTTACAAAAAGAACGCCAACGACCCTCCAGGAAGATAGATACCAGGAGCTCCGCCAGCTAACCTCATCGGAGAGAGACGAAGAGGGCTTCAGCGATACATCATGGACCGCATCAAAAGGAACCGTGTCATCCAGCGCTCTTTTCAGACCTGGCTGTCCCATGAGGCAAGCGATCATCTGAATTCGAGCGCAGGAGATATTCTGGTGCTGATATTATTGACGCGAGACTGAAAACATGCAACGACAGTTTACGCGGGCTAAATTAGAAAATCCAGGCTTCTAAAAACTGTGAAAAGACCCTGGCGTAACAAAATTAACGCACACAAAAGAGAGAGACGCGAGGGAACAACGGACAGGCGCCAACTTCCAACTCCGTGAGAGTGAAAACAAAGTTCATTAACTTTTGTAAGGACTTGCAACTGCCGACATTGGCAAGTGAGAAAGCCAAAAGTAAACGGAACTCTCTTTCAGTAAACGCCCGTTGTCCGCTTGTCTCTCTCTTTTGTGGACGTTATAATTTTTGCGCCAGTGTCTTTTCCCAGTTTTTAAAAGATGTTAAACCAACTAGACCGCAAACATGACTTAATTATTAGTTTAAAGTCAAAGTTTGCGTGGAAGACCTCGAAACTGTACTTGAGTTCGAGGAAACTGCCACACTAACAATGACGCTCCTCCGCCACCACATCGAGGCCCTCCAGGCGCCTACTCCTGCTGCCGACAGCCGTCGTTTTATGGAGACAGCAGTTGAGCAGAAAGTGACGGCCGTGGTGTAGGATGACACTCATCAGCACTCACAGCTTCCGGATGGAGGAGATTCCAGCGAAACACTGGGCAAAGAGACACAGTCGCGGATAAAGTGCGACAGCGTCAAGCCGGTTCATATTCAGAGCGTCATGAGCGAAGTAAGGGTCTTGGTGAAAATGGTAGAGATTGTCAGCGGCAAGGTGCCTGATGTCGTTGTGTACGCCGTTGTGGCAGAAAGGAAAAAAAATAATCCCAAGCTGTCAGTGTGCAGGTGGGCGCCATGTGAGCACGAGACCGAATTCAGGACCTCAGGACGACTGAGGTTGACACCTCGCATGATGGCAAAAAAGATATTCGCGATGGATCGCATGCGCATTAAGACAAGGGTGATTCGATAGGTACGAAAGCCCAGTACGAACACTCGAAGCCCACCGGTGCGGAAGCAGTAGGTCACTGTTACGGTAGCGTTTGTCAAACAGGCGCTGTAGGTCTTCCAATGGCGTCGGATGGTCCTGAGTTGTTGCTGACAAGGCGCATCGAGGTTGCAGATGAGAACTAAGGGAATTTCGGTGCTGTGCTTGCTATATTTTCAGGCGATGGAAAGTTCGGTAGCGCAAAGGCCAGTGTCTCTCTTCCTAACAAGAACCAAGAAACGCCGGCATTGTTGACGGTGCATTATTATGAACCATTCCGTGGTCCTGGTGCGTATTTACGCGGCCCGATCAGTGGTTAGCAGCAACTAAATTTTGCAAGGTGGCTGTATCACGCACGAAGTGGATCACCGATTTGAGGTTCGTGGCAGCTGTGGCATTGTACGGTCGGACTGCACAAACAGCTTGCAAGGACTTGCCATCCAAGAGGGCATGGTGTGATCGGGTTGTTTATTCCGCGCAGACTACTTGCGCCGCGCGGGATGAAATTTTCACTTGGGACACGAGTGTATTTGATCCTGGTGGATTCACCATTTGTTGGCCAATCTGACCATGTACTCTCCCTTGGCTGCCTTATTAGATAGAAGTGGTGAGTGCTAGAATGTCCTTTGGTGTGATTTTCTATCTCCAACCAGAGCGCTTAACTTGCGCCGATAGTTCGAGTACGCGCATATGCAGTAGGTGTCAATTGGGAGAGCATCAACTTATATTGTTCAAGTTTCAAAATTCTTAGCACAGAACTGAGCGACTTTTGCAGTAATTTGTGTCATCTCAATAGTTATCCTACAATGACTTTCGGAACGCTCGTGCGAAACTGCTCTTGAGAATACAAACTGATTCAAGACAGCAAGAACAATTTCGTTTTGTTTTGTTTTCTTTTTGAAAGTATGAGTGACATTGTACTAACAGCTGTCAGATGGGTGTGTGATTGTGCTGAGTCAGTGTGTGTAAGTTCTATCAGAGTGTTGACGTCAAGACCGTTTATCTTAAACTTCGAGATGCAGCTGTGACCTTCCAGAGTTGAACTCACCATTTCACGCAGATGAACAAGATAAACGCCCATTATGGTTCAATTGAAGTGGGACGATGACACAAAAAAGCTTTATGCCGGGGAGCATGGCTGCAACAAGCAGATGTCATCCAAGGAGCTGAGTGAAGCATTTGCTCTAAGTAACAAGTGACATCGAAGCAGAGCTAGTGACGGTACAGCGGATACCAGTACCAAGTGACATCGAAGCAGAGCTAGTGGTGGTACAGCGAATACCAAGAAAGATAGTGCTCTGGTCCTCACCCAACAGAATCGAAACCCGTGGATATCGTGCGACATTGATAAGGGTCCCACGCCTATTATGACGCAAGCCGATCAGTGATTATATCTTTAGCAGTCACAAGCACCAGGGGGACCACGACGCGAAACTGAAGCAGATGCTGGACGAGCGCTATCAACTTCCGGTCTACAACTCTGGCGACAGATTCTTGGACGTCATCCATCAGTCACAGGTCATCGTCATAAAGGGTGTCACAGGCTGCGGAACAAAGT
The DNA here is from genome assembly GCF_055883805.1 of Amblyomma maculatum. Lineage (NCBI taxonomy): Eukaryota > Metazoa > Arthropoda > Arachnida > Ixodida > Ixodidae > Amblyomma > Amblyomma maculatum. Next base: position 126,129,357 of record NC_139348.1, on the reverse strand, counting down.
ACCACAGTACATGCTGAAGTAACCAATGGATTGATGCCGAATGCTGTATTGTGGTCACTGAGCCAAACGAATCAGTGCAGTCTGTTGCTGGGAGTTTAGCAGAAAAATGCTCGAAAAAACTTGGGCAGAGTGTGGGCTACAGAGTGCAATTCGAATCTGGCCTGCCACGCTCCAACGGATACATCTTGTTCTGCACAATTTGTGTTTGCTGCGGAAGTTGGAAGCCAGTCTCCGTGGAGTATCTTATATCATCATTGACGCGATTCAAGAGCGAAATGTCGGTACCGACTTCATCATGATGGTCATCAGAGACTACTGATGTAGCACTGTTCCAGCTTCGAGCTGCGTTTCACTTAAGGGCGCGGAGCTCGTTGCAGATTCGCTCGGGAATCTGCAAGTGGAATGAGGAGGAGGAAGACGAGTTTTGGCAATAGCGCGTGAAGAAGATTGATGGCCATATTGTCCTAATGATAACCGCTGGACAGCCGGGAATAAAAGTAGTTTAGAGGCCGCCTAGTGCCGACCCTCCTTCTTCTGTACTCAGTATGCTGGTTGGTTGGTTGGTTTTAGGGGTTTAACGTCCCAAAGCGACTCAGGCTATGAGAGACGCCGTAGTAGAGGACTCCGGAAATTTCGACCACCTGGGGTTCTTTAACGTGCACTGACATCGCACAGCACACGGGCGCCTTGCTTTTCGCCTCCATCGAAAAGCGGCCGCCGAGGCCGGGATGCATATGTGTTCACTGTTCTTTTCCCATGGAACCCAAGAAATGACACATATTATGAATAAAGACCGAGTGTGGGTTCCGAAGTGTAAAAAATGAAACAACGCTTTTTGTTGCAGCTTTTTGATCATCTCGTGAGAATATCATGATTTCGTAATAGGATAACATTTATGTCTCGTATGGTATCTTTTTATCATATATGTTTGCTTAAGGTTTGAACGCATCTGCATTGTCGGGTCCCTGCCATTAGCATAGTGCATTCATCATGTCATCCTTTCCTCGGCGTGGGCCTATCACCTGTATCCACCGGAACTGTTAGGGGGCCCGTTTCGTAATGTGAAGACCCTCAGTTCACATCCAAGTTAGCCGGCTTTTCTTTTCGACTAATTACTCTCTTCTTTGGTTACAGAAGCTCCTTGTGAAATGTCGCGTCGGTACAAATGTTTTCGGCCCGTTCCTCGATTTGCACGGCCCTGCTGTGATAGTCAAAGAGAAGGTGAAAATATAGCCATTAAATGCATTCTAACATTAAAATCCCTAACCGATGGAAAATATATGGCCAATTTGAATAGGTAATCAAATACGCAGTAGGTGCGTAGCACCGCTTATCCACGTTATACCTTTCATGCATTACCACACACATCTGCGATTTACACTTTCTCTAATATCTTCCCTCAGCTCACGCAAGAGGTGGCCAGCAGTGACAAAGACAAACAGCGCCGACAGTTGCGCTTCCAAAACACGCCATACACAAACCTAAGGCCCAAATATCCCGATCGCTGCCCTTGGTCGGTTGCGCACGGGCGGCAGTTTCAAAAGCACGAATGTCCAGGCGTCTTGCCGAGAAGACACCGACAGCAGCTCCCTCTTCCGCGCGTTCTCCCCAGCCCGTGTTTCGCTATGATTTATGGCCTCCGCGCCCTTTCCATTCAAACCGAGATATAGTAGTCAGCGCCGAACCCACAACCACTGCACTTAAGCTGTGCTTTTTAACTGCTCTGGTTTGCTTCCTTCGATCGCGGCATGGTCGAAGCGCGACTTTTCCGAGAATCAGAACGGACCGAAAGACGGCGTCGCCCGTTTCCATGTGTTCCTATACCACTTCCGAAGAGCAGCCGTCTGCGCGACCGTTATAAATAAACTCACGTCAAGCCTGGACTGGACCTTAGCTGCCCCTTCGGAATCTCCCCCGCGGCAGTGGACTCGCAGTGAACACTTCGTTTCTGGGAGAAACCCGCAAACTTAACTCCCCCTTTGAATGGGGAATCTTCGGAGCCGACAAAGGTGATCGATGCTCGTCCGCTGTCAGCTCGCTGCCAGCCTTGCCTGTACTTGAACGTTCAAACGGCCGCATCTCCACTGACTGTCGATTTACGCGCCTCTGGTTTTCCGGTTCTCCTTTCGTAGCCGTCGTACTTCAGTTGTACTTCAGCACGTCGAGCACGGCGAGCCTGCACCGCAGTGCCAGATGGCCCGGCTTCATCCATTGCGACGCGAAGTAAACGCACATACGCTTGTGCAACGCTGACCAGCGACGGCCGCCACGTCAGCAACTCTCACTGAGTGCATCATGCGGTCGCTCCGCCCCCTCAGTGTTAGGTCGCGTGATGCGGGCTTCGCCACATTCCCTACCTTCTCCTCAAGTTCGCGGAGAGATTGATGGACAGAGATTGAGAGCGGCGTCTACTACAGCTCTGCGGCCGCTCCACCTCCGCAATGCTGAGCCGCGAGGCGCGCGCGTAGCCATCTTCTCTTTCTCCACTTCACGTTCACGAAGAAAGAGAGAGTGAGCGGCTTCGGACAGACATCGGTGAAATTCGTGATTGCGGCTAGTAGGGCTACGCACTAAAAAAGCTCCTGTCGACTCCAATGAAATGCGAAGGGCGTGTTCCCGCACGTCGCTTTTTTCCTGTGATTTCGGTTTAGGGCTTCAGTGCAAGTTCGCTGAAATCAGTCACTGGGGAGCTATGGTGGGAGCGCACTTTAAAATTTTGGCGCCACTTAACGCACCTCAGGAGGACAAAGAGAATAATTACGAGGGATTAGCAACTAAAGTAGTGAAAGGCGAAAGCCTGAGTGCCGAATTCTCTTACTCAACTGGCACTAATTAATAATGGCTTTGCCAATTAACTATTTAATCAGTTAGTCATCAAGCAGGTAAATAATTAAATAATTATTTATGAATCATTATTCAATTAATTAATAAATGATTAGTAATTAATTAGTAATTGATCATTGATTGCCATATGGCCATATAAGGCACGCATTCGCGTCTACTGTGCTGTTGCTCTATGATTGGTCGAGGCCTTTATGACGTCATTCCGCCTCGGCCAATTAAAGCCGCCGCAAAAGCGGGACACATTGTGTCCACGACAACATGAGCCATTAAAGGCGGGCTTTCGCCTTAAAGGGACACTAAAGAGAGAAAGGAAGTGGGTTTGCATCGATAGAATGCCAGTTCCTGATTACAAAAAGACCACTCTTACTGAAAACAGAGCTGTTATAAGGTAGTAAAGAAGAATAACAGAAATACAGGTATCGCCACCACAGCCAAACGGCCGAGGCTCGCAACTGCAAATCACGTGACGCGCTAGGGATCCCGGAGGCTGACAAATGCGAATTACGTTGTATGTTTGAATGCGGTAGTACGTTTTTTCTCAAACATAATAACACGCTTTTATCATACGTAAACGACGGCGAAAAGACAACGTAAACTTTGCAAGGCAAATACAAAAATATACTTGGAGGCGCCACAGGCGCCCACTTCAGTTTTGGTTATGTTTCGGCTCAGGCATTTCGTGCGCACTCGGATAGTTTGTTTGAACCTGCAGCGCCTGAATTACGAGCTTGGAGCAGCAGATGCGCCTTGATGGTTCCCATTTGAGCATTCGGAGGCACGAGCGAGCGAAATCCGCTACCGCCGACACACCCCTTCGTTCACACTTCTGCGCCAACATATCGCCGACGTTGCCGCTTCGACTGCGACCTGACCGCTTGACTGCAGCTACGTACGCCACGAAAAGCATACATATGCTAAGTACCGAAGGAAAAACGCATTCAATTGTTCACTAAATCATGGCACATCTGACCAACATATACTGCGTCAACAAGACCTTCAACGCGCTGTTTGCAGGCGTCGTAAACAAAAGGGGCATACTTGCCGCTCATACCAAGGAGAGCGTCGATATATTGCGCACGTCGCCAGGCGAAAAAAAGGGCCTCGGGTAAAAAGTAGAAACTAAAAATAACGAAGCACCAGAAATACATTACAAAAGGTTAAAAAAAATCGATTTGTAAAAAAAAAAAAATGCCAGAAGCGGTAAGACTCGAACTCGCTACCGCTTGCTCCGTAACGTTCGGTGCTAACAGCTCGGCTACGCCGCGCCGCAAGGAAGGCAGAAATATTTCTTATTTTTATGTCATGGCCCCATTTACAATAAAGTGTTTCTGCTGCCGGTCTAAAAATTACAACTTCTTGATCATCGGCGCATGCTGCCTGCTCTCACGTCTTGCAACTAATATTCTGGATGCCTATGCGCACTATATTGTGCACTGGATCCATTTTTAACATGTGGAATTTCACAGCGCTGGCAAATGTAGTGGCGCCGGCACTTCGGTCATGTTCTGCTACCGTGGACGTAATTTTCGCTGAACACGGAGCTGTAGCACAAACCTTGAAGGAAAAAAAGTGCGACGAAGCTTCAAAACTGACAAGCGCAGCAGCGAGGACACTATTTTGCTGGTAATTAAATCTTATTTGTATGTAAACATGTCAGGAAGCGTTGCGATGACCGAGTTCTCGGTTTGTTTATACACAGTGCAAGAAGGAGCGCAAAAGCTTGAGAAACATGTAAAGTATTGTGCATTACAAGCGCTCTATGTTTTTTTTTCTTCCTTTATGGGCCCATCGCTCGGTAAATTACTCTCTTAATCGTTTTATTTATTTCGGCTGACGCCGTCATTGCGAGTACGCTGTTGCCAAGTTGGCTCTTGAGGGATGCGACGCCGCGGGCCGCACCGGCTCGCTAGCTATCACGGAGTCTCCGCTTACGTCATAGTGTGCGTCACTCAACACCAACTACGTAGTTGGAGGCCACAGTTTGAATTCGACCGGCGGGAACAAGAAAGAACCTCAACTTCTTATCGCAATATCTAAACAATTATTCGATTTTTTGCTGCCGGATATGCGGCGACAGTGTCACCAAATGTAGTTTATTAGATTTTCATACCATCTTTGGCTGTCTTTAGTGTACCTTTAAAACAGTGTGTTCTGCCTCCACTACGCACAAATGACTGCTGATGAAGACGCTGATATGCAATGCATAGCTTGAGGGAGGGGCAGTAATGGCGAGGGGCTCTCGGTTGCGGCGACAGCATAGCGGTAGTCAGCGAAGTTGATCTTTTCGCGGCAATTCCAGCAATGAGGCTTCGAAACCGAGGCTGCGCGCAGTTTACCGTGTTGATCTATACTTCGTTATGCTGGTCTAGGTAGCCTCAGACAAACGCACAGAGAATGGGTTATCATGGGATCGAAAGCGTTAGTGCAACTACATTTAAATGCTATCTGTGATGACACTTCATGAGCTCGTTGTGAACAGAAAAAAGGGCATTGTATAAAGGAAATGGTTGTGTGCAGAATGATCTGAAAAAAAAAAAAAAACAATTTACGGTGCATTACCTCGTTTTGCTGTCTAAAGAGTTATTCTGTCTAGTTAATGAGGCGCCTAGATTTTGTGCTCTAGGGCATTCGACCGGACTCCTTTGCTGATGCATGCGAAAAGGCAGAAGAGCCTTGCACTGAATAACTTGGCCTTCTTTTCTAACCGAGCGCATTCATTATCGTGCACAGTTTAATTCGACTTTTTACCTGTGTGAGCTTGAACAATATCGAGTAAAATTCTAGATTGCAATGCCTCCCGTTATTTAAATGAGAAATCTCCTTCACAGGTCTTAGGCGCAATGCAAATATTGTATTTCTCTAGACATTCTAAAGAGTAGGTGAGGAAATGTATCTGTTCTTTTTTTATTGCGCAACAACAAGACGATGTGAACATGCCAAGAAAAGCAACACAACTGCTGCCTAATCCTTCATATGCCCATACTATTAACTTTACTAGTAATTCAGCTTTGTCGCTATAGTTAGCATTATATTATCCACTTGTGCGAGTGCGAGACTTGATTGTACAAGGAGCCGTGAGCAGGGAGCCTCATGCACAGGGCAATGTCGGTCTACAGGACAATGTCCGTGATTCCGAGCCTGAGTCCGAGTCCAGAACAAACCAGGCCCTATTAAACAGCGCAGATCTTGACCCGTGGAACTTGTGTGGTCACCTAACCTGAAGAGCAATTACGTCAGCGTGTACAGAGGCGAAATACGCCTTTCGTTATCATGACGCGCGTCACGTAAGGCTTGTTTGGGTTTTTTGCTCATTGGCTTTGGACAGCGGCTAGTACTAACGGAAACTGATTTATGCTCTGTGTACCATCTGTTGCTGCTTTCAGGGCCGTTTATTACTAGTCTCCCTCCCTGCCTTTTCCTATGGCACTCAGCCAACACCTGTGCTCTTTTTGGTCTGGCTTATAAGGATTCGAAAACTCTCTCTAAAAAAAAAAAAAAAAAAAAAAAAAAAACAAGAAAGAAATGGGGCAAATATTCTCTACAAAAATCTCTCCACGTGAATATTGCGTTACGTGGGCGCATCATGTACGATTTGGTGCAGTCAGTGAAGGTGACCATTCATATTCTTTCGCAAATTTGCGAAGGAATATTTGTTTCCCGAAAACAGAAAACGCACTCCCCGAAATGCCTGGTACTGCGGAACCAGTATTATCTATTTGTAAGCACCAACCGGATCAGAGAGCGACGTAGAAAAAGTTAAGTTTATATATTCCTACAAAAAGAGCTACAGAAGCGAGGAAAAGAATGATATCCAAAAGAGAGCACCAGGTACTTGAGAAGCATAGACACATAATTTTAAAGTTGTCTAAGAAGAAATGGCTACCAAATTTCAAGTCCCTATTAGACAGTCTGGTGTATACACCCAAAATCGTTTTGTTAGTTTGCCTCGTGACTTCTAGAACTGTGAGTTGTGCTCATGAAACATTTGCTATCTAAAGGCAGGTAGTGATGCTTTTCATTATTAAATTTTTTTTTATTTTCCTCACGTAATTTATGCAATTAAAATGCACAGGCTCAATGAACAACTGCCCAGATAACTTCAAGCTGATTTCCTGCCTTCTTTCTATACAGTAAATAAAAGCGATTCTTTGAGTCGTTGTCATGCGGTTGTACCCGTTCCACCCATGCAAGGAATGCTTGGAAACTAGGTTGAGGAGGACGTCCATGACTTCGCCAGCAACACATTAAGTGGCAGCATCACACCTAGCGTAGAGGAACTAAAATAACGATTAACCAACGCACACTAAACTAAAGAAAGAAGATTAGAAAATATTTTAACGTTTCCGAGCGTGTAAGACTCCCTTGTTCACAATGAAAACGAATGCACTAGTTATTGCCTCATGTGAGTCTTAGGAGGCTTAAAGAGCGGGCGTATACCTCAGGAAGATTGCTTTCCGCCTGGTTGAAAACATGCGTCGTATGATGATGATGGCTATGTCCTCATTCAAAATGGGACATACCCACGGCGAGGGATTGGCCAGGGTACATTGCAGATAAACATATGTGTGGACAAGGAGTGGAATATTTAGATAGTTACGTGCGTTAAACTAGAATTTGGACAAAAATAAAAAGAAAGATAAAAAGCAATGAAGTCTAATCGAGCATGGGAATATAATAAGTGCTTCCTCCTAGTCGCGATTACTTTGACGTTAGCGTTGTAGCTATAACAATCAAATTAAAAGCAAAATACTGGAAATAGAGAGCTGTGGAGCGCAGCAGATATCTCGGAGTTCTGAAGAAAATTCCGCACAAAAATAGCGAAGATGTATTTAGTGCCGAATTGCGCGATTTCATCATATCATTGAGGGAGCGTCAGGTATGTATGTGCCGCCAAGAGCTTCGCGTGAGAAAACGCTTTGGGTAAACAGTGTCACAATTTTTTTCTCGTCTGCCGGAGGTTCGCATCTCTCCGCACAATTTCCCTAGCAACTCTTCTTTCGAGATTAGGCCTTCCACTAAGCATTTCAGTTCTCCTCTCCTTCGTGGCAAGCGTCACGGTATATGCCTTAAAACCAGTGAGGGATTCTATTCATGATTACATAATTTCAATAGGTTGATTCCTATGCTAGGTACGATTTCATTGCCTTTTCTTTTCCTTTTTATTTTTTCCAAATTCTAGTTAAATATCCATATTTATCTGAATACTCCACTCCTTGAACATATATATCTACAATGTAAAATGCACCCTGGCCAATTCCCCGCCATGGGTATGTGCCATTTTGTCTGAGGTCACTATCATTATCACAATGCGGAACATGACATCGGTTGGAAAGACACCTCAGCCTTCGTGGAAGAGGAGCATTTATGACTACGTTTCCTTCTAGAAACACTGCACATTCAAACAGTGAAATTTGATTTAAACATCACATGACGCAATTACCCTAGTTTTTACCAAGCTCATTACGCCAGTCATGTGCTGCATATGGCACCACATCTGTCCATCCGCAGTAGTCGCTACAGCTCCTTCTATCACCAGAACACAAAAATATTGCCTTGTTTTCATTTCTTTCCTCTAATTTGGTGGGTGTCCGTTGATTTGCTACTGATACAGCTCTTCGACGAAGCTTTTCGGAATATTATCACAATTTATACTCCACACTCTTTGGAACGGGTGGTTGCAAGATGTTGGATGGATAGATTAGATGGATGATGAGAGCGTCCATGCATTTTAAAGAGACGCCACCATCCTCGGTATTCCTATAACTTTGCATTTATTCAACCAATCTGTTACGAGTCTTGCCTATCAATTGGTCTATTTTCATTTTGTGTCCTCTATTAACTTTAACGTATCACCATTACCACCATGAGTTTTTTAATCTCATGGCGGAACGGGGGAAGGTCGCTCTTTTCAGCAATAATGTCATTAGTTTGAATAAAGTGGTGGGAATGATATCATTTCGGATTTTTGCGCCAAAAAATTTGTCTTTCGCTGCTATATGAACGCCAGCACAGCCACCGCGACGAAGAAAACCAATTGTTACCGAGAGACCGTTTTTGTTTAAAACAAGCAAGAAATAATGAAATTCTCGTTAAAATTGACTCACTATAGTTCTCGAAGTCTGTTCATGATTGCTCATTTTTAAACCTCTTTCCGTCATGTTGTCATGTGCTGTTTCTTCTTTCAGGCAGATAACCCTTTTCTTCTTTCTAAATACATGACCTATACTTGATGCAACATATTTCAGAGTAGAGTCTGCTATAGAGTCTTCATCATCATCTTGAATCATTTTTTTTCTACTCTTCTTTCTTCCCTGACCGCTGTTACAGTTCCTGGTTATTTTTTTTTTCCTTTCGGTTTTGTTTCCAGCTTGAACCAAACATCAATCAGTGGGCTCTTTTTGTTTCCTATGACGAAGAACAGCCCTTGCAGTTTCTTTTCTGGATATTATTACAATTTTTTTTATGTTTAGATAGCTTCGCCTTCTTTGAATTTCTGTGCACTCAAAAGTACCCACCGCAATTTCTTGGATGCTCCCGCACTAATTAAATGTATTCAGCGCAATGATTCGCAAGGGGGCAGTCGCACAAACGGAAACGACTATTTCAAGGAAAGGCCACCAAATAAATGTTGCCTTCAAGATTAGGTATCAAACCCGACTGGCGTTGTGGAGCGTCAGTTGTGAAATAGTGTTTTTGCATTTAAGCAGACCACATGACGCCTTTGGAGTTCGAACTTATGACCTCCCAATTTTGTGTATGGTGCTTTACCTACTAATCTACGGCGACAGGTGTTCAGTCTTCTACTTTCGTATTTGCGTTAACTTATCCTTGAGCATAGTCATGACCGGACCCTTTTGAAGAGCTGCAGACATAGTATGTCCAGTATTACCGCAAGTGTCGATCGAAACATGATATAAGGGGAGTATGGGAGCTGAATGATTACCCTCTTACTCTACTTATGACATCAAGGCTGCTAAATCCGATGCCCCCGTTTGCTAATCAGCAAATGAATGTAGAAAAATGAACGGTGCGTTACAAGGGACCCAGGAACCACTGACGTCAGTCACATTCTATAAATAGATTCATGCCCCCCCCCCCCCCCCCCTCTCTTTATAGCCTTGACTTGGTAGCATCCACCGTTCGCTGCCTCAACTGCGTCGAGTGGGATGCGGTAAACATCCCAAGATAAATTCCCGGAAACATTTTGGAGATGCGCCGTTAGCAGGTGTCACATGACTAACGGAAACCGAGCCGGGGCACCATCGGTGTAGGAGGAACCTCGTACCCAAGCGCTGAAACCTTCGCGGTTTCTTTTTTCTGCAGGACACCACCATGAGCAAACACCGGATGTTCCACACATTCATTGTCTGGGAGAGAAAATTATAATCCGTCGAGCTGCTGCCAGGTGAGCATAACGACAGAGGCGCCATTGCCACCAGCTCCAGGCAGCAGCCTTCCGGAGTATTTTGACAAGAGGCCGCGTTATTTTTTTTTGTTCCAAAACAAAACAAACTCATTTACATATATATGTACAAAGCTGCTTCTCAGCCAATAGCCTAGTCTTGATTGCTTCTCGCGTTAAAGTCGACCAGAAGAAACAGGAAATGAGTTCAACGCACAAAAAAGGATTACATAGAGGGGTCTGGTAAGAAGGGGACAGAGAAAGTTAGACCTTTTACCCGAGATGCGGCACCGGAAAGACAGGGGGAAGACCAGAGAGGAAAGGGAGAAAGGCTTGGGCAACGCTGCATGCAGCATTAGCGGCACCCAAGACGGCTGTACTGATGTGTCGTAAAGACAACCATAGCGTGGCAGCCCCACTGTTGTTCCTCCTGCAGGTTGTTATCGAAGCCAGACGACTCGAGTCCGCTAGCTTTCCACTCTGTTTTGTTCATCAGGTGCCGCCACGTTCGTTTCAGGCAACGCACACATTCCACTACGTCCACACGCGCACGCCAGAGTGCATGCATTGCAAGTACTATCACAATGTCTCGGAGCACTGGACAGTAACATGGTGCGTCGAGCCACAAAAGAAATGGCCACGTGACGTCCAAATCCATGCCAAAAAAACCTCTTACTTCGACCCAGAAGATGTGCGCCATATTGCATTCCATAAGACGTGTTTGGTGGTCTCGCGCTTGCCACACAGGAGATCGTTTGCGCCCCATCGTGGGAAGAAACCCAACTCTTCCTGACGGGCTTTCACGAGCAGATCTCTTATGTGGAAAAGGAAGTAGCAATCCTTAAAATCTGTTGGAACGGGAAGCGTCCTTACACGCTTGTAGACATCAGTCTTGCCTACCCCTGAGGCTGGATGTACTGGAGGTTGTTGAAATTGCGTCAGTAGGTCCCAGTAAAGCTTTTCGGTTATACCGTGAGCAGGCACTCCTAAGTGTTTTCATATGGGAGTACCTGCCCTTGCAGCAGCGCCAGAGACTGCGCAACCTCTTTGTAGAACGCCGTGACTCTCATACCGTACCATATTGGCTTAGTTATGGCCAGGTAAGGGGCCAGATGCGCCGAGACGAGATACTGAGTGGTCGCACGTAGCAAATTATTCTTTTGGTTCCGAAAAAAAATTAACCATTGGACGACCACTAGGCCCAGTCTGCCTCGCTCCATGCTCCAGAAAAGGTTGTTTCGGCGCATGGGCTCTGCTGTAGAGCGCCAAATAGAAACTGCCCAATGATCTGTGTAGCCAACCCACAGAGCCCGTATAGATAGTGGTCACTCTGGCTGAGTGTTGGCCTCGAGATTGAGCAGAGTCGCCACCTAGCGGCATAGCGGCGAACCCTACTCAGTGTGGATGCGTGTTCGCGTCGCGTGCCAGCCCGCAGTGATTTACGTGCACGCGTGCGGCGTGTACAAGAGTGTATTTGCTTGTTTCGCGGTTCCTGTGCGCTTTTGCTTACCTATCTGCATTTTGCAAAAGAAATACGAACGCACTCTATTAAAAAAAAGATGCTAGTCCATATCGAGCATGTCACGCTGGAAAGAACATCATTAGTCGCGGTCTTCGGCGCTTGAGATTCATTGACAAGCGGCGTCTCAAACGAAGCGCTGCTGTCTTTAGGGGCCGTGTCAAAGCAAAACAGGTTGCTGCTGCCAATAGAATGCAAACGCTCAAAAATTATATACACCCGTTTCTGTTTGGAATACCGCAATTACTCAAACATGCGGCCGCAGACTGCTGCATGTTGTAGTGGTTATTTTATTATATATATAAAAGGAAGAAAAAGATGTTAGCCAGCCCCGGTATCTGCTGTCTGATATCTGAAGCACCTGAACTAGGATGGCGGAAATAAAGGGATAGCGAGGAAGAGCCGGGTAGAGGAAATCAAAGAGGTGAGCGATAGGGAGAAAGGACAGGGTTGGTAAAAAATATTATGCATATACACTTTGGCACAATATACCATTCTCTAACCGCTATATGTATCTGTTTTATTTTGTGTGATATTAATTTATATGAAACAAAGGAGTTGAGTTATGTAATAAAATTTTAATATTGGTTAGGATTAAGAAATGTGCATGCTTTGCTTACGAGCACTGGAATCGTATCATTCGCTTGTTCATTTCGTTTAAGATTAGTGTGCACACAACTTTGATTCTCTTATACCTGTAAATATAGGGCACTGCGCACCATAATCGATCTAGTTTCTTTATTTTAGTATATTTTTTAATCTTTTCACGTTTAGGTTGTTGCGATGCCTCAGTTATACTTCAGGTCCACCTTTTTTTAAAGGTATACGAGGGGACCAATATGTTCATATGCACCATGTTATAGTTATAGAGAAGGCTACTCTGGAGAAATATTTGATAAGCAGGAAACTGAAAACAAATAAAAAAATTGCGGTTATCGCGACTACCGGTTGATTTTGCGAGTAAAATGCATGCGTTAGAAATGATGTCTACACAGCATCTACGAGTCTGCCCTGCATCGCATTTCACCTCAAAAAGATGGAAACACTACCTTTTCGACAAGTGTACGACGATCGAGTTTTAATCGACATGAGAGAAGATTTCAAATCCATTTTTCTCACCTATAAATGCGTCCTTTGCTGCCAAAAGGGCCTCAATATAGTCAAAGAGAGACGGGAAGCCAAACTTTGCTTAGAATATTAAGTGGCCGCAGTGCGTCTTGGAGAAATGGCATGCCCATGTGTGCGAAGCGTTATTCTGAGTGTCTTCAATCAAGTATTTTTCCTCAGGTCGCCGTTAATGAAGTAGCTTTGAGGACTCTGAAACATAACAATTCCCTCCGTCTCTGCTTTGCCACCTGCTAACCATTTCATTGCTCACCAAAACACTGTAAAGTTGCGTATTGGCATTTCTTTTGGGAGGGGGCTGTGTTGATTGTGGACGAAGTGTTCCTGGTATGATTGTTAATAGCGTGTGGTAGCGCAGTCAGAATCATTTCTAGTTCAGGTACGTCGGTAAATGCTCCGCCTCTCACACGCTATCCGTACAAACTGCATCTACCGCTGCGCCAGAAGGCCAACGACCTCTGACATATCAGCCATCGCATTCAAAGCTTTTTAGGGCTGTACATATTAAGCAAGGACTACTGCAGGGATGCCCCCACGGCTTCTCTTTATCAATAGCGCTCCTCCATAATTGTCATAAACAGAGTCGAAATAAGAAAAAAAAGACATACAGAGTATCATGTCATCAAGGAAGTTCATGAGAGCGTCTATAGCTGCAGCACCCCACCGTTGCGGCTATGAAGTCAAATGAGCTACCCTTCTGAAAACCACACCCTTTAAAGGTAAAGAGGGAACAGATTCTTGTCTCGAGCGGGCGATAACACCGCACTGATCTTCCCGTCTTAGAAGGTCTTATTACGGCAGCAGCAATGCAAAACACGCGTTATAAGCGTGGCAGCGCTCATCCGACTCTTTCCTAGGCGATGCTTAGCTGGCGGACGGGCGGGCGGTGTGTTTTTGGCAGCGGCTTCGCTGAATGAGGCCCACGAGAGATGACTCCGAAAAGAGCGCCACCGCTGCTCTCCCCTCGCTTTGCAGTCCGGGCTGGAACTCACCACTAGAGCCACCCTACCTCCGCGCCTGGAATAGCTTTTCAGAGGTAGGAGGAACAGCGCAACCAACGCAGCCCTTCGGCTTCTCTCCTCACCCCTGCCCCCCCCCCCCCCCCCCTTTCTCTCCGCTGGTCGCAAGCTCTCGACCGACTCTTTTCTCTGCGATTCCGACGGGCACTCAGCTTCGTCTCAAGAGCAGCATTCTTTCATTTCCCTTTAAGCGTGAACGCGACGCCGCTCGACACGTAGGCATAGATGAAGAGCTCTCCGACTCTGCAAAGGTAGAGAGGTGCGGGCATTTGTCGCGTGCTCGTTTCCGCTCGGCGCGTCTCAGCATTTGCTAATGAAGAAGCTAAGCAGTCCTAGGGTGGATGATTGTTCGGGGAGAGTCTTTATTGGGTTCATACTCTTTCTGACACACGCGTGCACACACACACACACACACACACACACACACACACACACACACACACACACACACACACACACACACACACACACACACACACACACACACACACACACACACACACACACACACACACACACACACACACACACACACACGCACACGCACACGCACACGCACACGCACACACGCACACGCACACACACACACACACACACACACACACACACACACACACACACACACACACACACACACACACACACACACACACACACACACACACACACACACACACACACACACACACACACACACACACACACACACACACACACACACACACACACACACACACACACACACACACACACACACACACACACACACACACACACACACACACACACACACACACACACACACACACACACACACACACACACACACACACACACACACACACACACACACACACACACACACACACACACACACACACACACACACACACACACACACACACACACACACACACACACACCAAAATAGCCAAGATTGTAGGCGCGTTGGTCATAAACCCAGAGCGAGATTGTACATTGTGCTCAGTTCTTGAAAAAACGTTAGAACACGGAATGAACAGATAAAGTTTGCTGGTTAAAAGGCAAAAAAAAAAAAATAGGTCGATCCCTTAAAATTTTAAGGGAGTGACACGGTAACACCAATATTTCGCATCCGCTTCTAAATTTCGGGTTTGCGTACATGTAGTTTCTGCTCTCTTTATTAGCAGTCCGTTATTTGTGCTGGTGTAGGTAAGACGCTGTGTTTCTCGGATGACACCCGTAGTTGCAATTAAAGGCGCATAATCGGAGGCATATATATGTCGCCTGTCCCAATCCCTATCGAAAGCTGTCCCAGAAATAAACTAGGACATGAATACTAAGTAGGAAGCGAAAATGTTAAGACACCAACCTGAACGTTGCATAAAGAAACGCTGCATTAAAATATTGGTCCGAATTCCCGTGCGTACTTTTTCCGAGACGTTTTAGTCAAGTTTGAGCTATGGCGACTACGACGACAACGCCTTTTCGACGAAATGAGCTGTTTATGCTGTCCCCCGAATACGATAGAAGAAGCCCACTGGAAAGGGCGAAAAATGGGCTGCAAATCTTAGGGGCACTCTGTAAAGAGTCGTTATCCAGACACTGTTGTTAGTAGACGAAGCCGCAGCTTTCAAGCATCCGCTGGAAGTGACCGGTGCGCGGCACATTTGCGACTGGATCTCATCATTGGCTGCGTAAAAGGAGCTAGTTGTTTGTTGGTGCATGCGGCGAGCGGCAGTGGCTGCTACATCCGCTGGGCATGCTACCATAGGTTTTTTGCGAGTGGTGGGCTGCTGATTTCTTTCGATGCTATTGCCGTGCTGAAGTGGCTTGAAATAAAATGAAATTCGGAATCATATTTAAGGGGAGAGGGCGGCCCTGGATTGGCTTTAGGGAAGCGCGCATAGAGCAGCCCTGTCCGGTTGAAGAAATATCATTGAATCACTCCTTTGACGGGCGTTGTCTTATTATTCGTAGTTCCTTTACAGGCGTTTTGATTTTCAACCTCATGTCTGGCTAGAACATATTGAACGACAGGAAGAAACAGCTCAAACAGACGGGTCGTGCAGAAAGGCAAGACAGACGCATGAGCTGACCAGTAATAGGGCACGGTTCTGATAGTCGTAGTGTTTATCTCAGGACGTGTCGCAATTTCATTTTTCTTATATGCTTTGGCTCTCCGCTTTATATTACTCCTTGCGTCGCAGTAAACCATTTGGTTGTTAGTCAGCTCATTTGTCTGTCTCGCCTTTCTACACGTCCCGTCTGTTTGAGCTGTTTCTTCCTCTCGTTCAACATGAATCAACCAGTCCGAAAAAGCCCTTTTCTAGAACATATTTAATCGTTATAACGTTCCTTCTACCAATCTCCTCTTTGATCTAACATACGTGGCGCATCCTTTATGTTACCTTCTATTTCTTCCTACAATTTTCTTGTGTACATTAGCAAGCATTCCTTTTCCAATTTTTTTGTTACTTGTTTTTCGTTTCTAGGATGTGTTTTAGATTCTACGCTTCGAACCTTTCCATTATTGTTTCCTCGTTTCCTTGTTGGCTTTTATTGCCGCTTGTACATTGCCCTTTTATGTTCCTGGACTTACACGGCTCGTGATTCCAGTTCTCGCTTATTACGGGAAACTGCGTCTCCATCGTACTTAGAGGAGGACATTCAAGCCTGGGCGATCTTATATTTTGGTGTGACTGGTATTTAGGACACATCTCTACACGAATTAAACAGTGTCCATCTCCAAATGAAGGTGAACTATGTCATCAAGTTGTTGAACCAAAGAGAGGGCTGCGATATTGGTCGCTGGTGTCAAGAATTCCATTTTATCGGGCATGACAGAGTTCACTACCTACAACTTACGAATTAGCTGTCGTAATCCTCAACGAGACGAGGAGGACGGCTTCTTGAAGAGAAACGTGTTCCGGCATACTTGTTGGCGCGATTAAAATCCTTATAGCCTTTAACATCGACTTATCACAGTATGTTTCATTATCACATAACCGAGAGTTAAAAAACCATCACGCGTTCACGCTAACCGAATTTTCATGTCACAGTGATTCATTTAAACATTCTTTCTTCCCATTGGCAACAAGCGAATGGAATTGCCTGCACTCATCTGTTGCTAACGCTGATTCATTTTCAAGTTTTTGTTCCAAACTACAGGCCACGGTGTGAGCTGACATTATTCGGTTACAAATTTCGCTTTCTTTTTTCGTTCGCTTGTTTAACGCAGTCAACAGCCTGTTATCCCATTGTTTCGTTTTTGAACTTATACGTGTTCTTTATTTGTAAGCTGTTTGTGCGAATTTTATAACACATTTTCAGTTTTTTGTGCTTTAAGAATTGTCTAATACTGTATTTTTGTAGAGCTGCTTTAATTCTCGTCATCATCATTTTGTCGATATTATGAATGTAATGCCCACCTGCCACCCACCTGCCAGTTTCAACTAGAGACTGGCAGTATTGCAAATAAATAATACTACCAGTTAACGCTGTTTCAGTCACCAGCGAGTTACGTTTAACGGCTGAAGCAGCTAAATCGTCCAATTCCATTCGCCTGCAGCACCAACCTGAGCTGGTAAAAACTGGGTTAATAGGTAAGCCCGGATAAGACGTTCTCTAGAGGTGTGACTATCAAGAAAACTTCTTGAATAGGGCTTCAGAGGTCGTCTATAGCACATTGGAGGAGCAAAAAAAAATAAAATAGCCGCCAGAATTTAAAATTAAGCTAATAGCAATTAGGTACTGACAGTTGCTCCCGTGAATATCGACACAAATCAAACACATCGATCCCACAGTTGGTGTTTTGTTATTGCGAATAGCACTGTTTAATGCTGCGCATGTTCGCAGTAGGTCCAAATAACTTAAAATATGCCATCACAAAAGTTGAAACCAATGTCTTGTTTTTTTTGTCGTCTGTGGTGGCGCAAGCGGCGCCAGAAGGCTGTTGTTACAAAGCAGGGGGAACATTAGTGTTCGCGTTCAGCGCGAGGGCGAGGAAAGGCTCCTGTACACGCTTTATTTCGCTGTTATTTATAGCCACTGGTATTATTCAGAAAGCGGGAGATCTGATTTGGCACTAGAGCAGTGCACAGTGCATTCCACTCGTGAAAGAAAAGGACCATCAAACTGAATCAACTGCCGGTCTTGTAGACAGTCCTCATGCTGAAACCAGGTGCAGCTTTATGATGGATGCTCTTTCACCCGTTCCATTATTGAAAAAAAAAAAACAAAAACAAAAAAAACAAGGAAATAACCTTTAGAGCTTGAAACAACCTTCGATGTGGTTAGCTTTGATAGAAGGGCGAATACTTTGAAGATAAACAACATTTTTTTAACTTACCGCGCAGAAAACGCGTTCTTTGGCATGTTGGCCGAAACAGGCGTTATTTTTGTGATGCTGGGAGTGTGTCATACATGCTTGGAAATGTGGCGATTTGTGTATCTGTAGTAATTCTACCCGCTTAAATGACGAGACGTATTTGTAAATGTCGCACTAACATGTTCGCCAAGCTGAACGGCGGGTTTACAGAGCTTCCCTGAAACTCAGTAACCGTAATAATCTATGTCCGCATCAAAAGCGACTGTTTTTTCGCGGTCAATCTGTTTAAGCACATCCTATGGGCGGCCAGACTCTCAGACATTGACAAAATGTTGAAAATTTCGCTTTATCACCACAGTTATCTTCTGCGCATCACTGGCTGGTTCATCCGGAACGCCGCAGGTGACGTGACATATTGGTCTGTCATAAATTGTGGTATAGTTCGTCCATTCGAGTTTGATACTCAGGCTCTGAGCGAAGGTTCGGAATAAGAATAACGAAAAACCGGCACGGCTACTGTCCTTTTGGGACTCACATTATTTTTGCAAATTAATACGGAGCAGTGAGCCAGAGCAAGGATGTGTCCTTGCGTTTCAGCGGTATCTGATATCATTAATATTAGAGGTGCGCCCAAAGAGCCGTTTATAACTTAAGAATCATTTTACGGATTGTTTAAAGAATAAATGTTTTGTGCGCAACAGGGGAGGAAATTTTGCACTCTTTATAAATGAGACAACATAGCGTGGTTTGCCAGTTGGCACTGTATGTAAATAATTTACAGCACACCCCTAATAAAACAAGGCATATATGCTGTGCCTTTCTTTACCTCATTCTCCGTATTCTTTTGTCTACTCAGTTAATTTGTCAAGTATGCTTGAAATTGGTGTATGTACAACCTCTAGATAGATGGATTTATTGAAAGGAAAAGGCAGAGAGGTTGAAACGAATAATTCAAATCTGGCCTGCTACTCTGCACTGGGGAAGGAGAGAAGAAAGAAGGTCATGATGGATGACGATGTGGGAGAAGGCATATGAAATATATATACAGACACAGCAGCTTGCTTTACAAGCGCGAATCAAGTCCGCTGGCGCTCAAACCTCTAACATTGAGTACAGCTTACGGCAAACAATTGTATCAAAATGGTGGCTTTTTGCTGCGAAAGCGCTCCGAAGCAGCTTTCCTCCTGGAATTAAAACAACCGTACCATTTTCGTTCCCGCTCCAATTCAAGCCTACAGAAACTCGCTCGTGAGCTCGCAGCTTAAGAATTGCCCAGTGCGCTCATTCGGAAAATTGTACACAGGCTCAGATAAGGACAAATCATTTTGTCGAAACGTTAGCTTGGCGTGCGAGCTGAGGCTCCACCTCAACCCTTGGTCAGTGCTCTTTCATACTGTACAGCCATATCCTTCTTCACCCTAGATCTGCAGAGGAATACGTAATCGTACACACATATGGCTGCAATTATGCAAGCAACCGTCAACTTGTCATGGACGAATCTTCGGAGACGTATCAGGGATCATTTTGTCAGTGTTCATTTATGGACGTCAAATTTCTTTCACTACTGAAAGCAGACTATAGCAATGGGTGTGCAGAATAGCGACAGCCAACGCACTCCTGAACTAAGGAAACATGCAGAGGACAGTGGCAAACCACCAATCTTCAGTTGGTTAAAGCTTTGCCTCCTCCTCCTCCTCCTCCTGCTCCTCAATATTACGCAATGAACGCCTCGGGGATATTTGCGCCAGAGTAACTATTTTACATAGTTGGGTTTGCTGTGTGCCGAGCTATGTGAGTTTAGTGTCTACAGTCATTGTACCCTGAGATAGAGTTCACAGCCCCAACTGAATGCGCGTTTCTTGTTATCTACAACTGCAAACACTATATTCCAAACAAATCAACAGATGCATTTAAACTGATGGATTTCCTTCAATTTGGTTTAGGTGGTGTTGAAACTGCTTCGATTAGATACTTGTCGAATAAAGATTAGCGAACGAGGTATTCCTCTCCCCATTATTATCAAAGATCTAAAGGGCATACATATTTCTCTAAGTTGCAATAGGCACGGGTTGTTCATAAGTCTTGAGGACACGAAAGGGCGCCAGAACTCTTGCACTCGGAGGACACCCGAACGGCGGCCTGAGGAAAGAACTGGGGTAGGAAGTGAGGGAAGGAAAATTTAGAGAGGTGCCTGAGAAGATATTTCCGGACGCTCGAACTTCAGCAGTCGGGGGATTGAAAAAAACAGCGAAGGATACGATAATCGGCAACAAAAAATTTCAGCATACTTCTCCAGGTATTTTGACTTCGCGATGTGCTGAGCTAAAAAATTTCCCTTCAACTCCCTTTCAACGCCATTTGATCTAATTGCTGAGCGTTTGATGACAAGCTGTTTCCAGGTGCTGAGCCAATTAACGCATGGCTCTCAACGACGAAGCGTGTGTTTAGGTTACGTGACGTCGTCACAGTAGTGAGAGGAAGGACACGAAGACGAGGAAAGCAAGCTTTTCTCGCGCGACTTTAGGTATGAAGTGATTGTTTGCCTTTATGTGTAAATTGAAGTCACGTAGCCACTACAAGCAGTATTATGAGCCAGATACATCTGTGCCCAGAAAGTGTTAAAACGTCCATCGTAGCCGTTTGTCGCACGTCGTCTCGCGACCATGCTTTTTCGCCGCAGTACATAGGGCATCATCCAGCACAAACTGAGAGTGGCCCCTATCCCCAGTCTCCACTTCCGCCGCATCCTCTTTCTCCATTTGGCACATCACCGCTTTGGCTTTTCCCTCTTCCTCCGCTGCTCTCCCCTCTCTCAAGTCGTGTTTCCCTCCACCGCCTTTCATCCTCGCCCTCCTGCTGTGCCCATTCCTTCGCTGTCGCCATAAAGTCTTGATTTCACGGTAATCGCATTTCAGATGCTTCTCGTAGCAAAACCTTCTAGTCTCGCATTCTTCGGCCTCTTTCTGACCTCCTCCTTCAATGCATCATTGCTAAACTCCCAAGTTTTTACGTGATACCACCTTCCGGTTGTACAAGCAACTAGCGAGTTTTAAAATACGGGAACCTTGTTAGTTAAAGAGATATGGGGCAATAGCGGGAAGGGAGTGCGCATGCGCAAACTGCTGCGTGAAAAAGGCGAGGTATGCGGTTTTTATTCAGGGCACGCGCACTGTCTTCCAGCTATTTCCATATCCCCATGTGGAGGTCAGCTGACAGGGTCGACTGTGGCCGCATTTATGTCAAGAACGCTGAAGGAGCAGCGGCGCTAGCGAACGGCTGAGGCGTAGTCCAGGGTCTGTATTCCCTGTCTGCGTCGTCATTAGAGAGATTTAGCATACCGTGATGCGCGATCCGCCACCGTGACCCTTTACCGCTCGTGGGCGGGGCGTACATGCTGATTGGTTCCAATGCGGCAGGACTATGTGCCGACATCCAGTATGTGGCGCCATCTATCGGCATCAAAGTGATCTGGACATGCGCAGTGGAAGGCGCGGTGGCGGATCACGGTAGCGGATCGCGGATCATGGTGTGCTAAATCTCTCTATTTAAACTGTCGCTATCTCCCGGACCTCGGGTCACCTGACTGGTAGAAAGACCGGAACCGGAAGCGGTAGTGGCATCAGAGCCCCGCTTCTATGGACGCGAAAGGGGGGGGGGGGTCGAGTTGAGGAGTTCAGTCGATTGGACTCGACATCTACAGCGTTTACATGAACCCGACAGGCTGAGCAACGATTACAGTGCGCGAAGAACTAGCAGACAGCAACAGATTGTAGTTTTTTTTCCTGCGCATATCTAGTATTTTCTGTACTGTTCTCGTCTCCCACTGTGACCCGACTCAAGTCGATCTCGTTTACATGCCTCCTGCAGTTGGGTCGAGTTGAGTCAACCCGCCCACTCGTCGGAGGTGACTCGACGCTTTTCGACCCGACTCGACAGCGTTTATAGAGAACCCGTCACCGGTTTTCGACTCGATAACTCAACTTAAACCACTCCTCTCAGGTCCATGTGAACGCCGCACCGATTCTGGTGGTTCCACCAATCGATAACTCGAGGTCGGGGAGATAGCGACACTTCCCAAAACGACGCAAACTTGGAATACAAACCCAGAGCTATCTGCCCAGCGAATGCCGAAATCATCTCTTCTTTTCGGTACGCGACCGACGCTGACCGCGTGACTCCCCATACACCTGATCGATAGGGACTTCTATATTGAAACTCGCTATTGCCTATTGCACTTCACCGTGTCGCACAAATTGAAAAAAGGGATTTCGAATTTACCGTACTGCCACTCGCTATAGACGTCGCCGGTGTCGCTTCGCACTCTATACTACCTGCCATGCTGAGAGGTGGCCAGTTACGTCAACTACTACGCTGACTGCCACGCCAGCAACAATGCTGAAGAGGCGCAATCAAGGATGGGAACCTGAAAGCTGGGCCGTAAAACATCGGCTTAAACTACGTTCAGTTTAAGAAAGGTTGAAAGCTTGAAAGCTGGAAGCTTGAATTGCTTAACGGCATTCACAATGATTTGATTTTCATGTACCTTATTTGCTGCACATTATTTTAAACGGTTAGCAGAAGCTTTTATAAAGAGAAGAAAAGTGCTTACTTACGCTGGTTTGGGACCAGTTATACAACTTTGCTCAGTTCTAAGCTGCTTTTGGCGGTAACTTGAAAAATGCGCTCAATTTTGGGCGCACTTTATTCTTGGTCGTCCAAGCTGCGGATCTAAGGAAAACGTAAAATGGCACTGCCTAGGAATTTCAGCCTAAATAAAACCCCCTGGCTTTGTTGTTTCTGTCCAAAAGGAAAGGAAAGACGAGAACTAGCAGTGCAGAGTGAACATGTGCGCGCCTACCTTTATTGAGGACTGGTTACAGAATAAAAATGCTGCCCTGTTTATTGTACTGCAATCAGACGCACCAGTACACGCGCCTAGAAACAAGTCGTCAGCCAGGGAAGCTCCCAGAAAACGAAGCTGGCGAAATGTCTCACCGGTGCACTGCCGGGGGAGCTAAAAGAGGTTGGTGTTGCAAATGTCGCAGCGTCTCATTGCAGATGCACCTTTTATGCCCACGCAGACGCACCAAGGGCTCGTTTTTGCTCACGAGCCGCCTGCAGCAATCTCTGCGCCCAAGATGCAACGAGACTTCTCTACGCACCGCTGTATGGATGAGCAATTTAGAACAGGAATACCAGGAAATCTTTCTCTTTGCTCTTCCTTTGTGCAGGCTTCAAAATATTACCTAAGAATAGACTGGGCTTTCTTCACTGATACCGAAGATAGTAAGAGAATTGTTGCAATAAGTTTCAAAGTGACCAGCACGTTGACTAAATTATGAAAGGAACTGAATAAAATTTCGAGGTCCGATGTTGCGGCTCACGTCAAGCATCTTGCATTTCTTTTCACTGAAAATGCTCTCTGGCGGAGGGGAAAAGCCCTGGATGTAAAAGTGTACAACGCATCTGCTGTTAATCGTGGCTTGAGAGCGATACGAGCGAAAATTTTCTGCACAAAATGCAACGTAACCTGCAAGCAAAGGAAAGAAAAAACACCTGCTCGACTTCCTATCTTGTGCTGCAATAAACAATAGAGAGAACAACTTAAACGCACTCCTATTGACAACCCAAATTGTTTTTCTTAAAATACTTCCAACAGCGTCCAGAGCATAGAGCCATGCATCCCTCCCGCCTTTCCTGCACTAAAAAGACTGTTCGGAAAGTAGGAATTTATGTGATTAACTATCTAAATTCAATAATCTTGTCGAGTATATAAACGTCAGCATCAAAAAATAAAAATTAGTTATCAATCTGGTAGTGAGTCCATACTTTTGATGTTTGGCTTTAAGTGGTGAAATTACAGACAGTAATGATCAAATATGCATTGGTGTACGGGATGCTTAGAAAATTTGGTGTAAATAAAATGTGCATTTTTTTTCACTCTTCAAATTCAGATAGACTCTGGACGTTTTGGCAGAGTGCATAGTCCTTGAATAGCTTTCGAGGAGCCTTCAAGTCTAATGATGAGCCTATTTAGTCGTTCGTTGTCTTGTGAAACTGCATAGAGAGGTTGAATATTGCAAACGTTCACGAAAGAGTAGGACGGCTGGAACCTCATTCTTCCTTTCGCGACGTACGCTTACAACACCGCCACGCAGTCAACTACCGGATTTAGCCCTTTCTTCCTCCTTTATGGCCGCGAGGCATCGTCCACTATGGACACTATATTATTATATCGTCCCGACTCCTCCGAGTGGACTCCCCTTTCCGACACTGCAAAGCATGCGGAGGAATGTCGCCAGCTGGCCCACAGTTTAACATCGGAATCTCAAGGGCGCTAAAAGCATCGTCACGACAGAGATCAAACGCCACATGTTTTACAATTGCCGAAAGTTGGGCGAGTTGGTTAACATTCATGATGGAAAATAGCGCGAAAGTACACGAAGGACGGAAGGAAGTAAGACATGGACAAGCGCCACATGTTTTCCCTAGAGGATCCCTCGTTTGGCTCTGGGTTCCTGGCACCCCACCTGGATTGTCATCGAAATTTCGAACTGAGTACCACGGCCCCTACCGCATCGTTCACCAAACCTCCCCTGTAAATTATATCGTGGAGCCACTCACTCCATCTTCGGACATGCGTCATCGCGGCCGCGAAACTGTGCATGTGAGCCGCCTCAAAACGTACTACGACCC
Organism: Amblyomma maculatum; assembly: GCF_055883805.1. Taxonomy (NCBI): domain Eukaryota; kingdom Metazoa; phylum Arthropoda; class Arachnida; order Ixodida; family Ixodidae; genus Amblyomma; species Amblyomma maculatum. The sequence continues at coordinate 126,104,443 of NC_139348.1, read as the reverse complement.
GCTCGTCTTGTCCTCGCCATAGGTGGCCAGGGTGGCTCCTCTTCGCTCCCGGGGGAAATTGTAGTGAACGAAGAGCGGATTCCCGAAGACGAGGAAGAGGATGACGAAGTGCCGCTGCACTGCTCGAGCTCGCTGGTTTTGTGCCTTGACGGACTGTGTTCTTGTGCTGTTCGCTATGCAGCTTACAGAGGGCTCTATTCCCTGTTGAACCATCAGTAAAACCCCTTTCAATATATATATATATATATATATATATATATATATATATATATATATATATATATATAAACAAAAGTTAGTGTGTCTCTGACATGAAAGCTCTAAAACGCCTTTACACTGCAAACGTCCGGGCCAGTTTGTATTCATTTGAACTCTTTGTGCATTGCTGTCGTGAAGTTCTGCTTTGATATTAGCGTGTTTTTCGTAGGAAAGTCTGGGATGTTAAAAGACGATGTCGGCGCCACTAGGGTGACATGCTGCGACGTTGGTCTTAAACTGCCGGTGGTATGACAGTCCGTCAACTTACAAGTTCGTGCCAGATCAGAGCACCAGAGTTTGGATCACTGATTGCAAGGAGAGTTTCGGTATAATCAATGAACTGTAGGTCACTCTTCAGAGGTGCTCTGCGCCGCCTTTTTTTGTTAAAAGTTCGCAGTGCATAAGGCGCCAGCACGCCGTGTCTCATCATGGTCAACTTGTGTACGAATCACTATTACTAATTTCACTTATCCAGGGAAACGTCTGCTAGAATTTAGCATTTATAGCGAAATTAAAGATTAAATTTCAATTTACGCTCGTAATATTTTCATCTCAATATTCTCAGTGAGCTTGCAACAATTGAAAACAGCATGCTCAACAGTCGTGCGGCGACCTGCGGACTGTGCTTTCGTAGTGAAAAGGGCACATCACTAGCAGCGCGTCCCAGGCGGATTCCCGTTGATGGCCTTGAGGGCGCCACGTGTCCTTCCTCAGTTTGGGTGCTTCACACGTGGTCCGCATATGTCGGCTTTTTATTTTTAGTCGATATTTATGGCCTCAGGGCATCAGTAGGTTATGAGATGAAGGATGAATAAACGATTAAATGAATGGAAAAAGGTTGGCTGATTTTATGAAGTCCAGAAGTGAGCGATGATGAGGTCCTTGCGTCCAAGTGACGTATGAGGCAGGATTGGTTGCTGAAAGACCAGCTATGCTCAGGTGCCGGATTCGTGTTGGCTTGAGTGCTGGGCAGTCCCACAGCAAGTGGTGGATGTCGGCCTCGACATCTTCGTTGTTACAGATCGGGCATCCTGGGCGAGGATATAAGTGTTGGAAGTATGACCACGTCCTAGTTACTGCTGGTGTAAGGGCAACACCGACCCGGATCCTCCTAAGGGCAACCTCCTCTGCACGGGTGAGACCGCGGGGAAGGTATATCGCACACGGAGGGATAAGTGCACGTGTGCGGCGCCGGAAGTGCTCCTTTCACATATGTCGGTTATGCTCCATCTTTGTGCCTCCTTGCTACTTTCTTGTTCTTGTCGTTTTATTTGGTTTCAGAATAACAGCTTGTGGGGCGAATTGGTGCGGGATACCCAGAACATAGCGCAACGAAGACAACACGAAAAGAGAAGTGCTGTGCTTTTCTCTTCGTGTTGTCTTCGTTGTGCCGCTGTTCTGGGTATTTGGTTGCAGTTTATTATTCAAGCCAGAAACAGTGGCTGCCTAAAATAGCAAGCATCCTTGCAGTCTCCCTGAATATGCAAATTGTTATCTTAAAGGCACCACGGAAAATATGAAACTCAAGTTTACATGTCTATTGTGCTGGAAAATAGCAGGCTTGGATGATCTTTTCTCGATGTCGAAACTGCGCACTGGAACAGCATATCTTTCTATTATTTTAGTGAGCAAATATTTCTAATTGTTATTTAGATCCATTCACATCTGTAGTGTAGATGTGTGTTGGAAAGGGCAATGTGGAAAGGGGCAACCCTGCCAAGAAACGGCTGCAATCGGTTGCCCGTAGTACACATTTTGCTGCCTCCGTTCCTCTTCCGCTCACATTGAGCATTTAAAGCTGCCGTAGGAAACATGTTAGAGGTGTTTTCCAATATAAATATTACAGGTTTACTAATATATAGACCGATATGGTCTTACCTTCGGGCCCTTAGCAGACGTTGGCATAAACATTACGCTCACGAGAAATAATTAAGGCTGCCGTAAAAGCAGCAGCATTATTAAATAATTGTTACTGTGTATTATATATACTCGCCGCAGTGTTGCAATGGTTAAGGCGCTCAAAGTATGTGTCCAGGGATGCGGAATCGAATCCCGGCCATTTTTCGATGGAGGTGGAAACCGAGGCGTCCATGTGGCGTGCGATGTCAGTGCACGTTAAAGAATCCCAGGGGTTCGAAATTTGCTGAGCTCTGCCCTACGCCGTCTCTAATAGCCTGAGTCAATTGGAACGCTAATCTCCATAAATCAAACCAAAATGTGGAATACTGTGTGACGCCTTTGTGAAAGTAGTGACCCAACTAGTGTAAGCTTCCAACACGTAGGCTGCTATAAAGAATAATTTGATACGTTTTTTAAAGTAAATAGCAAATACGTACAAGGTAGCCAATGGGACAAAGCGGATATATCAATCTTACGACTTAGTTATGATAATTAAAAAATTGTTGCGTTCTAATCCTCCTTTCCGCAAGTGCTCCGAATGAAATCTCGCCCCCGTGTTCACCCCGTAAACGCGGACTACATTAATTACTACATAGGAAGCCGAAAGCGGTATCCAGAGAAGTACAAAAAATATACAACGAAGAAAGTTGCACAGATGAATATATCTGCACTTTAATAGACTGTACGGAATACATCCAACTCAAAATAGGAATATTCATGGTTCAAGGCAATACCAGCACTCCATCACTCAACCTGGACGTGTCAGGCTATGAATCTGAATGCTGGAAAAAGCAACTCGAGTGCGAAGCATTGTGAGGGCATGCTTGTCAGTGAGGAAGGAGACATTCAAGACATTTAAGAAGGCAGACATTCAAAAGACATTGAAGAAGACATTCAGTGAGGACAAATACAGACTGGTGACTCAATTCAAGCAGCAAGCAACAGCTTGCGGAGTTCAGATCTGCCCACCGCAAGATGATGACCTGCTTACCGTAAAAATATATATTCGGTAAAGACAACTCTCCCTTTTTCCGGAACCTGTACAAAATCCGAGTATAGGAATGAGAGACTTTAACATTAACAATGAACGTTTTATACTTGTGACACAGCGATCACTTCACTGGGTTTGAAGGTCGACACTAAGAAAAAAGAAAGCAACAGGACTTTACATTACTGTGCCCTTAGATTTTACCACAGATGCTGCGAGCGCGTATATGGACGGATATGCCCGGATGAGCGATGTCAGTGCACGTTAAAGAACCCCAGGTGGTCGAAATTTCCGGAGTCCTCCCACTACGGCGTCTCTCACACCTGAGTCTCTTTGGGACGTTAAACCCCACAAAACAAACCAAACCAATTACACATGTACCTTAAGCATCAATTAACTTTTCCTCGATTGAGAGGACCAGCGTGCGTATCAACATTTTCCACTATCTTCACTCTTCTTTGTTCGTTAACAGCAGGTAAAGTTTTCCTAGTTGGTTATTATTAGGCTGAAAGCATTAAAAAGATTGCCAGTGGTGATTACAAATCTTGCTTGTGCTTCTCTCGTTGTTAGCAGTAATGTAATGTTGGATCATGGAAAAAGCAAGAGAGTTCCAGAAACCCATCTACTTCTGCTTTATTGATTATGCGAAAGCGTTTGACTGCGTAGATCACAGCAGATTGTGGCAAGCTCTCCAAGAGATGGGAGTTCCAATTCACCTCATCTGTCTCCTCAGGAACCTGTATGAAGGGCAAGAGGCCACAGTCCGAACTGGGCATGGTCTTACTGATTGGTTTCCGATTGAGAATGGAGTGAGGCAAGGCTGCATACTGTCGCCCTGTCTATTTACCCTTTTTGCAGAGTGCATCATGAGGAAGGCCAGCCTAGACGAGTCTTCAGCTGGAGTGAAGATTGCTGGAAAACGTATCAACAACCTTAGATATGCGGATGATACCACTTTAATGGCAGAAAGTGAAGTGGAACTCGAGACTTCTGATGCGCGTACAAGAGAGTGAGAAGTTTGGGCTTAAACTGAACATTAAAAAGACAAACATCATGGCGTCTTGCCCTATCAAGTTCTGGAGCATCAATTGACAAGAAGTGGACGCTGTGACAGATTTTCTCTTCTTGGGCTCCAAGATTACCTCGGAAGGAGACTGCAGCCATGAAATTAGGAGACGCCTGCTTCTGGGAAAGAGAGCAATGGTTAGCCTTGACCGCCTAGTAAAGAGCAGAGACATTAGTCTGCCAACCAAGATCCATATAACGCCTGCTATGGTCTTTCCAGTTGTGATGTATGGATGCAAGGGTTGGACTGTGAAAAAGGCTGACCGCCGAAGAATTGACGCGTTTGAATTGTGGTGCTGGCGAAGACTCTTGAGCGTTCCTTGGACTGCCAGAAGATCAAATCAGTCGATATTGTCGACCATAAACTCTGACTGCTCATTGGAGGGTCAAAAAGCTCAGCTACTTTGGTCATCTGATGAGAAGAGAGGAGTCGCTGGAGAAAGATTTGATGTTGGGAAAGGTTGAGGGTCGCCGGAGAAGGGGTAGGCAGCGAACGCGATGGTTAGATGGCATCCTCGAGGCACTGCAGATGAAGTTATGAGATGTTAGGAAGATAGCGAGAGACCGGAAAGCATGGCGTGACATTGTCCATAGGGTCACGAAGAGTCGGACACGACTGAACGACTGAACTGAACTGAACTGAACTGAACTAAACTGAATGTTGGCAGATGTATTTGCCTTGCCACTTGCCTCTGATCTTCGAGGCATTGTCGCAAGCTGAAAATTGCGAGCGGAAATTCGGGGCATTGTGCGTAATTACGTAGCGACGCCGCAAGGAAGGACTACTTGCTGCTGCACGAGATATCAAGATGCAGTGGATGGGCATTACAACTTCTTTATCAGTTTCCCTGCTTTCCACATATTCATAACATGGTTAGGCTAATTGAGGCACAGTAAAACGTGAAAAATGCATGCGAAAACAAAATGCTGTGTTAAGTTCAACTTCGCAGGCATGTATACTTCGTAGAGATAGACATTTCGCAGTTAGGTACTTGCCACCCACTTTTTCAACGCTTTTATATGCGGGCATTTTGAAACAGTTGCGTCAATGAGATAACGTCGAGGGCCGAAAATACTAAGGTTTCCGCAGTGCACGCAAAACCATCACTGTAACCTTTAGAAGAACGGCTGATTGGGCGAGTTGGTGAACCATGATGGACAGTAATATAAGTGCGCAACAAAGACGACACAAAGAGGAGAAGTGGACAACGACGGCGCAGATCCACTGTCCACTTCTCCTCTTTGTCTCGTCTTTGTTGCGCACTTATATTACTGCAATCGTATTGTGGGCTTTGTCAAACTTCTCTATGAACTGCTTCGAAAGCGACCTGGACGTGCCAGCTCCCTTAAATGACTCGGCGCTGGCGTTGGTAGCGCTCATCCGCTGGCCTTTGACTTTGCATCGCCTTACCTTTGCAAGTTGCCCATTCCCACGACAGATGCTGAAGCGCTGCTGAATGCTGCAAATGACCCCAGGGAGAAGCCTCGTAGATCTCACTGCCTGGAACTTCAAGCTGGTCGTGCAACGTCTTTACTGGCACATTTCTCCGACTGGTCTTATTCATTGCATCATTCAACACTTTAGAAATGCCCTTCCTGGCGGTGACCCTGGGTCACCCACAACCGACCTCGAAGTATTATGTGTCACTTTCAATGCTCAGTGACGGAGGCAGAGATCCATCTCCTGGCAATTAAATCGCATGTGCTTTAAGTTTACTTTAACACAAGCACAGAAGACAATTCGGGCCAAATATATTCAGCTTTCCCTAATGTATGCCAGACGTATTTATACTCACTCAAGCTTCGCTTCCCCCAATCATATCAGAAAGCGAAGCCGTTCGTGACTGTTTTTCTACTTCAGCAGAATGCCTCTGCGCTGCACTGTCGACCCGTCCCCTCCTCTATGCGGGGTCAACACCACGCACTTCGGGCTCTACAGTCCGTCACCGATTGGCCAGATATGGCTGGCGATATCTGTCGCTTATTGTAATTATTCCCTTGTGCTGTAAGCGTTGTGTAGGCTCGACGCACTACGCATTAATTTCTTCATCTTTCCACGCTAACTTTAATTCTACCGCATGTATTCAACATTCCTTGGGGTCTTATGTACCGTGAGGACGTGGCGTCGTAAAGAATTCGGGTGTGCAGCGATGACTCCTTCGATGATGCCAACTGGAATTCCAAACTCCTCTTCTGACATAACCACTCTCCCCGCCGCGCAACAGTGGCTCTGACAGATCCTTTCTGGACCATCGGCCCCGAAAATTGGATGGATCTGAAGCTATCTTTTGGCAGCCAGAATTAACTCCTTAGCCGACGGCCAAACTCAGAAGTGTGTACACATGGGCCCCCAAACCGAGCCTTGTTGGCATTTACTGTACGCAGACGACTTAGTTATGTCGGAGGGAAAATTCAGGCAACGAATAAAAAGCTATGGCCTAATAGGCAGCAAAACGAACTTTTCGGTAACATTTAATTATCTAACAAGGCTATTGCTTCAGCTTAAGGTTAACTTCGTAAAGGGTATTTACAATAGTTTCTATGAACGCTAGGAAATGCTGGTTTATAATAGTTGTGTCGATTGCAGGTTATGAGTACGAGAATCTGCAAACGGGAAAAAGCACGGGAAAGCTTTCATGTGAGGAAGGGTGAAGGTATTGCTCATATATTCATGCATGTTCATTGGGCAACAGGAACGACAGTAACCACAGCCTACATTGTAGGTGATAGGATAATGAAACATGTTTTACACTCGGCGCCTGAGGCATAGTGCACACCTGCAGGGAATTATCATTACTCAGCTATAAAATATGCTTCCGAGTTTGCTGCTTAATCTGGCCCCATACACTATTTTCGTCACCACGTGCCTCGATTGAAGGAGTCGTGCAACCAGGCTTAGCAAAAAGTGTCCACTGAGCAGGGATCCAGGCAAATGGTAATCGCTCGAAGACTTCTCTTCAAGTTAAGGACGCACTCAAGTGATATGGTATGGTGTCTGATGCATTTTACAAAGAAGCAGTGGCCATATTGATCATCACCATCGGCCCACGTACATTCCCTGCATGAATGGCGCCTATCCAATTTCACTTCCAGTTAGTCCTCGGCCGAAGGCTACGTGGGAGTGAAATCGGATAAACCTTGTCGGCTTGGACCATTCTGTGAATAATTGCAGCAAGTATTTAATGACACTTAAAGATCAGATTTACTGGATTTGACAAATCTGTACATAGAACATTTTATCTATGCCTGCAAATTCCATTTTGTGCAATTTGAGGTTTCTTCAACTGCAATCAATTCCGTTGGTGCAGAGAACAGCTATCTATTATTTGTTTTTCACATTGCTTAGCCTATACGTTTATTGCAGGTCATTGCCTTGTTCTAAGCTATAGATATCGTTTAATCGTGTTTGTGCCTGTCTCGTCGAAGCAGCGACAACTGACCATATTGTGTCATGACAGTATGGTAGAAAGAAACTATCTAGTTAAGATCGTGCAATCGGAGCTCTGCTATAGAAGATACGAGGACTTATAATTTTATTCTGGCGCTAAAATTCATAACGTGGTTGTCCATCTTGTGGTGAAATGTTCGCATTCTTGGTGTATTCAACGATGTGAGTTCCTTTTCTACACCACTGCTTCTCTGTAGAGTGCGCAGAATACTGGGCTTCATTTGCTTGCATTACAATTGCTCTGGACATTGTTCGTGTATCCCTTTCCGCTCATTAACAGCACAAAATACTTAGCCATGTCGTTCTATAGTACACTATCATGGAATATTCATATCTCTGAAGTAGACAAACATTTAAGAATGGTTTGGGCATACCTATTCTCCCTTAGATTGCTGTGTGTTGAACGCATAAGAAAAATGGTCTGCAAGAGCTTAGTTAAGTCGGTACTTATATATGGTCTCACTGTATATGGGTCCGCCTCCACTTACAAATTAAATATTATAAAGAGCACTTTAAGAAGAACTATTATTATTATTACTTTATTTCTGAATCTTACTGTCCCGCGTTCAATTCTATATTTTTATTGTATTTCCCTGTATTTCTAGCCTGCGTTTTAAGTACCACGCACTTGTTGCGCCTGGAATGATTGTTTATTGAATGTGTATATTTATTACTATAATCAATGTCAGTTGTTTTTTTTTCTATCTTTTTTTCGTGACGTGCTCTACAATTCTCTGACTGTGTATATCAGACGTGGTACACATTGATTTCTTTCTTTCCGTGACACTTTTCGTCTGAGTTTCATTTCATGCGTTATTTGTTTCTTCTTTTGCGTTCTATCTGTGTGTGTAAAACTTGTGTGTGCGTTGTCATTTTTTGTGCTGCCACACGAAGACCACATGGTTGTTCCTGCGCATATTAAATAAACATTATTATTATTATTGTTATTTTATATTATTATTATTATTATTATTATTATTATTATTATTATTATTATTATTATTATTATTATTATTATTATTATTATTATTATTATTATTATTATTATTATTATTATTATTATTTTAGACTCCTCTCTTCCCAGTGCCGTCTTAGATAAAGTGCAGCCCTTCTTTCCACCGCCGATGAAGTGCTTGTAACCACTGTCGCTAGACGGTGGGACAGTTTTCTGCTACTTGGAAGAAGCGGCGTAAGTTCCACTATCACGTTCGTCGACGCGGCGTAGTTCATTGTGCAGTCATATATCTAGGTGTGGGAGGTACAAATCGAAGTTGCTGTGCACCGAAACAGCAGCCAGTTGTTGTCGGGAGGTGAGACTTATAGCAGTTCTGTGTGTATTAGCTTTGGTGGGGGACAATCATCAGCGGGTTCCCTGATATCTTTTTCCGCGAGGAAGCTAAAAACGAATGAATCCGCTATAAAATAATATCGGTAAAATTCAGCTAAAGTGTGTCAGTAGAAACAGTGGTGTAGTTGAGCACACCTATTGGTAACTGTTATTTCCGCCGTAACAATTGTGTGCGCCTAAATAAAATTAGTGGTTCTTTTCAACGCTGTTATAATAGGTTTCCTTTTCAAATTCGTTGCACCGTCCTCAGTTTATTCTGAATGTTTTACACACTCAGTAAGTTGCTCTGACTGCAGTGAAGCAGTCATGATTCCACTTTTAATCATGCGACAGGGAGTGTTCACTAATGCAACGCCAAGTTATAAATGACGAATTAACTTTGCTGGATGCGTAAGATAATAAAAGAACTGGAACAGTAAACCGTTGTTTGTTACGAAAAACTGATTGTGGAACGTGTACAAGGGCAAACGTAAACTAAAGGTTACCCAGAGCAATTCATAAATTTTGGCGTGTTCTTTGGGGAGCGAATTAAAGACTTTGACAAGGAGGCACAAATATTAGTATGCCATTTGGTCTTTCTTGGACATATGTGCCCATGCGGTATATATACTGTGAAAGAAGGCTAGGTTGAGACGGCAAGGTCGTGACAGCAAGGCCAGCGATGCCTTGTCTAGCGTTTTAATCCGATGACAAAAACCCAGGCGCGTGCCGGAGCCAGCGCCACAGGACGATGATGATGGTATGTACAAATGAAAGAGGAAAATCATGGAATGAACAAATTAAAGAACATCCACGGAAGGCTCACACAATCTGCCCGGGGGGTCGGAAGCGGCCAGTCTGGCCGCTCCTAACTAAGCGATGCATCGCGGCGCACAAACGGTTTCAAGCAAAACACATGAACAATTTCAGTTCCACGGTGGCGTCGATCAGCTGGGGGATCAACAGGCGTCACTTTGTAGTTCACTGGGGAAGTTTGGCTTATCACCTCATAGGGACCTACGTAGCGGTGGTGGAATTTGTCACTAAGGTCAGGGGTGCGCAATGGTGTGTAAAGCAGTACTTAGTCGCCAGGACGAAAAGAGACCACTCGATGTGTAGAATCACAGCGAGTCTTGTGGTCTTCCTGACACGCTGCCGTGCTGAGGCGGGCAAGATGACGGCATCTGGCCACACGAGATAAAAAATTGGTAGGTACTGATGAGGAGTAGTCGGGCGTAGAGAAGAAGGAAGCGTCGAGAATTGTAGTGGGAGGACGGCCATAAACGAGGAAAAATGGAGAATAACCGGTAGTCCGTTGCACTGCTGTGTTATAGGCGAATGTGACGAATGGTAGAATAGTGTCCCAATTTCGATGATCTGGTGTGATGTACATGGATATCATGTCTGACAAGGTGCGATGAAATCGCTCAGTCAGACCCTTAGTCTGGGGATGATAGCTTGAGGTTGTCTTATGAAGGGTGGATGACGCGTGAAGAACTTCGGCAACGACTTTCGATAAGAAGGCTGTACCGCGGTCACTTAGGAGGACCCGAGGAGCGCCATGACGCAATACAATTGATCGCAAAAAGAAATTTGCTACTTCTTCAGCGGAACCAGTCGGTATAGGCGCTGTCTCAGCGTAGCGTGTGAGGTGGTCGACAGCTGTTATAATCCAATGGTTACCCCCATCGGAGAGAGGTAGGGGACCATATGAGTCGATGCCGACTACATCAAATGGCGTGGCGGAACAAGGAAGAGGTTGTAGAAGGCCAGCGGGCGAAGAAGTCAGCCGTTTGCGACGTTGGCACAGAGGGCAGGATGCGACGTATTTGGCAACGGTGGAAGATAAGCCAGGCCAAAAGAATTTTTTTCTCACGCGGTCTTAAATTTTGTCACAACCAAGGTGACCTGCAGTAGCGTCATCGTGGAGAGCCGCCAGTATACGTGGGCGAATCACTCGCGGCACGACTGGGATCCAGCGAGTTCCATCTGGGCAATACACGTAACGGAGTAGGATGCCATCTTCGAGCTTGAAATTGCGAAGCTGTCGGCGAAGCCTAGCATTGGGCGGGTCCGAAGCGCCAATAAGGCGGTCGATGATAGGACGGCAGTAGGCATCGGGTAATTGCTGTGAGCGGAGAAGGTGCTTGTTCTCAGAGTCGTCAAAACAAACGGTTGTGATATACGTCGGGCAAAGAGATGGTCGGCTCTGGTCAGAGGTGGAAATGCATTGGGAAGAAAAACAGCAAGTTGATTCCGAAAGGGGACAGCGAGAGAGAGAGCGTCGGCGTCTTGGTGTTGGCGACCAGATTTATAAGTGACGTCGAAATGGTATTCTTGCAGGCGTAGAATTCAGCGGCCAAGTCAGCCTGTCAAATTTTTAAGTGAAGACAACCAGCAAAGAGCATGGTGGTCGGTCACAACTGTGAAGTGCCGACCGTATAGGTAAGGGCGAAATTTTTGGACAGCCCAGACGACGGCAAGACACTCCTGCTCGGTAATGGTGTAGTTTTTCTCAGCTGGAGTCAGAGTCCGACTGGCAAAGGCAATCACTTTCTCACGCGATGTTGCATCACGCTGCAGAAGTATAGCGCCAAGACCGTGACCACTGGCATCGGTGTGCACGATAGTTGGAGCGCTGTCACTGAAGTGGCCAAGAACAGGATCTGATGTGAGGGCGTGCTTTAGGTCATTAAAAGTAGTTTCGCACTGTTCCGTCCACACGAAAGGGCTGCGTGCTTTAAGCAGCTCATGAAGTGGTGCAGCAATAGTTGCAAAATGCCTTATAAAACGCCGGAAATAAGAGGCGAGGCCGAGGAACCTGCGCAAATCTGTAGTCCGTTGTGGACGAGCAAAGTTCAAGACCGCGATTATTTTTTCAGGATCTGGGCGAATACCGTCATGGCTGACAAGATGTCCCAATACTCTAATTTCCTTCTGTGCAAAGTGGCACTTTTTGGTGTTGAGCTGAAGTCCTGCCGAAGCGAGACAGATGAGGACTTCATTCAGGCGCGTGAGATGGTCATTAAAGGTTTCCGAAAAGATAATATCGTCCAAGTAACACAAACAGGTTCTCCATTTTAGGCCATGAAGCACAGTATCGATCATTCTTTCAAATGTCGCTGGTGCGTTACAAAGTCCGAAAGGCATAACATTAAATTCGTAAAGGCCATCGGGTGTTGCGAAAGCGGTTTTTTCTTTGTCGTCCTCGTGCGTAGGTATTTGCCAATAACCTGAGCGGAGGTCCAAGGTCGAGAAATATTCGGAGCCTTGGAGAGAGTCAAGGGCGTCATTAATTCGTGGCATCGGATATACATCTTTGCGGGTAATTTTGTTGAGTGCGCGGTAATCAACACAAAAGCGTACCGAGCCGTCTTTTTTTTTTACTAGCACTACTGGGGAGGACCATGGGCTTGTTGAGGGACGAATTATATTGCGATGGAGCATGTCATTTACATTTTCTTCAATTACTTCTCGTTCAGAGAGGGAAACCCGATAAGGCCGTCGGCGAACGATAGAGTTACCTTCAGTAATGATGCGATGGTGCGCAACACTAGTCCTTCCCAGTGGTGTGGAAGTGGCATCAAAAATGGCTTGGTGGTGTCGAAGCAATGTGAGCAGTTCTTGGCGTTGGTTCGGCGTGAGTTTAGGATTAATAGTCTTTGCGAGAACAGAAAGAGACGTCTGATGAAAGACTTTGCTGAGGCGGAGGGGCGGTGAGCACCATCAGGGAAAAAGGTTGAACATCCACCATGCAATGCAGAGAAGTTCCTTTTGGGAGCATTCACGTGAAGTGTTAGTGGCCAGTACTGTCGCTGAGCCGTTGTGGAACCGGACAAGACTTGACGGGAAAGCGATGCCGCGTGCATGATGACTATATGATGGTGCTATGAGTACGTCCCCGTCAGTGATGTGGTCAGAAACAACAGTAAGCAGTTTTTCGCACTGAGGAGGCAAAACAGTATCAGCGGCGGCAACGAGGGGATGATGTCGTTCACAAAAGTCAGATGAAAAATCGCTGTCTGTCATATGAATAACACGGTCACCACAAGAAATTAACGCTGAAGCGGTTGACAAAAAATCTTATCCAAAAATCATCAGGTGCGCACAAGGTGAGAGCACAGCAAACTGCACATGATGGCAGATGCCGTCGATAACAACTCATACGGTGCACTTCGCTGAAGGGCGCAAAGGGACGTCATTGGCTCCACGTATAGTTCAGGCCCATCATATGGTGTTGTCACTTTTCGCAAACGGTAGCACAAATCAGCGTGAATGACAGAAATTGCAGCCCCTGTATCAATCAAAGCTTCGACCGGTAAACCTTCAGCGATAACAGCAATCACATTATACGGGAGATCAGGAGGACTTTTAGTAAGTTCACAGAGTGCAGTTTGACCTCCGGAAACTGCAACACTTAGTTTTCCGGATGGCGGACAAGGAGAATGGTTGCGGGGCGGAGAGGGGAAACTGAGCGACGGTATGGGGATGTAGACCGGCGTCGGGGTACATGGTTGCCACGAGGCTCTGAGGAAGATACTGGAGGTGGGGAGGATCGTCGAGGTGGGCTTGGAATAGACCGGCGTTGATAATATGAGGTTGAAGGCATGTCAGTTTCGAAGGTGTCGTAACCACGGCGCTCGTTCTGAAGGCGGCGACGACAGAAGCGGGATATATGTCCTCTGATACCCCAGTAATAGCAGACTGGTCGGGAGGGACGCCAAGGTGCGTAATAGGGTAGTGTAGGTTGAGCCATCGCCATTGCATTAACGTGGTTGTAAGTTGGTGCCGGTCGGGGCGGGGGAACCAAAGAAGGGGGGATGCAGCGACGTGCGCGTAGGTCGGCACTGGACGGTTTGTAGAAGGTTCCGATGTCATGGGGTGGCTGATAGTTGATAACTCTTCTTTAATCATGTTGCGGAGAACGGCGTCATTAGAAGGTGCGGAAGAATGATCGCACCTATGTTGACAAAAAGGATTGAGTGCTTGGAGCTCCTCGCGGATGTTTGCTCGAATCATTGCCCGCAGATTAAGATCAGCAGAGGTCGGACCAGTTGCGAAGCTGGGCTGTAATCGAGAGGACTGCAGCTGGTCGATGCGTTGACAGGTCGTTATAATTGAATCAACACTTGAAGGATTCTGGGCAACTAAGGTATGATAAGCCATAGAATTGATCCCTTTTAAGACGTGGTGCACACGTTCAGGTTCTGTCATGGTAGGACTAATGCGCCGACAAAGTGCAAGAACCGCCTCTATGTAAGACGCATATGATTCATCAGGACCTTGAAGGCGGGAAGCGAGCTTGTTTCTCGCGATCTCAGTCCGAACTGCCGGGTCGGCGAAGTATTGTCGGAACTGCTCTTTGAAAGTGGTCCAGTTAGTAGTGTGGGGTTTGCGATTAATGAACCAGTTTCTGGCGACCTCAATGAGATAGAACGAAACGTTGAGGAATTTTAAAGCATCGTCCCACCGGTTATAGGCACTGCAGCGTTCATATGTGAGCCAGTCATCGACGTCTTCGTCGCGACGACCAGCGAACAGCGGCGGGTCACGTTGACGTGGGGCCAGAGTCGGAGGCGCTGATGCAGCCGAGGTAGAGGGTCCGTGGCCTGGTCGGGATTGCTCTCGGTGTACATGATTATGGTGGGAGTTGCCAAACGGCGACCGGAACGTAGCTCCAGCGAGAGGCAGGGTCCAAGGCAGCAAGGGGATCGAATTTGACCTCCACCACTTGTGAAAGAAGGCTAGGTTGAGACGGCAAGGTCGTGACGGCAAGGCCAGCGATGCCTTGTCTAGCGTTTTAATCCGATGACAAAAACCCAGGCGCGTGCCGGAGCCGGCGCCACGGGACGATGATGATGGTATGTACAAATGAAAGAGGAAGATCATGGAATGAACAAATTAAAGAACATCCACGGAAGGCTCACAATATATGTTGATATTTATTTGATTACTAAGCTGTTTACAATTCTTCTGTTTATGTTGGGATTGTATGCTGTCTTTTTATAGCGCCGTTACCGAAAATGCGCCTGCTATGGCCAAAGTTCGATTTCTTTACCTTGGGCTCAGCCGAGCACCAAAGGGGGATAACCACTGGCATGTAAAATCTATCTTTAATGCGCACGTTTGCAAGGGCTGAAAATTTACAAACGGCAGCAACACTAGCCTTTCAGCAAAGCTTTATGCAGCTATAGGGAAAAACAAAACATAAAAGCTGATCGTGAAAAACAAAACATAAAAATTACGAAGGACTTTAGCGACTAAAGTAGTGAAAGGTGAAAGCCTGAGTGCCGTATTCGGCTACGCAACTTGCACTATATAGTAATTAATTACTTACGCAGTCATTTGTTAATTATTCAACCACTCATTCTGTATGTAATTAATTAGTCAATAATTAGTGAATAACGAATTGCTTAATAAGTAATTCATTATTAATTAATTGGTTATTGACATATGGCCTTATAAGGCACGCATTCGCGCATACTGTGGTGGAGCTCTGTGATTGGTCAACACATCTATGATGTCATCCCGCCTCGGCCAATCAGAGTTGCCGCAAAAGCGGGACAGAATTTGTCGACGACAGCATGAGCCATTGAAGGCTTTCGCCTTAAAACATGACAGCTCAATACCTAAATTTGTTGTCCTCCTTGTCCAGGCTGCCAAGATAGAAATAAAGTGGTGCGTTCGAGTTCTGCCTGTCTTAGCGCTTCCAGGGAACGCGTCGAACCCGCCTCTTTGGCTCAGCGGTCGCTGCGTCTGGGCCTCGATCACGGGATCGCGAGCGCTATTCCTGGCAGCACAGGCCGCAATCGGATGGGGACGAAATGCCAAAGCTTGCTTGTACCGCGCTTTCAGTGCCTAACGGAGAACCTCGCGGGAGTGTAATCCAAGTATATACTCTTCAAATCTACCCAACTTATCCCAGTCGGAAAAACTACAGAAAATCTTCTGATGTTACGACAGAATTTCTGTGCTGTTTTTGACGGGAAACTTGTTGTGACAACAGAACATTCTGTAGCAACATCAGATATTTCTGTAGTTACAACAGAAAAGTGCTACAGAACTACAGACAACAGAAATATATTACAGAAAAACTACAGAACTACAGAAAAGTACTACAGAACTACAGAAAAATTTGATGGTTACTACAGAACTACAGGGCATTTTGTCGTAATTTTGACACAGTTATGTAGTTTTTTTCGACTGGGATATTCCTGTACACTCCGAGTAACTCGTCGGCTCTGAAGAATTACGCCATCGTGGTGAAACAAATTCTTCCCTTTAGGGTGTTCGTTTGGCTTAGGAAAGAACCTAAGGAAAGAACTCGCGCACCGCTATGGCGCAGTGGTTAGGACCTCTGACCATTGTCCGCAAGGATGCGGGATGGAATCCCAGCCGCAGTGACCGCCTTTTAATGCAGGCGAAAATCAAGGCGGCCACGTGCTGTGCGATGTCAGTGCAAGTTAAAGAACCCCAGGTGGGGAAAATTTCCGGAGCCTTACACTACGGTGTGTCTCATTGCCTGATTCGCTTTGGGACTCTAGACCCCACCAATTAAACCATACCAAACCTACAGGAAATAATCTGGACACATAAGGATGATGTATGGAACTTAAGAGAACGCAAACCTATAGCGGAACATTCCGAGGACTCTGACCACAGTATTAATTTTCTAGAAATATCCGTCCTGGAGACCGAAACCAATTATAGAAAACGCACCTCCTTGAATCATGGTGTATATAGACGGCCCCAAACTGTATCAGCCGGGGGAGAGGGCCCTTCCTTGAGCGTACTTACACGGTCATTGCTCGTCCCCTGTCACCTCCGAAAAAGAACAAAAATAAAAGAAAAGACTCCAGGGAGCACCTCCGCATCTGCACCTGTCAGCACCGTGACTTAACGCATGATTTGAGCGATCGCCTGCCCATCCACATTTCAGTGCCCACACCCTCTACTCTCCTGTATTTGCCCCATACTCGCCTCTCCTTAAGAAGCCCGACTACTGTGCCGGAGTACCCGGGTTCGAACCCGACCTCGGCGGCTGCGTTTCGATGGAGGCGAAACGAAGAGGCGTCGTGTGCTGTGCGATGTCAGCGTACGTTAAAGATCCCCATGGGGTCGAAATTACTCCGTAGCCCTCCGCTACGGCTCCTCTTTCTCTCTTTCTACTTTCACTCCCACCTTCCTCCCTTCCCTTACGGCGCGGTTCAGGTGTCCGCAAAAACAAGTGTGACAGATACTGCGCCTTTCCCTCCCTGTGAACTAACCAACCTCCCTTCCCTTAAGGTGTCCATAGAGTCCACAGAAAACAAGTGTGACAGATACTGCGCCTTTCCCTTCCTGTAAACCAATTATTATTATTAAGATAATAAAAATGTGGTGGAATGCATTTGGATAGTACTTTAATATCTCCAATCACTGTTTACCAATATTAATCTAGAGCAAATCGCATAGCGGCTAAATTTAACCGGCACATACCTATGGCGTAGCAACGTAAAGCTAACGAAAAAAAGGTTCCACATGAGAAGTTCCACATTAATGAATTCCTTATTTATACCGGAATATGACATGGATAGCATTAAAAGACAAGTAGCCCGCATTTCTTCATGATGGAATAGACAGCAATTATATTCTGGCCAGACTGAAGAACAATAGGCATGGGCAAGGTTATGCAATGCGAAGCCAGAATAACCGATCGGGGATTAAAAGTAAGAAATGGGATTACTACGGAAGCCAAGCATAGCAAGGCGAGGCAGCAAGTTAGGTATACGGGGATGAGGTTATGAAGCTTGTCGAAATGATGTGAGCACAATAGAGAGCGGATTGGAGAGATAATGAAAAGGGCATTT
This sequence comes from Amblyomma maculatum, assembly GCF_055883805.1. Taxonomy (NCBI): domain Eukaryota; kingdom Metazoa; phylum Arthropoda; class Arachnida; order Ixodida; family Ixodidae; genus Amblyomma; species Amblyomma maculatum. The sequence goes on along the minus strand of NC_139348.1, from coordinate 126,086,609 downwards.
GTCCTCAATGGGCATTGTTAGGCTGCAATTTTGTTGATGATTAGGGTAATTGAAGGCCTTCACGTTTAGTTTATTCCGGATAAACGCCATGGCTGTTAAAAAACCACATGAAGCAAGGTACAAATAGCTCTGAAAAAACGCACTTCGACTTTTAACGCTTTGTTGCGTGGTTATCGAATAATTATACATCTCTTAAGAAGGCACTCGTGTCTCTCCTCTTCCGTGTGCCGAAGATAGACTAGTAAACCCAATGTATCACGTTCTTCCGGTTGTGTATTGTATTATTTTCTCTCTGCTTGTTTCGCAACTCACCTTCCCGGAAAACTCGTTGCCTTGAAGCTAGCTCTTTACTGTTGCTTACGTTTTCTCAGCTAAAACCGCCCCGCTGCCGGAGCCAAACAGCGCCGGTGAAGCGCAACACTTGTGGCGAGCCTCGCCAGGGATACAAGCGTTCTCCTTATCAGCGAAGGGGGGCAACAAAAGGAGCCACGGTACTCTCCTGAGGCCGAACACATTCGGCCCACTTTGACGCGCATGCGCACTGTAGCCGGGGCTGCAGTCCTTTACTTTTCCTTGCGCTGAATTCCTCGAGGCGCCCTGCGACAGTGCCAACTGTGCGACGGGCGTCGGGTAGCTGAGACGAATAGAGAGCTAGACAGGCTCTCTCGTTGGGAGCCAGCACACCTGGATTCGGCGTAGAAGCAGGAACACCGAGGAACGAAGCCAACACCGGAGGCCAGCGGCTGACAGCAATTCGTTAACCGTGAACTTTATCTTGCATCTTAGTGGTCTTGTGCAGAGTGCTCTGAATACGTTGCTGTACCGATGGGGTGCAAATTTCTCTAACCATGCGGTTGGAGTGACGAAAGCGGCGTCAGCAATTTGGATGGATGCAGAACGCGCCCTATACTTGTTAAAAGACTTTGCCTAGTGATAGTAGATGTCATTTATTAACCGCTAAGGTATTTAGTAAGTTTATTTTGTTTTTTTGTCTGTGTTGCTCTGGACACTCTGCATGACGAAAAAATACGTGGCTCCTGGGATCTTATTGCGGCAAGCTAATCGCTGTCAGCCGAGTGGAGTATACATTACTGCATTCGTCACAAATGCAGTTTATTGCAGTTTTAGATTTATCCATGCGCCTTAAATGGCGCCTTCTTGACGTAGTACACATCATGACGTAAGATATTCGCGCATCTCTTGCCTTGTCTGTGATAACGTTAGAAAGAGAAACAATTGCCCACGCACAGCACCGCTATTTTTGTTGCCATGCCTCAAAACAAAATAATACAAAATGCATTCCTTTATTTATTCTTTGGCGGTATGTGTTCACATGTGATTGTAAGCGGGGAAGGGGGAAGGTTTGGTTTGGTTTGGTTTGTGGGGTTTAACGTCCCAAAGCAACTCAGGCTATGAGAGACGCCGTAGTGGAGGACTCCGGAAATTTCGACCACCTGGGGCTCTTTAACGTGCACTGACATCGCACAGCACACGGGCGCCTTGCTTTTCGCCTCCATCGAAAAGCTGCCGCCGAGGCCGGGATTCGATCCCGCGTCCTTGGGAACAGTAGTCGAGCGCCGTAAGCACTGCGCCACCCCGGCGGGGGGGAAGGGGTTCTCGCAGTAACGTCGAACGCATGATCTCTGCGTGCGGAAGGGGTACAGTGCGCTAAAATTCATGGCTACCTGAGCGGTTTGGGATAACCACAACTGCATGAAAATAACGTCAGATTCAGATAACAATCCGCTAGCTAGAAAATTAATCTAGAGAATGGATCAACTAGCTCGGATCAGGTAATGCTGGTCATGCGGATGTTAACATATATGCGAATACGCTTTGAGATCAAGCTCTTATATTTGTCAAAATTAGGTTTCAAGGCAACAGACATTATTAGAAGAATAAATCACGGCCGAGTTAGAATGGTTAGACCAAATACTCATTAGTTGCACCTAAGTTTTTCAATTCGGTTTCGGGTCTCACTTATCGCTTGCGGACAATCGTGGCGGCAAATGTCGCCCGACATGGGGGAGGAGCCTCGCTTGCATTAAAACCTTGAGAACGGTCATGCAGACATAGGAGTAGCTCGTCGGACTCAGGTTCCAATGGTCCGGTGAGTTCGATTTTAATCTGAAATTTCCTGCCCAAGTTGACAGCTACTTTCAGTTCGGCCATGACATGTGGTCACATCAAGTTACACAAAGCACTGAACAACCGTTGCCCGGCCGTGTCACCTGCCGACCACCGCCGACCAAGGTCATACTCGTGAGAAAGACAGCACAAAAAACGAACTTCGAAGAAATATGGGAGTACGGATCTTTCTAGTCTAACAAATGAGAGCGCCTGCTTTGAGTGTCCTATGCCCAATACTCTTAAAACCTGTACTGATGCTTGCCACCGTAGAATGCTCCACTCATATGCGCACTTCCAGGCACCCTTAGAGTGTATGGGGGTGTAGCTGCTGTGGTCTTTCAGGAGAAGCGCTCTCGGCTTTCTTGAGAAGCCTGCCGGAGGCTTCCAATTATGTGACGGGAGTTTCATGCCCAGCTTTCTCGCGTAACGCATGCAGAACTCAACTGACAAGGTTGGTTGGTTGGTTTGTGAGGTTTAACGTCCCAAAGCGACTCAGGCTATGAGAGATGCCGTTGTGGAGGACTGCGGAAATTGCAACCACCTGGGGTTCTTTACGTGCACTGACATCGCACAGTACACGGGCGCCTTGCTTTTCGTTGCAGTCGAAAAGCAAGGCGCCCGTGTACTGTGCGATGTCAGTGCACGTAACAGTAGTCGAGCGCCGTAACCACTGCGCCAGCCCGACGGGGTCACATGATAAGGAGCTATAGTGTGAGGACTCTGGCCACAAGAGCGCACAAATATACGAGGGAGGCCAACGAGCGAGCAAGCAGACATCAAACTGTCCATCGGGCGCTGCGACCGCCCGGCTATTGCAGAGACACGGTATGACTATTTTGAAGATTGGCGCGCGTTCCCTCGCAGATTCGACGGCTGGTCTAACAGTGGGATGATTCCCGTTGCTAAATAGGAGCACTTCGACAGAAGACAAATAAAGTTCAAGCTCACTGCTGAGAGAGCGCATGAGTGAGCGAGAGATTGTACGAAGAGAAAAGAGCATTCCTGCCACGACTAGTGACACAAACACGGCGTGCGTATAGACAGACAAGTTCGATATCGGGAGGCAAAAAGGGGAAAGTATAGAAAGAGGCAGCAGTAGCCGTGGTGTGTTCCTAAAGTTGGCTCTCTAGGCCCGTGTCCTCCAAGTGGCCTAGGAGAAGCTGGATGTCTGTAGTGGCTTTTTCACTTTGGAGGAGGAGGATGTATTGTTCTTGAGCTGAGAGGCGCAAGGCATTCTCCCAAAAAATGAACAGAATGATTTTCTCCAAGGTTCTATTATCTTTCACGGCTTGCGAGGGTGAGGCACTCTTCGCTTCGGCTTTACTAACATGCTCCGGTTTTGTGACAGTCCGCGCCAGCGCCACTACAAAGCCGAGGGACATGAGCAAGCATTCTACAACTGCACTCGCATCGTTTTCTTCACACCGCAGATAAATAGATAGATAGATTTATTGAAAGGAAAAGCAGAGAGGTTAGCCGGAATAATTCAAATCTGGCCTGCTACTCTGCACTGGGGAAGGGGAAGGGGAGAAGAAAGAAGATTATGATGGGTGATGACGTGGGAGAAGGCATATGAAATATATATACAGGCACAGTAGCTTGCCTCATAAGCGCGAATCAAGCCTGCTGGAGCACAAAAAACGGCAAAGTGCACGCACTGCCTGGACACCCTTCCCCTTGTCCTGCCAAGCGCCCAGCAGCAGTTCCTCCGACAAAGGCCTCTTGTCCAAACTTCAAGGAAGCGGCTAGCACACTTCTTTCGCTCGCATATACTGGGCACACCAATAATATATGGTCCACAGTCTCTGGGATGCCACAAGTTGAACATTCTGGCGAGTCCACCTGTCCAATTAAATGCAAGTACTTGCACGTGAAAGCCACGTTTAAACGAAGTCTATGTATCAAGCATGCCTGATGACGCGGAATATGCCGCGGAACATAAAATTTCAATGTTCAATCGAGCCTTTTTAGACGAATTTGTCGGGCTTCTGGCTTTGCCCAGTAAGCTGCTGTAGCATTCTTCATACAACTCGTAAGAAGGCATGTCATGTCCGCTCTTGAAAAAGGCACAGCTGTTTGGAGGCCATTGAGGAGTGCGCTTTTCGCTTCAGGCCTGTACCTAAGAGGTTTGAGCTGCCGTATTCAGCGAAGTCAGGCTTGCTGTATGTTTCTGATAATTGAGCGAGGACGCGAGCACCTATAGACAACAAAACGCAACAGCCAAGTGCAAATTTAAAGCTTCATCTAATTCATCTAGATCACAAGAGGCTGTTTTCACGAGCTAACTGGAACAATTGCTTTACCGTCTAAGCACTACAAGTTACCACCGAAGCTTAAAGCGCATATTCGGGCGACTTTATATTCAAACTCAGTGAAGCCGAGCGATGCAGTTAGCTATCCAAATGGAGGATTCGAACTGTCCGCAGTAACACTTCAACGGCGCTGTTGTCGCATGGGCACATTTCCAAGTGGCTGCACCAGTGAGTCGACCAATCACCTTGACATCCGTTCGGTCTTTTCAGGAACGCGTCATTGTTGCTTCTTCCCTGTGCCTGATGTGCTTGCTCGGAGCTTTTCAACATGTTGTAGTTTTGACCATTTGGCATGGCCTGCTGGTCTGACTGAAGATTATTTTTGGCTGCACAATGGGCCTGAGCAGCACTGCGGCCAAATGCAGCGAGCTGACAGGCCGCGAGAAACTCTCCCACACGCTTAGTAACACGCTGGCTGGTGTCCGCCGTTGGCGTATCTGGGCTCAAACTTGAGCCTTGGCTGAAAAGCATGTCTGATATGGACAGTTCTGCAGTATCTGTAGAGGGCGAATATTCGCGAAACGTTAATGTATGAAAGGCGTCGTGAATGTCATGATCTAATAAAAGATATATAAATCAGTACCATCTAAAATCGAACCGTGGCAAACGTGTGGGCGACATAAAATCGATCGGCAAAATAATTCACTTCCATGTTTACGCTTTTGAAATAAAATGACGATTACAGTCCACGCCGAAGCATCTAATCGACGTGTGATTCCTTAGTATCTCACTCCTTAGAGGCAGTGATTGCACGAAAACCAAACTGTCCTCTTGGGAGAGGGATGCACAGTGTGTGATGAACCGGGATTTTGGAAACTACGCTGTTCTTTAACCATAACGCGGGCTTAGGCAATCCAGAATTTTCGCAAGTACCATGATGCTCAGTGCAATATAGGGCACATATAAGAAGAACCCGCTAAAATGAAGTGTTCTTGCATGCTAACTGTGTATTTTAGTGTTTCATATTGCGGCCGTATTTTTTCGTTTCGCTAAATGATTTTAAGAGAAGCCACTTGACCGCACTTTCTCCCTAGGTTCCGATAGTTCCTACTGCTTTTGTTAGCACTTATGTTGTGTTCTTTAAACTATAGATAGTTTGCAATTAACCAAGTTGGAATCATTGTCTCAGGCGGATCCATGACAGAGAGAAAACAAAAAAGCACATGCAGGAATTCGCGGCACACAGGCCCCCGGATCCCTGCAAGACTCCGCAATATTGAAATGTTTATGCTCCTACGATTCCGAACCGTGGCAGCCCGGCTGGTTGGTGTTGTTTTTGTGGCGGTAGGAAGAAGGAAAAGAAAATGCACGGGCCTGCTACTGGCCCTGTAGCTGAGCCACCTGATTGATTGATTTATTTATAGGAAGGGAAAGGCGCGGTAACTGTCTCACTTGTTTTCTGTGGACACCGCAACCGCGCCGTAAGGGAAGGGAGGAAGATGGGAGTGAGAGGGGAAAGAGAGAAAGAGGAGCCGTAGTGGAGGGCTACAGAGTAATTTCAACCACCTGGGGATCTTTGACGTGCGCTGACATCGCACAGCACACGGACGCCTCTTCGTTTCGCCTCCATCGAAACGGAGCCGCCGAGGTCGGGTTTGAACCCGGGTACTCCGGCACAGTAGTCGGGCGTCTTACTCCTGCACCACCCCGGCGGGGCTAGCTGAGCCACCTCCACAACCTCGTGCAGACAAAAGAGAAAATAGAGAAGAAAAGGATGAGGGAGAGAAAGACGCGCGCCGCAACAACAGCCGTCGTCCACCACCGAAGCGGTGGCGGGTGCAATGACGGCCCACAACAGATAAAAATTTGGTGGCAGGCAAGCCCCCTCCGCAAGCGGCGGTGACCTACCTGTCTCAGCTCCATCAGGGGAGTATGAGCGGCCGGTGTCGATCGTCTGCACGGTCTAGTCCTCCGAGCACCGCAACGTTTCGTAGCCCTCCTAGTACTTCAAGTACGTCAGTTTCAAAAATTATTATATGTCATCAACACCTAAAACTATCCACTTATCTCTGAAGACATTTTCATACTACAACATGACGAATAAATTTCACGAAACCGTGTGAAAATTGTCATTTCCTGAGTGATTGATTTATAGGGAGGGGAAGGCGCTGTAACTGTCTGAACCGCGCCGTATGGGAAGGGAGCAAGGTGGGAGTGAAAGTGGAAAGAGAGAAAGAGGAGCCGTAGTGGAGGGCTACGGAGTAATTTCGACCACCTGTGGATCTTTAACGTGCGCTGAGATCGCACAGCACACGGACGCCTTTTTATCGTACAAAGTAGGGGGGGGGGGGGCGGGGAGGCATATGTATATATTACAATATTCAGTGATGTTAGCTTTTGTACCAGGACAAAATCACTTGTAAAGCGACAGTTACGAGAGTGTCGACATTCAAGTCTATCGCAGCATGCTACTCGTGTGTGATGCCACTGCACAAGAAAGACCACATTTTTTGCGCCTATCTGACCCGCACACTGGACGTGACTAACACGGTACCGAATGATCTGAAGCCGTAATTCTAGCCTCTGTTTTGTGGTTTAGCTAACTTTCTCTCAAACTTCACACGAAACGCAGTTGATGGCTCCGTCCCTCGAATTCTCATCGTTATGCTAGGCCTCCACACAGTCAAGGAGGAGACGTGTGCAGGAGAGACACAAAAGATAAGGGAGTAGTGGGGGTGAGTAACATGCTAAGCTGTTTGTTGAGTCTGAGGCTGCTTTGACAGACATTGTTTTCTTCGAACGCAGCTATCGCAGGGTTCTTGCATCAAACAGTGCAAACCTATGTCATTTCGTTTCATTTTATTGTTGTCGACCTACAATATGTGGTGCCAGCAACAACTGCATAGTTTGCAGCATGTTCGTATTTGATGCTGCATTCGGATGAATACGTACGCAGAATACTTCTTTCATAATTCTCCCGAACCTGTGGTCACGTCGCTTTGCCTTTTGAGAATCCGAGCAAACCAATCCATGTACCGGAAACACTGTATGCAAACAGGGACTGGCGTTGCAGTTATTTGTAATTTGGAGCTCGTAAGGGACAATTCGAAATGATGGAGACGCAGACTTTATAGTCCATAATAAAGATTTGAAATGCTGCGTAAGGAAACCTCGCAATTCAAAGAAATTTAATTATTAGGTAAATGAAATGCTAAGACTGGAAGCGGTTTACTATGTTTGCCTCTGCCGCATTTAGATGGAGCTATATTTATGAATACAAAATAAATTCTAGCTTCTTGCATGCTTTTTCTGCCGCTAATTTAACCTCACACAGCGGCATCGATTGCTGCGGCTCAAATCATACGGCGTCGGGGAATGGAAACAAACAGGCAAGATAGAATCCTAGTCATGGCAGCCGCCCTAACTTCAAAGCAATATCGACCCGTACCATCTGCCATGTGAGTGTAGTTTAAAGAACACAATGCGATCGAAATAAATTCTGGAGCAGGTAGCTTCGGGACTTGAAGCACAACATACCGAACCATATTCGCGTAAAAACAGTAACATTCCGATTCGTACCTTTCCGTGGAATATCATGCCATACGAACCAGGTAATACCTATCATACTCTATCACATGACATTATGCGATGACATAACCGACGGTAACATATCTTATAAACGAACACGATACCATAGTGTATCATACAATCCCATCATGTCCCATGCCCGTACAATTCTTTACCATACCATGCCCCATACCCATACCATGCCATACCATACCATACCATACCATACCATACCATACCATACCATACCATACCATACCATACCATACCATACCATACCATACCATACTATACCATACCATGCCCCATAACCATACCATACCATACCATACCGTACCATACTATACCATACCATACTATACCATACCATACCGTATCATACCATACCATACCATACCATACCATACCATGCCTCATACCCATACCATACCATACCGTACCATACCGTACCATACCATGCCCCATACCCATACCATACCATACCATACCGTACCATACCATACCATACCATACCATACCATACCATACCATACCATACCATACCATACCATACCATACCATGCCCCATACCCATACCATACCATACCATACCATACCATACCATACCATACCGTACCGTACCATACCATACCATACCATACCATACCATACCATACCATACCATACCATACCATACCATGCCCCATACCCATACAATACCATACCATACCATACCATACCATGCCCCATACCGTACCATACCACACCATACCATACCATACCATAGCATACCATACCATACCGTACCGTACCATACCATACCATACCATACCGTACCGTACCATACCATACCATACCATACCATGCCCCATACTCATACCATACCATACCATACCATGCCCCATACCATACCATACCATACCACACCATACCATACCATACCATACCATACCATACCATACCATACCATACCATACCATACCATACCATACCATACCATACCATACCATACCATACCATATCAGCCAGCGAAGCCAAACCAAGCTCATACCATACCATACCATACCATACCATACCATACCACACCATACGATACCATTTATACTCGCGACCACTCTGCCTCAACTCATCTTGCGCCCTTCCATGCCAGAGATGCGCCAGAAATCTGGTGCCCCTCAAGTAATCGATGTGAGGCAATCGATTAAGCTAAGGATTATTGCGTCAGGCAGACAGCGAATGCGCATCTGACCGCAGCGTTGTATTTTTTCCGTTTAGACGAGCTTGAGTGTTGAACTATTCTCCACAGGTGCTCGTTTCGGACCGGAAGCGCTTTTTACAGAGCCAAAGGCTTCAAGTTGTTGCTGCCGATATAATGCAGCTGGCATGCCGCGATCGAAGAAAACAAACTGTGTTTCGTCAAGAGTGATGACAGACGTAGGCGGTCGATGTCTGTCTTCGTGCAACGAAGCGCGTGACCCTTGGCATTTTTCCTCTTAGTCTTATCCAGGCATTTCTTTTGGCGAGCTGGGTTGCTAAGCTGGAAGCGTGGCCAGGTTTAGGGGGCACGATTAGTAGAGAGCCTAGATTGTGCCGTTCCGCCTGTTAATAATAATAATATTTGGTACACAGGAAGGGAAAGGCGATGTATGTCATGCTTGCTCTGCGGGCACCTGAACCGCTGCATAAGGGAAGGGAGGAAGTGGGAGCGAAAGGGAAAAGAGAGTAAGGAGAGCCGTAGTGGACGGTTGCGGAGTAATTTCTGATGATGTTTTTGGCATCAGTACTTAGTGTTCAGTTAATCTAAGAATGGAGGGCAACGTGAATTCGCTATGAAGAGAAAGCTATTTTATCACAAAACTTTCGTGGTGCGCATGAAGTAAAATGTAGATGTAGAGTTACCTACATTTTTGAGTTTGTTCCTCTAGGGCGCGGTGAGCGAGCCAAGAGGATGTCTTCGTGAACCGCAGGGATTGCGCTCTCTGTGGTCCCCGGCATTCATGGAGCGAAATTTTCCCCTATGAACTTTCGATAGCAACCCCGCTTATAGAGTTTGACAGGAAACAACCGTGCTGACTAGGCTGTCCGATCAACTCAAAACATAGAAAAGCAAGGAGTTCAGGATAGTGAGTATTTATCACGAACACCAAACCAACTCTCTCTCCGATGAAGCAATACTAATTTCTCGCAGGGCTGACAAACAGCCCTGCTTGTGAAACATGCGCATACGAGGGAACAATTGCAGGTCTTCGACGCGAGTTCCGTGCTCGTGCAACCGAAAAGCTTATGCTGTATTGTGCTCTGGACCGCCCAGTTCCTGACTCTCCGACAAAAATAACATCATCGTACCAAGCCTCATAGCCTTGAGGGCATACAAGGCACCGTTTTGCTACTCGAAAGTAACTATCTGGCTTGTGTGTCAAATCGGGACTATATATGCTTTGTGCCATCGTTTTCCACATCTATCCCTTCACCCCTTTTCTCCAGTACAAGCTAGCCAGCTTAGAATAGCAGACTAGTTAGTATTTGTTTTTATTTCTCATTACCTCTTCTTGATCCGGAAAGGAAGCACATTTGAGAGAGCCGCTACAAAGCTGTCGAAACTGTGTATATTCATTTATGCGTGACCGCTTATGCTTCGAACATAAGATTAGAATCCGGCCGCGCCCACCGCGCTTAGGTGGAGGTGAAAAGATCATTTTGCCCGTGTGCTACGAGATGTCAATGCGCGGTTAATGTCCCCAAGCCGTCTTAAGTGATCTGGAGGTGCCCATACGGCGTCGGTTATAGACTGAGTCGCTTATAAGTGTTAAGGCAGATTTGCAACAACACGTTTACACCGCTTAGCTCTGATGTATCCATACCGAAAAATTGGCAACGAAGATGGAAAAAATATATTTTCCCGGCGCTTTTAAATGAGGTTGCGGAGTTTATTTTCACCAAATTCTCTATCCAAGTTTTAACTTCGGCGCTATTTTGAACAAGTGGCCTGCACTCGGAAAGCGCCAATAACGTTCCCAAATACATCTGAGG